>NW_022147434.1:6715136-7315136 GCF_002938485.1 Sitophilus oryzae | reverse complement strand
CCGACTTTAATAGCATTGTTTTTATTTCGGTTTCTAGTATATTTAAATATACCGGGTGCGTCTCAAAAGTGGCTCACCCCTAAAACTTTATTATTTTTTCAATAATTTTAATCGATATTTAGTATGTTAGTATATGACATAAATTAGGATTGATTGACGTACATATTCAATTGTTTTCGGTCACTTCCTGTTTTACCGGAAATGACTACAACTTTTGATTTTTAAATGGCACCCTCGGTATTTTGTTACTTCATTCGACAGAAAATGACCCTCTGAATAGAATGACATATCATATGTCAACTTTTGAAATTTTCGAATATGATTTGACCGATCAATTTCAAATCCAACTGGTTGGATTTGAAATAGCAACATGCGATTCACAACGACAATTTGACTCGAAATACCCAGTGTGTGGTACCAATTTATTCGTAAAAAATGTTTTCCAAATATGCTAATAAGCCATCCTCGTTCCATTTGATAAAGTTGAGATATGACTAAAAATACGATTTGGGCATCTTTTAACCGGCCAGGATAAGACACTAAAAACATTAGACGATTACATATGTTTTTCCAACGCTCCTTGATTCTTTTGAGATGCTCCCGGTATAACATTATACAATAATTTATTTTTTATATATTGTTAAATGTAATTTAAAAATACGAATTTAACGATATCAAAATATATTAGATGACAACAAAATTCACATAAAGTTTAAGGTTTAAGGTTAATTATTATTTATTGCTAAATACTAAATAATATTGAGTTTTAGAATCTAAATTTTCTGAGGTAGATTGTAAATACGTTTACATGGAACGTAGAGGAAGGGCTTACTTCAAGAAATATTATCAACAGTTTTTTAAAACAGTCTAAATTTATGAAGATATAAAGGTGCGTTCACAGTGGCTGCGCCGGCGCCGCTCCGCGCCGCGCAAAACATTTTTTTAACATGTACTTTTGTGCGCGCTTAAAAAAATACACTTCAAAAGTACATGTTAAAAAATGTTCTGCGCGGCGCGGCGCGGCTCATCCGGTGTGAACGCACCTTAAGGTACTGTTGTACAAACATAGCTTAAGGTGCACGCACATTTTAGCCTGAACGAAGAGAACGAACTAGTCCAAGAAAATAGGCTTTTAAATACGAAGTTTTTGTAAAAACTTGAATTTTTGACGAGTTATTTTGAAAGATCTAAAAATGAATTACCGAAAGATTTTTTTTAAATTTACCCCCGAGAAGGATAGTGAAATAAATAAATAAAATTATTTTTCGAAATTTCGGAGAAACGGTAAGGAGTGGAAAAAAAAAGTTCAAATGAATGTTGTAGCTCTTAATCTTATTTATTACTCTTCAAACCAGTTAAAAAATATGTAGGTGGCGCCCTCTACAAGTAGGAGTCATATTGACATCAAAATCAAATTTCTCATGTCAAAAAACTCTTAGACACTAATTTTCATCCAAATATTGACGTTACTTCAGAAATTATATGGAAAAAGTCTAGATAAAAATGGGACTTCTACACCCTGTATCTCCGAAACTAAGCATTTTTGGACATTCATTTATACGAACTTTTTACTTATTTTTATCTGCAGAATATGCTGCCGAAGTTTCCGGAATACAGTTCGGACCACCCTGTACATCAGCCATTAAATGTTAAATTTGGAAATGAAACAGGGATGGTTTTTAACTCAATATTTTTTCAGCTAAAAACCATAAATAAACGTACAGTTCATGATAAGAAATTATCGTAAAGCAAAGACAAAAATCATGAACGCGTAATACAATATACATCATGGCTAATTATGAAATCTACCATATATTTATTCTGTAGCAACATTTATGATGCTTGGTTTGTTGATCTACACACTTTGAATTTATAAACAAACATAGTTTAATTACACGATTGACTGAAAATACCAAATTGCGATCGTCTAATTCGAATATCATTCTAAACGATTGCACTGAGCCAGTTTTAAGCAGTAAACCCTTTTCAAACGCAAATTCAGGTTTTAATCAGCCACGGTATATTGCCAAATAAATAGGACTAGTTATGTCCAGTTTTTAACTATACTGATCAAATTATGTACTTTATTTTTTAAGTAACCAATATTAGCCAGTTGGTTTGGTCAAATATTAAATGGTCGAACCAATGTATCATAATGCGCTCAATAATGTTTAATGCCCATTTTAGCAAAACATGTTCTTCGTTGAGAAGATATAGTTATACCGGGTGCGTCTCAAAAGTGGCTCACCCTCATAACTTTTTTATTTTTTTTTAGTTAAAAAAACGAGATTTGGTATGTTAGTATAACATAAATTAGGATTGATTGACGAATTTAATTGTTTTCGGTCACTTCCTGTTTCACCGGAAATGACTAACCCTCAAAATTTTTTTACATTGTTCGAAAGAAAATACCACTCTGAATAGAATGACATATCATATGTCAACTTTTGGCATTTTCGCATGTGTATTTGAAATTATAATTTGCGGTTTGTAACGAAAATTTGACTCGAAATACCAAGTGTGTGATATCAAATTATTCGTAAAAAAATACTTTTTCCAAATATGCTAATGAGTCACCCTCGTTCCATTTGAAACAAATTGAGATATGATTAAAAATACAATTTGAGCATTTTCTAACTGGCCAGGACAAGACACTAAAAACATTAGACGATCAAATCTATTTTTCCAAGGCTCCTTGATTAAGAATTAGTGTTTTTAACATAGCCATGGCACTCTAGATTAAGTTTTAAAATACGATTTTTTATTAAGCGATAATGTCAAAAGTTGACATATGATAAGTCATTCTATTCACAATGTCATTTTCTATCGAATAAAGTAAAAAAATACCGAGGGTGCTATTTAAAAATCAAAAGTTGTCGTCATTTCCGGTGAAACTGGAAGTGACCAAAAATAATTGAATATGTCAATCAATCCTAATTTATGTCATATACTAACATACAAATCTCGTTTTTTTATCTGAAGAAATAAAAAGTTAGAGGGGTGAGCCACTTTTGAGACGCACCCGGTATAATCCGTAGGTCCTTATATTTAAGAAATGATTTATTTTTATTTTTAATAGCAAAACTAGACTTTTGCTTCTGACGACGACGGGAGGAGATATACGTCCTGAAACGTTAAAAAAAAATTGTCGGTTAGACAAAATTTTTGTTTTACTAGTAAAATACCACTGACAAATTAATTATTGATCTGCGTTGGATCAACGCAGTGGGGTTTACAAAAAATATACTTTTTTATTTTGTAGATTTTTTTTCAGTGGAAAAAGAAGCAGAATTTTTTTCAAGTGTTTCGAGTTTCAAGTGTTCACTATTATTTTATTAGATCTCATTTTGATAGAAGCTGCATGACTACTAATTTCTATAGATGATATTAAGATGTATCACGTTATTATGTCATTATTTGATAATCAGGCAAAAAATTGTAATCAGGATGATTAGGTATTATGTCCACATATCACGATTTTCGGGTAACTATTTGCTGAAGGACGATATGCTTAATATAGAAATAATGATCCAAAATCGCCGAGATACAGTAAGTCATTAAAATGAACATAAAGACATCAGGCTGAACTAAAAATACCTAATACTTAATATATCATAACGGTTTGTAAAAAAGTTAATGCGAATAGCTGCCATGTTATTGAAATATTTAGAAATTACACGGTAATTATGTGTACAGTTAAAGAACGTCAATAATTTATCAGTTTTCAATTATGAAAGAAATTTATGTATTATATGTAGAAAATTAAATAAAAAGATGGTATTTCAAAAACTACTCTATAGATATAGTATTTTTGTTATAAAAATTTTTGTCAATAAAAATAACTCTAGTGCAAAAACGTAGTTGAATCACCCTGTATTGGCCTGTATAGCTATGAAAATATTTTAAATTTGCACTTTACAAAATTCCTAAGTTTTTTATTATAGCGGCTACAGATACCCGACGCACTGTAGCCGGGGTCGTATGAAGTACGAGAATTAGGAACGACTTTAAACCGTGTATTCCCCTATTTATAATATATATAATATATGTAAAATTAGATTTTGATAAACTACACGATGAGCGTAATAAAAATTACATATGTAAACGCAGATCTACAATTTCATTTATTATTTTTCATATTAAACAATTATATTATAAATATTTTTTATGAAGGTATTTTTGAATTTTACGACAAATTCCATTCCATTTTTTATGACAAAATTAAGATTTTTTTTTATTTTATAGCTCCTGGAACCAATGTTACGTACACAGCCAGCACAACAGCATGAAATGGTTAAGTCGGTCCCACACGATGTGGCAAACACCTTCCAACGTTGGACACACGGACATTTGCCGCCTCGTGTGGGAGACACTTGCCAATTATGTGTACTATACCGGGTGCGTCTCAAAAGTGGCTCACCCCCTATAACTTTTTTATTTTTTCAGATAAAAAAAACGAGATTTGGTATGTTAGTATATGACGTAAATTAGAATTGGTTGATGTATTCAATTGTTTTTGGTCACTTCCTGTTTCACCGGAAATGACTACAACTTTTGATTTTTAAATGACACCCTCGGTATTTTCTTACTTTATTCGATAGAAAATGACACTCTGAATAGAGTGACATAACATATGCCAACTTTTGACATTTTCGCTTTAAAAAAATGGTATTCTAAATTTCAATCTGGAGTGTCATGGCTGTGTTAAAAACACTAATTTTTATTCAAGGAGCCTTGGAAAAATAGATATGATCGTCTAATGTTTTTTGTGTCCTTGCCCTGGCCGGTTAAAAGATGCCGAGATCGTATTTTTAATCATATCCCAATTTTTTCAAATGGAACGAGGGTGGCTCATTAGCATATTTGGAAAAATCATTTTTTACCAATAATTTGGTACCACACACTTGGTATTTCGAGGCAAATTATCATTATGAACCGCATGTTACAATTTCAAATAAAGTATATAAGAAAATGCCAAAAGTTGATATATATGTCATTCTATTCAGAGTGTCATTTTCTATCGAATAAAGTAAAAAAATACCAGGAGGGTGCCATTTAAACTTCAAAAGTTGTAGTAATTTTCGGTGAAACAAGAAGTGACTAAAAATAATTGAATACGTCAATCAATCCCAATTTATGTCATATACTAACATACCAAATCTCGTTTTTTAATTGAAAAAATAAAAAAGTTATAAGGGTGAGCCACTTTTGAGACGCACCCGGTATAACATTGCCGAAAACTGTGCGGAATGTTGGTTCCAGGACCGGCTTTAACACAGAGTTGGCACTCCTTTCTAGTTTATTATTTTATGGTTCAGTCTCCAAGTTGTTCAGTCTCCAATGTGGTAGACAATGGTTTAGTATTGAAACTAAAAGAATTTCGGTCTTCCATTGTTTTTATTTATTTTGATTAATACAACTATTACGGTTTCAGGAATCGGAGCTGTTTTTCGGAATCGGAAATTTCGATACAGCGCCTCTTAGGAACCGGGATTTCCCGTTTTTTTTTGGTATTTTCGGTACTAACTAATTTTTGTTCAATGATGGTGCAGTTCATCAATTATTAGAAAGTAAGGGATGGTTTTCCAAAGTAAAATCGAAAAAAAATTGAGATTTTTAATAAAAATATCATATTATTCAGTCATGAGAAAATTAACATGAACACAAGCAAAGAAAAAAAGTGAGTAACTTAAAATTCACATCAAAAAACATAAAATAATTTGAGAAAAAAAATCTACATTTTTAAATTAAAAATGCAAATATCTGTTAAAACATAACTTAAAATCGAGCTGAAAATATAACTAATGCATTAAAGAACATTACACTAAATAATAAAATAACATATTTAAAATTCTTCAATAATTGCTAGAAAACATTATAGGAACTTCAAAAGAGAAAACAAGCAAGAACAATATGAAATAGCATCATTCCTTATTTAGACGAGTTTGATTTCGACTGCTAGAAAGTATGAAAGGACTTTCTCGCGTAACAAATTTTTTAATTATTGTTATCGAGTCCTGAATAGACCGGGAATTTCGAGGTCCGGTTCTGTGATGGCTAAAAAGATCCGGGAATTCCCGGTACGCAACCTAACCTAACTAAACGTTGTGTTAATCAAAATAAAGACAACGGAAGTCCGAAATGCTTTTAGTTTCAGCAGCATTGATTGAAGAAATAAGAAGATGCGCAACCTTATGGGCGATTTCGTGGCACAAAACCTGCCCGAGATGTAGCTGGCGTTACCGTCAACCTGTCCGAGATTTGAGATTTAGTTTAGCTTTGCGCCGCTGCGCGCTTTCAGTGGACAGAGTGAGTGGTTGCCGGCAGAGCCATGTAAGTTAAATATTCAAAATGGTTCCAGCAAAAGTTTTCGATATACGGCGACTGTTGGCGCTGATCGTTAAAATCATGTAAAAATGTTTGTACAGGGATTTTGCTTACCGATAATATGACGTGAGCTAGGGCCAGGACCAGGACCAATGAGAACGATCAGTCTTTCTTGGACATTTGCCGTGGAAGTGTGTGTTAATTTTTGTTGTGATAAGTGTGGTTGTGTTTGCAGTTTGATTTTTCGTTTTTGATATTATGTTAAAATTAATTTTGAAGTATTGTATCACCTGTTTTTATGTAATAGTACTTTTATAGTTCTATGATCTAATATGTTCATGTTGAATACTTGTTAATGGTTGTTTTAACAATGTTATACCAAAACTTTTTATCCATAAACTTAGTAGATTTTCAGATTATTTAATTCCTTTTGTTTCCGTTTGTAATTTTATTTTTAAAACATATTATGTGATTGTTTCACATAATATGTTTTAAAAATAAAATTGCAAATAGCGAATAAAAATAATTAAAATAAAAAAGTGTATTTTACAATTCCCGCCTGTTCCCCCCGGCCCCGCACCCGTTTGGCTATCCTATAAAGGTCCTCTACGACGAGAGATGGCGACACGAAAATGGAACCGATTTATTACAAAGAACTTGGGCTTCTTTTTCGTTAGTATATTCTGTGGTTGCCGAAGACCGTGTTGCCAGAACTACTGATTAATCCGCAAATTTACGGGTTTTGGAAACAATGTTAATAATACGGATTTTCTATCATTAAACAATTTAATATAATATTATACTATTAAACAATGAACGGCGTCAGAGTTGGTTTGGAAATGAAAAACACTGTTATTTCATATGTAAAATATTATGGTAAATATCAATAATCGTCGTTTCCAATCCTATTATAGACATTACACATTTTAATATGGCAACACTGTCGCTTTCAGATCCCCACTGTCTTCGATATGCTTTCGCTGGCCGAATTAGAGAAAATAAGTGTTTTATACGTTGACCGCAGAACGAGTGGTGTCTCCACCGTACAACACTTGAGACGTAAGGGGAAATCAAATCAACCTTGTCACGAATTCGCCCATTAGGTTGCGTATCTTCCCAATTCTTTCAATCAACGGTTTCAGTCTGCAAGTTATTAAACTTTCTGAAAATGATATGACTGAAATGTCTAAAAAGTAGAACCGGAATAATCCACTAACCACTTAAAAAAAATCTGTAACACAGTAATAATCTAATCTACAGCATGATAAAACATCTAAATGAAAACTTACCTCCAACCATGGTGTCACCCTTAAATCCTTGTACGATTTATCGGACGATTTCTCGCTCAGTCTTTCGAATTTGTCGTCGTTAATTTTAACCGCGGATAAATTTCCCATTTTCTTTTGAACATCCCTTTTCAACTTATCCAATACTACTTTAAAACACCCCATAACTATGGCGGTCGCGCCGTATCGCCCTCATATATACACCAGCGCGCCGCGAATAATGGCAATCGGATGAGATTTATTAGGGGTCGCTGTGCAGTATCGAGAGCGTTTTCACGAGATGACGTCAATTGCAATGGAAAAACTTTCGGTGCCCGAATAAATATCTCGCAATGAAATCAATCGTTTTGCAGTATCGCACGTTCGGGAATTACAAGAAAAGCCCCAAGGCGTTCGGGTGCAGTAAATTACGAGTAACAGTTTTCTGGCGACTCTAATCGTTTCGGCGCTGAAAAGGAAGAAAAACATGTTCAGTCTGGTTTAAATCGATTTAATGTTATGTTCGGTTTTTGCCAGTGTTTTTAGAGAAACTCTTCAATAAATTCAATTTAAAGTATATTATAATAAATAACAGACACCTAAAATACAATATAAATACTAGAATATACATATGTTTAGTTTTTTTCTTGGGTATGAGGTTTATTGTGATGATAGAATTATGGAAAACGTGTTTACGCAACGTTTCGCCCAATCATGGTGGGCTTTTTCAAGCTTTTTATTCTTGAAGCCGTCTTGCTATTCGCCCTAGTTTGTACAAATGCGTCAAAGTGAGTTCCTCAAACTAAGCTGAAACTCACTGTTTCTATAGAAAATGGCATTCTGAATAGAATGACATATCATATGTCTTTCTAACTTTTGACATCTTCGCTTTTAAAAAATCGTATTTTAATTTTAAATCTAGAGTGTCATGGTTGTGTTAAAAAACTAATTTTTAATTAAAGAGCCTTGGAAAAATAGATTTGATCATCTAAATGTTTTTCATGTCTTGTCCTGCCCAGTTAAAAGATGCTCAAATAGTAAGTGAGATATGATTAAAAAATTATACCTCAATTTTTCCAAATGGAACGAGACTGGCTCATTAGCATATTTCGAAAAAGCAATTTTCATGAATAATTTGGTACCACATACTTCAAAAGTTGACATATGATACGTCATTCTCTTCGGAGTATCATTTTCTATATAATAAAGTAAAACAATTGGCGTCGGGAGGCACGTATAGCCGCCCATACTAAAATATTTTAATAAATTGGTAGGCATAGTTCTTTTAGTTTCAAAGTAAAGGAATTTTTCCAATTTTTTTTATCTCAAAAATTGCGACTTTGATTTTGATGTTATTATAAATTTTGTTGCAAATATTATTCCTAATCTTAAATTGAAAACTGCGTTTCGCTAGCTACTGTAATTTTGGAGTTACAATTTTTTAAATTTTTAACACCCTCCCATACCCCTTACGAACCCCCCACCCCCACCAAAAACTAATGAACAGATTCTCGGGTGCCACAGTATTTTGTGCCAAATTTGGTTAAAATCGGTTTAGCGGTTTTTGAGTTATCGTGTTACAGAGAGAAAGATAGACAGACAGACAGACAGACACGAGACACCATGAAAATATTTTGCATTTAGGTCATTTATGACCCAAATAACTCATTTTGAGTGAAATTTAAAAAAATACTTTTTTTGCCGATCTTAATAGCCTACTATACCTGTTGGTATGGTCGGCTAAAAATACCGAGGGTGCCATTTAAAAATCAAAAGTTGCAGTCATTTCCCGTGAAACAGGAAGTGACCAAAAACAATTGAATGCGTCAATCAATCCTAATTTATTTCTCACCAATATATACAAAGCAGCTAAAGCTAATAAAACAACCCCATAGTTTCCAACTGACAAAGAAGTACGACAGGGAGACGCGATATCCCCTAGATGTATATGCACGGTTAAAGTCCGATGTCCGGTTAATGTCGACATTAACATGTTAATGTTTGGCTTAGGTTATGTTTTTGGTTGTTTTGTTGTGTGTTATTCTCGAGATTAACCGGGTAATGTCGATATTAACCGGACATCGGACCTTAACCGTAACATATACACCAACACTAGAAATATTCCGTCAACTGGACTGGACCAACAAAGGATTAAAAATAGATAGAAAATATCTTAACCATTTGAAGAACTACAAGCACAAATTAACGAACTAAATACAGCTAGCAATGAAGTAGGTCTCAAAATGAATTTATCAAAAACTAAAGTAATGTGCAACGAACTAGTAGACGGAAAAGACATTCCAATAAATAATACAACACTGGAAATAGTAGAAGAATATATATGTTTGGGACAACTAACGCACAGCTCGGGGTCTACTACCAGAAAACAACAGAAAAATTAAGCTAGCATGGAGAACTTATGGAAGACACTCAATCAAATTATGATGAAAATAATGCCGCGCACGTCTCACTTGTATCATATTAACTGCTTTATTCAAGTCAAATTAAAAGACTTTGTAACATCTAAGTAAGTATAGATTGGCTGCCAACTTACTTGGATGTTATGCAGCCTTCTATCTCAACTTGGATAAAACAGTTGATACGACAGAAGCAGCGTATAAGTGACATGCGCATAGCATCCTATGTACGTATATTTATACGGCAGTATCCAAGTGTGTGTTAACTGGGGTTTAAGCCAGGATGTTTCTACGCAAGATATGTTGCTTTTTAAAGGAGTAAATGATAAGACTGTGGAAGCAGCAAAATAAATAAGTATGCAGATAAAATTAATTTATTTTTTAAAAACCTGCGAATTAAATACTTTGATATAATATTGTTTACATGTTTAGGTTAAGTTTTAATGTGTTTTATGAAGTATTTGCCGATCTTTGATTTAATAAAAAAAGTGTTTATATTTTTAGTTTGGATTAAAAACAATAACAATACGAAACAATATTATCATAAAAAATATTCCAGTAATCCGGATTCTTCACTAACTCGGCGGTAGCTGTACTACAGGATCCGGCAATAGTGCGTCGGGCATGTAGCTTTTACAAATTGATGTACTTTCTGCAAACAAAATCTCAAGTTTTTTTTATTCTAGGAGCTACAGATGCCCGACGCACTATTGCCGGACCCTTTATAATTATTGGAGATGCTTAATTGATTGTCCATTTTTTCGATCACTTCATAATTAAAAACTTATTATTGAAAACTTACGACAATCATTGTATATCTTGATAGAATATTTGAACATTCATCGGTCAAAAATAAATATTCAAGGAAATATGATAATTTTAAAGAAAAATAACAGCTGTTGCAAGAGAAGAAAAAATACGATCCGTCAAATACATCAGTAATAAATCGGAGAGTAAAACCATATACGTATTACTTTTTACAAATATACTCAGCCTAATCTCCAAAAAGTGAAGCCCAAACAGTGAAAGAACAATATGGAATTCTGCATAAGTCTATTTCATCCGGATATTCATTTAACTGAGCATGCCTCACCTGAAGAAGTTTTCATTGGTCGATGTTTTTAAAGGGAAGTGGTTGACTGACATTTCCCCTAACCTTCAATTTTATTTATATTTTTATTATTTATAACACATTATCATGGAGTTGGAAAAATATCAAAAAATAGTTGGAAACAATAAACTAAACAAAATCACTTTTTTACGCGCACAAATAAAAAGTAATCCAAACAGAACTAAAACAAAATCAATCGGAGTTTGGCGCAATCGCAGTTCAATCCATATCCGGGTGAAATAGACTTATGCAGTTTTAATATGGAGCTGGGTTATGTTGTCTTTTTCTTACGGCACAGAAATTGCACACGGGGTTAAATAGGGAACCCTGAGTATATTTGTAAAAAGTAATACGTATATGAGTAAAACCTATTCCCCATAACAGTAACCGTATCTTTATAAAATCGCATGGATAGGATGACACTTTTAACAAGCATTACCGTAAGTAAATGGCCTATCGGAATAAAATATATGGGCGCTTTCTTTTCTAAGAAATATGATTCTCGTGAAAGCCACCAAGATAACACTGTTGCAGCTAACAGTTGTACTACACCGTACCAAGTTAGAAAAAAAATAATAATTACAAAAAATATATTCTTCACTTCGAAATAGAGATGGCGAATAGATATGTACCTGTTAAATCGACTGCTGACAACATGTCATCGATAGCTGCACTGTATATCGGGGACAATGAAGTTGATAACATAGCTCGTTATTTCATTGACTTTTATCGTATAAACTTGAAACTACAATACAGAGTTTACCAAACTCAGCATTCCCATCAACACAATATCCGATTATAGCAGCTAACGAATAGTGAGTTATACAGGGTGTCACAGAAATAAGTGCAAGTATTTTAAAAGGAGGTAGATCTAGTAAAAAAACATATTTCCTCTTTACCATTTTTAAAATAAATTGATAATAACCGAGTTATTTAATTTTGACAGTTTTTAAAAACGATCGCAACATTTTGAAAGCCGCTGGGCTGGCATCAATCGATGATCAGCCGCAAATACCAAGCAATAACCAAAATCTGAGCTTGTACGACGCAAATTAAATTTCTTAGTATTGGCGCCATCTATTTGCTAGATGCCAAAGATACCAAACTCCATTTGTTACAGGTCACTTGTTTCGATATTTAATTTTTATTAGCGCATCTATTCGCTAGATGTCAAACTTCATTTCTTACAGTTTACTTGTCTTGTTTATTAGCGCCAGCTATTCGCTATATGCCAAACTTCCTTAATTGCATTTCACTTGTCCCAATCTCACGTCGCTGTGGTTTGCGATTTTCTGTTCTAATGATTTCGATCATATGATATCACTTTTTTCTTTCACTTGTCTGTGGTGAAAAGGGTTTTTGTTTTCGTTTCTGAAACGGAGAAGAAGGCCTTTCTTTCTGGGAATTTGGATCTGAAAAAGACGCGTGTGTCGGCGTCCGACAAATTTTCCAGTGAAAAGCACTCTGAATCCACTGTTCGATTTCCATTGCACGGGTGTCCGATTTGGAGATTTGAAAACCTTGTAAAGTATGCAATTCAGAGTATAGATCGTATTTGTTTGGTTTCTTCTTGGAACGATCACCGTAAGTTTATCCGCCATTTTATATAGCCCTATCTAACTAAATTCTATTTCAGTTATTTCCGTTTGTTATTTCGTTTATTTGAGTATTTAATTACTGGTTTGGATCGGCATATGGTTTGAATATATTTATGTAAAGATGATTTTCAGACCGTAAGTTGTTTCTTTTATTGAGTATCTGTCCTGAGAACTATTTTTTATTTATAGAGTAAAACTACGACATGGTACTCAGTAATTACCACATGGTATGCAGTAATAATGCAGTAATTATTGTATGTTTCACCCAGTTTCATTTTGTATGGACCTATGCAGACCTTAAGACAGTGTTCCTGACATTACAATCGTTCTTTTGGCTGATATCGAAGACTTCTCCTGCCATAGTCATCTGCATCCACTTCTGTTAGTCTGGAGAATACCTAACTACCTGTTTACATCATAAAAAACTATATACAGATAAGTCTCTCTCTTAAGTTTGATACACAAGGTACGCGTTTTATTTTATAATTTTTGAGACAACAGATTTAATAACCTGGTAAATTATCACTATTTATCCCACATATTGTAGTCAAAATTATTTTTATTTAACGTTATAAGTTATAATTTGATTCGTATAGTACACTCTTACTTACTATATGATATTTTATATGAAAATTATTAACACGTATTCATTTTAAAGGTTTTTGTACACGACATGTTTCGAAACATCATCGTATTGAGACATACATAAATTTCACCTGTTTTTATTAAGTAGCTTACTTAGTTCAAAGAATACAGTTACTAAATTCAATTCTATTTAAAATAACTTGCGGTTTTATTGGGATCACTGTGACTAATTGATAATACTTGTGTTCGTTTTCAATAAATGTTTAATGTAGGATAGTTATTTCTGACTTTTATTCCTGATAAACATAATAGACCCTTAATGCTGTTGATTACTTTATTTTAGCTATGTTATGATATCGTATTTTTCTTTTTGGTTTCTTACTTTACCACTCTCATAAACAAAGTAAGTGGCGCCCTTTTCACTGTCTTTGACCATACCTATTTGAATTCTTAACATCAATATTAAAATCTCTGCAGCCTATATATTATCATTTTTTTTTATTTTTTAACAACATTAGAAAGTCACTGTGAGTCAGAAGCCCTACCTACGAACCCAGCTTTCCTCTAACCCTGAGCAACGGATTCTTTTTTCATTCTATTTGGGTAACGACAGAAAAGTCGTCACATTCTTTGAGAATTTAAACTTACTGTTTTCGTAAATAACACTAAATCGATGTTTCTATTTGAATAATAAAAGTATTTTTACAGGCCCACCTTACATTTGCCTATTTTTTTAAGTTTTATGAGAGGTTTACTGTTTTGAGTAAAATCTCAAATATATTAGATAACCTAAAAATGCCATCAGCTGATCTGTTTAAATGAAGGTGAAACGATGACTTTATACATATATCTAACAGAAAGCGCTGATTCTGAACTGTTGAAAAGCTGCTGTAATTGTTCATTACTTAGTTTCATTATTTCAATTTACTAAACTGTAAAAAAGGTATTTAAAATATAGTAGACGTTGCACTTTAACTTATAAATTATATACTAATTACTATTATACTAAGTACTAGACTATTAAAAGTAATTAATAAACTATACTTATAATTAATAGTAATCTACAATGATTAAAAAATCTACAGTGAATAAAATTAATTTAAGTAACGTAATGTGAACTTATAACCTATAAACATACACAATGTGGATAACCTAGGAGCTGGCAATATTACATTCTCTCGAGGCACTATAAAAAAACTTCCGGAAACTGAGCAAGCGGCACTCAAAAGTTTTTCAATATTTTCCGGAAAACACCACGAAAAATATAAAAATTTCAATATTTTTTTCATAGCAACTGTATAATTGCCTTATATCTATCAAAAATAGTAGATAAAATAGTATACGATAAAATACCATTTTATCGTTTTGTATAAAAAATAACTATTTTTTTTTCGCAAATAAAATTCATGGACGTATTTCTGAGGTCGAACTATACTACCAGTTAAAATACTTGCACTTATTTCTGGGACACCCTGTATCGTAATGTAATTGTTACTACCATACGATCAGAAAAAAATCGCACCAAAGACGGCTAGGGAATGAAAATTGATGATAAGTTCAGGTTTCGAAGGCAAGGTTTTTTCCCTCATACGGTACAATAAATACGACCGAAAAAAAAACGGCATCAGCGACGACTTTGAAATTGAAATGAAGATTGCTATCATTTTATATGTAAAATTATATGGGGAATGTCACCCATTTTCAAACAAACTGAACACCGTTTGTTTTTCGATCATACGGCATTTCGGTGCCTGTTTCCTACAACTTAATACAGGGTGGTCTGAATTCCAAATTGTAATGGGGAAAGGTCTCTTGATAATAATCGCTATGAAATAACTAATAATAGAAATCAATATATTATGATTCATTGACAAAAATAAACATGTTAACTAGATAGGTAATATAGGCTAAAATAATAAATTTGGCAATGTTTTGCGCCAAAGGTTCAACAGAGACTGACATTTTTCTAGAAACATTAAGATGAAGTGGTAAAGTTTCATTGAGATATCCTAGATATTTTTTAATTTTATTTTCGAGAGTTGCCAAAGATGTATTAAATACATCTAACTCGTCAAAGGATACTATAAGAGCATTGTAACACAGAATTCCATTTTCTTATCCTTCTGATTACAATCTGAACATGATTGATACAATGCCGTCTTTGTGGCTAAGTTGGTTCGCAAAATAGTAAGATCACAAAATAAATTTTCTTGGCGTGTAATTAATTCTACGAACCAGTGTTGCCAACTTTTACCAAATGAAAGCAGTTCAGATTAATTGAATAAAAAGCCGTGTTTCTAAAAGCTACGATCCTGTCACAATAAGAAACAGTTAACAAAAATTCACAGATTTTGCAACATGCGCAACCATCATAGGCGTATTGAAAATACCAGACACAAAAGTCGGCGGTGGTCGGCAATCATCTGTTTTTTACATTTTATATTAACCTGTGACGTCATTTGGAAGAGCTCAATAGAAATATGAAAGAACTAAACCTTGTTTGGAAAGCAATTTGACATTCGTGACGTCAGCATTCTGGCAGTCTAACGTATCGCTAATTGCCATTTCGCAACTACTGGGGTCGGCATTACTGGTCTTGGGTGCCGATTATCGTGTGTACGAAACGTAAAATAAGATGTACTGAATAAAGACAGAAGGCAAGTATTTTCCCAAGCGCATGGATCTAGCGTCAGATTAAAGTGATTATATTACAAATATTTCGTATTTTGGCTCTCTCCGACTTAGTAGATTAGCGATTCACTCCTATACATGTAAACGCCGACCTAAGGTTTTGTTTGCCAGTAGGGTATATTCGAGATACGTATAGTGAACAAGTGAACCGTTCACAACGTTAAATAATTTTGATATTTGATTTTTATCGTGATGGCTTTTTATAAAAGTGAACAATTTATTAAAAAAAAATATTAATGATGGAGATGGACGTGTGCGGATTCATGAATGGTCACGATCACGGTCACTACACTATAGAAATGTGAGGTATGTATATACATAGAATTAATGGCATTAATTTGCAATAGCACCTGGAACCCACAGTTTCATTATGGAGCCAGATTAAACCAATCAGAATGAGTATTATGTTACCGTAAAAGCCCGAATATTGGTTAAACGTAGGGTTACCCACGTAGGAGCCCGAAATATGCAAAAAATGTCAGTTTAGGTTAAGTATAGATTAGGCCTATATTTTTTTATTAATGCAAAACCAACTAAAACCTAATTCTAATCTAACCTAAACTCACTCCCCCTTTTGCATATTTTGGGCTATTACCTAGGTATTTCTAGGTTTAACCAATATTCGAACTTACGGTTAAATTCGCCGTACAAAAAATAAGTAATAGTTACTGTAGATAAAAATAAATTAAAATATAGTTCCACGATAATTTAGTTTGCAACTTCTTTTCATCATACCTAATAAAAAACCGTCACAACCACAAATATACATAGGTGCCCATAATATGAGTAGCGGTATTGACGGTTTTTTGTTATGATGAAAATGTTGTGTGATATGAAAAAGCAATAAAATATATTATCGATTGCAGGAACTATACCTAGTTTACCTTCAGTATGTCCAATTAATATAGAACATTATACCTATGCATGATATCTATGCATGAAAATTTGCTACCATTATATTTTGATAGTTGAGTTTTTGAAATTATTATTTTATAATTATTATTTCTTAAACAAAACAGACCCACAATAATTCAAATCTTTATGATCCAAGACTTCCAAGAATTATAAAGTAATCTCACGTCAATTTTTCACAGTTTTTTTTAATTATTGCATGCTTTAAATGTTTGCAAAGTTAACAAAAATATTTCTTTGAATACCTTGCAATTGATATATTTGCTATTTAATATTATCAGTTCCCCCATTAAGCCTATTTAATATTATCAGCTCTGCATCATATCCGAAATTCAGATTGTGTGTGACACAACGAAGAGTCAACGTGCAACGTGAACGACAAGAAAAATGGCAAGTAAAAAAACTTGTAAAGTCTTAATTACTAATTACACAGTCCTTCCCTTGAGTTCTCCTGCCTAAAATCTATATTGCCTTTCCTAAGATTTTAAATATAAATGATTGAAACTCAAGTTTACCACAATTTAAACTTAAGATAATTATTTAATTATTAAATCCATAATTATACTAAAATATAACACTTACGAAGTTTCTAAATATTAACTATTTCTACTTAATCCAGTAGCGTAGCGTAGGCCCCGCAGCACCCGCAATGGGGCCTCGTGATTTTGTTTACTAAATACATATATATGTGAACAGCGTCCCCTACAATTTCCAAAAATATTGTGTTGATTTATTTTTTAATGTTTTATTTTTTATGTTCTTTTATTATTATTTTTTCTAGTTCTAGTTATTATTTTTTCTAGTCTATAAGTTTTTTTTTGTTTTTATATTTTAAATGACTTGATATACGTACATAAAGCTATATTATGTTTTTAGTGTGTTTTTTTTATTTTAATATAAGGGCACCAAAAAAATTTTGCGGGGGGGCCTCACATTTGAAGTTACGCTACTGACTTAATCATTTAATAATTCTGATAAAAACACTCTTGATTATTTATTTTGAAAATCATACGGGCTATAATCATTAATATGACTATATTAACAATACTTAAATCAAAATTTATTTGAAGGAATGCCATAACCATCATTACAATAAATTGTAAAACAATAAGTATGTAATAATAACTCGGAATAATTATTAAAAACTGCTCATCGCGTTATAGATGTCGGCGTCTTGTCTCTATTATTGTATTACCCGTTTAGCTATAGTTTGATTTCAGATAATGCAGATTTTAATGTGCCATTTATGTTTTTTATTGGAATTATTATTTTTAGCATATTTTGTATACTCTATGAAGTGATTTTAAGAAGTGCTCCTGTTCATTTTTCATTTTTCAATTATTAAAGTGCCTATTTAGATACATTTAAAATTAATTAATTAATTGGTGTATAGTATTTGTATTATGGGTTTGTTTATTTTTTATGAAATGTATTTTTTTCCTATTAAAATAAACATAGCTTACTAAATCACTAGCCAGCCATTTTTAAATACAGGGTGTTAATTAAGTATCTGGCCAAACTTCAGGAGATGATTTTTTGAGTGTTTTTAAGGTAAAAAGTTCATATAAACATGTGTCCGGAAATGTATAATTTTAAAGATGTCAATGTGTTTTCTAATAGGCCTTTTTTATTAATATCTCAAAGATCCGTTGGCCGATTTTGTTGAAATTTCGCCGTGTTGTGAACTTTGATAAGTTAGCACTAATTAAATGATAATTATTTACAACAATATTCAAACGATAAAAACTTATCCCGATAAAAAATATTTGGCACCGCCTTGGATTCATTTGTTTTTACGCCTGTTGGCGGTGGAAACCATGCAAGCTTTTTCTTTGTCCTAAGTTGTTAATTAAAAAAATAATAATCATATAAAAAAAAATATAGGTCCTAATAGCCTAAATTTTATCCTTGTTTATAATAATATACAAGGATTTTATCAAAATGTATCAGCAGATCCGATGAGACCCGAGTTATTATATGTTTTGGAACTTAATGATTTAATTAATATTCCCTTTAATGCATCGATTGTGCGCATTATCCTACGCGCCAAGAAAAAATATTGCATTAGTCTAAATTTATTATTTATGTTATTCCGCTCTTTCACGTATAATTTGCCTCTTGATTCTCTACGGAAAGAGTTAGATTAAAATAGCCCAACTGTACCTAACAACCCATGCCTTGACGCATATTCATTTTTATAATAATATCGGCTTTCCCAGACTAAACATCCATATCCATAAAATAGTTGGCCCACACACACTAATAAGACCTCGTTTCGGCCCTCGAACGGCCTTGCGATCGACTTACGTGTTGACAAGTTGATTAGGCAGGTTATTGAACTCATATTGCCTCTAGCATGTCGTTTTTTCAAAGATGGGTCCCATATAAACGCGGCCAGAAGTATTTTCAATACTAATATACTACGATTATCTGGGGTTGCAGCCAAAACAATTTTAATAATCAGTTCAAATAAAACTCAAAAACGCCGTACTACGTGTTTTATAATAGATAATAATTATAAATAATTATATACCGGGTGCGTTTCAAAAGTGGCTCATATATATTCAGTCGAAAGTCGACATATATCATATGTCGACTTTTGACATTATCGAATATGGTTTATTTGAAATATCAACATGCGATTCATAACGACAGTTTGACTGGAAATACCAAGTGTGTGGTACAAATTATTCGTAAAAAATGCTTCTTCCAAATATGCTAATGAGCCACCCTCGTTCTATTTAAAAAAATTGAGAATGATTAAAGATACGATTTAGGCATCTTTTAATCGGCCAGGACAAGACATTAAAAACATTAGGCGATCAAATCTATTTTTCCAAGGCTCCTTGATTAAAAATTAGTGTTTTTAACACAGCCATGGTACTCTAGACTGAAATTTAAAATACAATTTTTTTAAGCGAAAATGTCAAAAGTTGACATATACAGATGTCATTATATTCAGAGTGTCATTTTCGATCGAACAAAGTAAAAAAATACCGAGGGTGCCATTTAAAAATCAAAAGTTGTAGTTATTTCCGGTGAAACAGGAAGAGACCGAAAAGAATTGAATACGCCCAATTAATCCTAATTTATGTTATATACTACTAACATACCAAATATCGTTTTTTTTATCTGAAAAAAATAAAAAAGTTATAGATGTGAGGCATTTTTGAGACACACCCGGTATACTGTTAAATATAATAATAGCGAAAATTTGAGATAACGAAAATTAATTTGATTAATTTGACATGATTGTTGAAAATGATTCTGTTTAAACCTGAAGTGATTTGGTTTGGTTTGGAAAAGATGATTCTTATAATGGCAGAAGATGTAAGTACCTCCTCAAATAATTTCATAAAATTAAAAAGAATTTGTTCGAAATAAACGTCCAATCAAGTGTAGAAAGTACTGTACCGACTGACTACATTTTTTAGTTAATAAAATCCAACAACTGAGCATAGGATTTCATTCAAATTTATAATACAAAATGATACAATCATCGAAGCAGAAAATCTTTAACGACATAAGCATATGTGTGCTTTCTGTTACAAGAATATATTGAAGAGAAAGTTTATGCACTTAACTATTGTAAGCCATAAGCTTTTCCATAATTAGATTTGGATTTTTTCATTTATAATCAGTTTTTCATTAAAAGGATGGCTAATTTCAAAGTTAAATGAATATTATTATAGTATAAAACTGTCAAAACCAACATGTGTATAATGAATATAGTGTGAATTTATTTTTAAGAGTTTATTTACGATAAAAATATGGTTCTTATTTGCATAGTTGGTTATTAAGATTTTTCTCTAGTAGTTTTTACTTCTGTGCTTCGGGTTTTGATCAACATTATTTTCAGTTTTTTACCTATACAGTTCAGGGACTTGGAAGATTCTCAAAATGAAAATTCCACGTTTCCAACTCCAAGTGAACGACATACCAAGAATTTACAATTTTATGAAACTCACTAAAAACCTCACTGTAGTACTGAGTAATAAAAAGAATTGGAAGGGAGAAACGTTTGCTCAGCGTTGGAAAAGACCACACCATAACGTGGTATACTGATGCTTCCAAAACCAAAACAGAGACAGGGATAGGGATATTTGAGCCGAAAACTAAATACTCCGAATCAATGGGCACCTCGCACCTACCCTAGCATCCCCCCGGCAGAAATCTACGCTATCGGAAGATGCGTACAGTTTATCTTAGATAGGAACTATCGAAAATAGAAAATAGCCATCTTATCCGATAGTCAAGCAGTACTAAACGCGATCAACTCAGTAACCATCAATTCGAAGTTGGTCAGAGAATGCCTAGAAAAGCTGAACAAATTAGGCAAACAAAATAAAGTCCTCCTACTCTGGGTTAGGTGAGCGGGCACCAAGGGATAGAAGGCATGAAAAAGCAAATAATCTAGCTAGAAAAGGAGCCAACACTCCACTAACTGGACCAGAACCGTTCTGTCTTCCAAGCGGAAATTATATAAAAGCGGCAAATGAAGAACCTGGAAGCCTCCATCCGTAATCTGGAATGAGAGTCCTGCAACGGTCTAAGTTCCTCGAAATCCTCGAAAAAATTCCCCAGAACTTACGACCGAGAAAAATCCAATTAATTTTCCTTGATTTAACTAAAAACAATCTTCGGATTATCACGGGATTTCTAATAGGACACTGTCTCCTCAACGAACACCTCAGTAGGCTGAAGCTGAGCAGATTCTGTGGGGAAAATGGGGAGACACTAGAACACCTTATCACTGAGTGCGCCGAGACGACGACCGTTCGTGCCATGAACTTTGGTACGGCTGATGTCGAGGATAGAGAGCTGGCCTCTGTGGAGGTGGAGCCGTCTCAGATACTGGCTTTTGTTAAAGAAACTGTATGATGAGTTATAACCAGGGTTCGGAAAACTACATGTTACTTTTAAAAACTACACTACATAAACTACATTACATGTAGTTTATGTAGAGGGTGTAGTTTATGTAACCTATGTATGTAACTTTCAAATGTCAAAGGTTTGAAGTGAGGTTATAATAAGTTGAAGCTTTAAAAACACATAATGTATTTAAGAAAACAGAAGAAATATGGCTTTAAACATAATATTTACATCATATTATATCTATTACACCTCATACAAAAGAAAATTATTCATAATATCAATACATAGTTTATTAACGTAGTTTTCATGTAGTTAATGAACGGGAAAAGACGTAGTTTTTGAAGAAAAACTACACGTAGTTAATCAGGTAAATTACGTCTTAGTTAACTAGTTCCGAACCCTGGTTATAACACGTTATAACTCAAGAAAGGAGCATCAATATTTTATAATAATAAATAATTTTATTTATATATCTACCTGTACAGTTGAACTCGGTTATAACGAACACGAAGGGACAGAAATATATGTGCGCTATAACAGTCTTCATTATTTCCGATTTTTTATTAATTTTTAATTTATAATTAAGCGGCCACGCTTGCGAGCGATATGTCGTGGACGACTAAACGACAAACAAATATTTCAAACACATTAAATTTCATTGCAGTAGCCATACCAAAAAAGTCGTTCAGCGATAAATCGCTTAGCGGCTAAGCGTGTCGCTCTGTATTCAATTAGGTTTAATTTTTCAAGCGACTTTTGTTGCATTTTTGTATTATGCGTATGGAAAGTCGAGAAACAATGGCGTGTTCTAAAGAAATTTTCACAATAATCGTTCTAATTATATTCAGTAGTAAATCATATGTGTGTATACTCATTCGAAGGTACTGGAAAAACCTCTCTGGGTATTTTCGCAAATGTTTATACAAATGATGATATTCCCCGTATGCTTTACTGTATTTCTTTTTTTTTTCTTTAAAAATGGGTCTCAAAATACATCATCTTCCAAAAGAAGGGCAATTTGACGCGCTTGCGTGAGAGGCATGACGAAAACTGATTTGTGAATCGCTTTTCTGTGGACAGTTTCTAGCCCGTCGCTGGCCATATTGTCGTCCACGATCTATCGCTCGCAAGCGTGGCCGCACCCTAACGTTTCGTCTTACGTGGGCGACAAAAGCGGGCAATTCGGTAGATGCGAGCGACAAGTGTTTTTTCAAACACCATTTTCTTCTGAAATCGTCCTGCGTCGGCAATGCAGGACACCTTTATAAGCATAGATAACAGAGCTAATTCATAAGTTTCATAAAAAATTATTAATTGTTCATCAGAAAACGTTTTTTGATAAGGTCGCGTCGCTCTCATCGCCCGATTCGCCCGCTTTTGTCTCCCACGCAGTGTTGCCAGAACTACGGATTAATCCGTAGATTGACGGATTTCGGATATATTCTACGGACGTACGGATTTTTTTACCAATAATACGGATTTTCAGTTATTGAATTATTTAACATAATATTATATGTTTAAAAAAGAACAGCGTCACAGTTGCCTTGGAAATGAAGATCACTGTTATTTCATATGTAAAATGATATGGTAAATGTCCATTTCCAAGCCTACTAAACGACTTTTATCATACGAAATATGTAGTACCTATACCCACATACCCATAAAAGAATATTTGCAAATTAAAAATTTTATCTGTTACCATCGATTAATTGACAATACTAATCATACAAAGAAATAATAACTGATATTATTTGCCTGTCGGATCATATTTTTGTATTAATAAAAAATTGTATTAGTTTGCAATACTTGTTTGTCTCATCTATTCTTGTTCATGTAATACTAGGTAGCTAGTACGTAGATAATGAGAAGTAGTAATAATGTTTTGTCATTTTTAAGATGTTTACTTTTGATATTTATTTTATGTTTAACATGAATTAATGATCAATAAAATACAGGGTGTGTCTTAAATAAGTACAAATATTTTCAGGGGTGGTAGATCTCGATAACATATTTTCTCTTACCGTTTTTTTCTGTATTTGCACCCCTATGTATCGTGTAAGCGTAACCATATCAGAGATTATGAAATTTTTAAAAAATGTACGATTTTTATCATATTTTTATGCGAAAATACCTCATAGACGTGTTCCTGGGGTCGAAATATACCATCCCTGAAAATATTTGCACTTATTCAAGACTCACCCTGTATAAATACGGATTTTTTTTATTCATCGACGGATATTTCGACCAACGAAATACGTATATTACATATTTTCATCTGGCAACACTGCTCCCACGTAGGACGAAGCGTAAATTTGGAAAGGTATAAACGTGATTAACCATTTCAGAACAAGCAAAACTTTTTATGAAGAATCAATTTTTCTCAAAATGTTAATAATAAAAAAGTTTTTTTTCCTCTTGTAAAGACAATCCGGGAACATACTGTATAGTCAATTTTGATTTTAATATATTACTGGGCTTGACAAGGCACACTCAAAAAAATGACGGCAAATTGCAAATTGACCAGAAAAGCTTTCTAAATTTAATATTATACATGTGTATGAGTTCTCAGCATTACGCATAGCGCGTGGTTATAAAAATTTTCCGAAACATCTGTTTTACGCAAGGTGTCATTTTTATTTCATTGTCAGGCATGACAAAGTAAATTAAAAAAAACATATGTAAGTATTTTTCACCAGTGAATGCGCAAAATGTGCGATGGCTTATTGATTTAAAGAAATATTTCTCGAAAAATTTCCATACATGATGGTGTTGCCTTTTTAGTCCCTTATATTAACCATGTACGTATACACTTTTCGAAAACCAGTTTAATCAATATACTTATGCAAATTTAAAAAGAAAATACATTTTTAGCGGATCCGTACGAAAATTAACATCTGCAAAAATATCCATTTATACTATCTATACACATGCAACATGCAATTAAGTTTATTTATTTATAGTAGTCTTGTGATTTTTAATGAATTGGTGAATCAGAATAATGTTATAATTAGGCACTGATTTTCAGAAACTATAAAATACATGGTAGGAAATTACAGTTTATAAAATCAACACTTTTTTTCATTGTTTTGAAAAAGTATTTCAAATATATCATTCACGTATTTCATTCAATATTCATTCAAGTTTTGACCTCGGTTTTGACACAGGAATGTTGTAAGCGAAAAACTATTTAGCACTAAAAACGCCATATTTAAACAATATCCTAGGACTTGTTTTAAATATGTAAAATTTTGAGAGAAACTGCAGTGTTTCGTTAGTAAAATGATTGAGATATAAGTTACATACTTTGTAAGATTTGAACTTTTGGCACAAAACAATCCAAATTTATTTTTTCAGTCTAATAATTATTTAGTCAACATGTTTAATTTATGTCAATGATTTAGATTAAAAATATCTCGAAAACCATTACTCGTAGCGATTTACCAAGATACCTTTTTTACATAAAAAAAACGTCATAAATATAATATATTTTTTTACTCAGTAGTTTTATACAGCTACCGACGAAAAGTTATTACACTTACTTATACGAAAACGGAAAGATGTAGAAACAAAATATTTTATGAGTATATGTGGGGTGGCAATGTGCACAATTTAAAATTATTTTGAAATGTACAGGGTGTTTCAGAACTAAGATCCATACCAAAGTTATATTTTTTCTTATGGAACGCTCAGTATTTTATTTTATTTTTGGATTCTTAGGCCCAAAAAAGGTATTTATTATGAGAGTTTAATATGTTTAAAATGTTTGGTTTTTGAGATATTTAAGGATATTTAAAAATGCATGCTACATTAGAATAGATTATTAACACCCGTTCAGAACTAATTCCTGCGCTGACTTTTAAACCAGAGAAATAAACTTTACTGAGAAATTTGATTGCTTCGTTTAATATATACAGGGGTATCAAAAATTGCTGGTCTATTTTATATATTTATTTTACATAAAAACTTCGTTATTTCAAATACAACACCCTGTATTTTTTTAAATAAATCGAAGCAGATTAAAATGCTCTTTCAAACTATATTAGGTTTTCCTATACCTATCTAGTTCAGATATTGAATAAAAAGCGATTTTTCAATAAAATGGCAATCAAGATGGCTGGTGTCGCCATGGCAATTTTCTAGTTAAAGTTAGTAACTCTTTTCAAAATCGACATGTTTATGGACACTATTATTCAGATTTATAACAGTTTACTGAAATTTAGTTACAATAGTTTAATAAGTAAGTATTCATTATTTTATCAAGAAAAATAAACCAGTATCTGCTGGCGGAACGAATGGATATTTTACTAGTGATTTTATTTTGGGAAGAAAATGTCTTCTTGGCCTCAAGGGCTTATGCTCAAAGATATCCAAATAGGAATCTTCCCGATAAGCGTTTCTTGAAAAAATACTTTTCTATTTCGCAGAACTATGATGGTAGTGTGGTTTATAAAAAACCTAGTAGGCAGAAACCTGTCGTTGGAAGTGAAGAAAATGAATTTGCCGTAATTGGTTCTTTTATAGAAAATCCATATATCCACAAGTGAACGTAAAATAAATGAAAAAACTACTTCTTCTTTTTTCTTGATAGAATAATATATACATATTTAATAAATATTATTTAAAAAACTACTGTAGGCAACTTAAATAAAAATAAAGTGTTACAAATTTAAATAAAGTCCATACTCTAATTTTGATTTTGAAAATAGCTACTAACTGTCACTAGAAACTTGACATCAGCCATATTGGTTGTCATTTTATTGAAAAATGGCTCTTTATTCAAAATCTGAGCTAAATAGGTATAGGAAACCCTAATATAGTTTGAAAGAGCATTTGAACCTGCTTCGATATGTTTAAAAAAATACAGGGTGTTGTATTTCAAATAACAAAGTTTTTATGTAAAATAAACATTTAAAATAGACCAGCAATTTTTGATACCCCTGTATACATTAAACAAAGCAATCAAATTTTTCAGTAAAGTTTATTTCTCTGGCTTAAAGGTCAGCACAAGAATTAATTCTGAGAAAAGCAATGTACAGGGTGTTAATAATCTATTCTATTGTAGCCTGCATAAATATCTTTAAATATCTCAAAAACCAAAGATTTTAAACATATTTAACTCGTATAATAAATACCTTTTTTTGGGCCCAAGAATCGAAAAATGAAATAAAATACAGGGTGTTCCATAAGAAAAAATATAGCTTTGGTATGTATCTTAGTTCTGAAACACCCTGTACATTTCAAAATAATTTTAAATTGTGCACATTGCCACCCCACATATACTCATAAAATATTTTGTTTCTACATCTTTCCGTTTTCGTATAAGTAAGTGTAATAACTTTTCGTCGGTAGCTGTATAAAACTACTGAGTAAAAAAATATATTATATTTATGACGTTTTTTTATGTAAAAAGGTATCTTGGTAAATCGCTACGAGTAATGGTTTTCGAGATATTTTAATCTAAATCATTGACATAAATTAAACATGTTGACTAAATAATTATTAGACTGAAAAAATAAATTTGGATTGTTTTGTGCCAAAAGTTCAAATCTTACAAAGTATGTAACTTATATCTCAAT
The DNA here is from genome assembly GCF_002938485.1 of Sitophilus oryzae. Classification (NCBI taxonomy): domain Eukaryota; kingdom Metazoa; phylum Arthropoda; class Insecta; order Coleoptera; family Curculionidae; genus Sitophilus; species Sitophilus oryzae. The sequence continues at coordinate 7,287,779 of NW_022147434.1, read as the reverse complement.
CATTTTACTAACGAAACACTGCAGTTTCTCTCAAAAATTTTACATATTTAAAACAAGTCCTAGGATATTGTTTAAATATGGCGTTTTAGTGCTAAAATAGTTTTTCGTTTACAACATTCCTGTGTCAAAAACCGAGGTCAAAACTTGAATGAATATTGAATGAAATACGTGAATGATATATTTGAAATACTTTTTCAAAACAATGAAAAAAAGTGTTGATTTTATAAACTGTAATTTCCTACCATGTATTTTATAGTTTCTGAAAATCAGTGCCCTAATTATAACATTATTCTGATTCACCAATTCATTAAAAATCACAAGACTACTATAAATAAATAAACTTAATTGCATGTTGCATGTGTATAGATAGTATAAATGGATATTTTGCAGATGTTAATTTTCGTACGGATCCGCTAAAAATGTATTTTCTTTTAAATTTGCATAAGTATATTGATTAAACTGGTTTTCGAAAAGTGTATACGTACATGGTTAATATAAGGGACCAAAAGGCAACACCATCATGTATGGAAATTTTCGAGAAATATTTCTTTTAAATCAATAAGCCATCGCACATTTTGCGCATTCACTGGTGAAAAATACTTACATATGTTTTTTAATTTACTTTGTCATGCCTGACAATGAAATAAAAATGACACCTTGCGTAAAAACAGATGTTTCGGAAAAATTTTATAACCACGCGCTATGCGTAATGCTGAGAACTCATACACATGTATAATATTAAATTTAGAAAGCTTTTCTGGTCAATTTGCAATTTGCCGTCATTTTTTGAGTGTGCTTGTCAAGCCCAGTAATATATTAAAATCAAAATTGACTATACAGTATGTTCCCGGATTGTCTTTACAAGAGGAAAAACTTTTTTATTATTAACATTTTGAGAAAATTGATTCTTCATAAAAAGTTTTGCTTGTTCTGAAATGGTTAATCACGTTTATACCTTTCCAAATTTACGCTTCGTCCTACGTGGAGCAGTGTTGCCAGATGAAAATATGTAATATACGTATTTCGTTGGTCGAAATATCCGTCGATGAATAAAAAATCCCGTATTTATACAGGGTGAGTCTTGAATAAGTGCAAAATATTTTCAGGGATGGTATATTTCGACCCCAGGAACACGTCTATGAGGTATTTTCGCATAAAATATGATAAAAATCGTACATTTTAAAAATTTCATAATCTCTGATATGGTTACGCTTACACGATACATAGGGTGCAAATACAGAAAAAAACGGTAAGAGAAAATATGTTATCGAGATCTACCACCCCTGAAAATATTTGTAAACTTATTTAAGACACACCCTGTATTTTATTGATCATTAATTCATGTTAAACATAAAATAAATATCAAAAGTAAACATCTTAAAATGACAAAACATTATTACTACTTCTCATTATCTACGTACTAGCTACATAGTATTACATGGACAATAATAGATGAGACAAACAAGTATTGCAAACCAATACAATTTTTTTATTAATACAAAAATATGATCCAACAGGCAAATAATATCAGCTATTATTTCTTTGTATGATTAGTATTGTCAATTAATCGATGGTAACAGATAAAATTTTTAATTTGCAAATATTCTTTTATGGGTATGTGGGTATAGGTACTACATATTTCGTATGATAAAAGTCGTTTAGTAGGCTTGGAAATGGACATTTACCATATCATTTTACATATGAAATAACAGTGATCTTCATTTCCAAGGCAACTGTGACGCTGTTAGATTTTCATTCATTTCAAATCATTTTACGTCGAATAAATTATTTGACTGTTTAAAACGTCTACCTATGTTAAAAAGTTAAATTACGTATTTTTCTTCATGAAAATAAGTACCTATAGAGTATATTATATTTTTAGGAAGCTCATACAAGCCAAACAGAATAAAAAAAAATATAGTATGTAAGTGATTACATTTAAAAAAAAACATATGTTTAGGGCATATTTCAAGAATGATGGTTCCCAGAGAAAATCTAGTTACGCCACTGACTTCCACGTGAAAAATTCTATACTTAGGGCTCAGTTTTCACCTTTTTGATAAGTTGATAAGATAACCGAGTCACGACGGGAGACACAAAATGCAACAATTTTAAATTCGTTCTGTAATTCAGGAACTAAGACGGCTAGGAAAAAATATGTCTATAGCATCTTTAGTGTCATAAAAAACTAGCAGTGATGTGAAAACCGCATCTTTGTATTTCTACTTATAAACGAGATATCCTATAAAACACACAAAATGAGAACATCCTGTACATGCATACTTTTGGCATTGTACCATAAAAATCAATTATATTTTTTAATTTTAACTACGCGAGAGCCGTTTTATAATTTTTATGCCTCTGGTGTTAAAATTGTCAGTGCCAGTGGTGGCGTCACATGCCAATTAATGTCTCTGACAATTTCACACTCTCAACCTGGCTCCAATAAAAATGAAATTTATTCGGAATATCGTTAAAATCTCTGAGCACCTGTTTAAACAAATTAAATCTTAATTTAAACTCAAATCTTTGGTAAAATAAATACAAAAGAGTTTTTTACAACTTGCAGCTATATGAGAAATTGGATAAAAGCAAATGTTTAGTATGCTAAGATTTAAGTCTTTGATTGATTTGATTTAAATCAACGGATTGTTGAAGTGAAACTTCTTTACAAGTGTTGGGGGGAAAATCAATGCCAGCTATAATGAACTTGATACTGTACAAACCTTGATGTGTACCAATATTCATCTGGTTGTGTGCTAGGAAGTAAATTTTCATGCATATTTTCATCGATAGGTTTGTAGTTTCTAAATAACGGTCTAGGTAAAGCATCTAACTCATTTGCCAGCTCAGAATTAGAATTTATAGTTAGTAACTTGTATTTTCATTGCAGGACATTGTCATATTTATTTCAAACTAATAACATAGTATAAGGGAACTAGTAGCTTAACTCCTTGTCAAAGCCTTTGTTCTTTTTCTGTTACTTTATATGACCTTGTTCTCGCGTCCCGTGGCCACTGACGTAGCTGTATAGCCGTAGTCTATAACTAGGCAAAGTATAGTCAAGTTTCACAGAGATGTATTTAAGAAAATATGAGTTCACAATAAAATAAAACAAAAAAAAATGATCATCGAGTAAAAATTTGCTTGAAAACAGAATATTTTCACATTTCGTGTAAGTAACAATTCAACTGTATCTGAAAATCTTCTGATGGGAAGAAATGCAGAAAAAAATATATAATGACATATTTTTATATCATTAGCTATTTCAAAGATTTTCTAAAACTTTTTTTAACCTAAAAGTTTAATTTTAATATGTTTGTCTTTTTTAATTTAAAAGTTTAATTTTAATACATTGAACAATACATTATACTAAATAATAAAATAGCATAGGGGAACGGGGAACCTAATTAAAAACTATTTAAACTTCAATAATTGCTAATAAACATTACAGAGATTTCAAAAGAGAAAAGAAGCAAGAACAATGAGGAATAGCATCACTACTTTCTCACGTAATAAAAGAATAATTTTTTAGTTATTGTTACCGAGTCCGGAAGGTACCGAAAGAACCGGGAATTAATAATTTCGAGTCCCGGTTCTTTGATATCTCAAAAGAACCGGGAATTTCCGGTTCTGAACCCTAGTTACAATATTATCAAGAAATTATGTTCTTTAACTAAAAAAATTTCCTTAAATAAAAATATAAATATTAATAAAAAAAAATTGTTTTCCACTTGTAAAGACAAAATCTGGGGACATTACTGTAGATAAGTAGATATCAATCTGACTTTATAATAAAATGATTTTTTCTAGCGAGAGATTTTTTAAACAGGCGATAGATTAAACAAAACGTTACACCTGTTTAAACAAATTAAATCGAAATTTAAGTTAATCTCCCAATCAGCTTTTATAAAATAATCTAGGTAGGTACTTACTAAAATTTTACAAGAAAAAGAGAAAATGTTATTATTTACTTAGTATCCAGTATAAAATGTTTTTGTAGCTATTCATAAAGCGATGGAAATAGGTACACATGACATATTTGTTCAATATTTTTAGATAGGTGGATGTCATTCTAATAACTATGTAGATATTATCACATTACAAAAATACCAGTATAACTTCAGTAGTCCGGACACCCTCTATAACGAGCACTCCAGTAATCCGGTCACGGCTATTCGTGCGTTTTAAAACATATGACATAAACAACCTGAAATCCGGGCGCAAAAAAAATCATATGTGAAATCTCAGAATTTTACAATCTGGACAAGAAGAAACGTTTACATTTTATTTATGAACTGAACCTATATTGTTGCATTGGATTCTAGAACGTAATAGTAATCATGTAAAACGTATAGTTTCAATCAAACGAGATCATAAGATTCTTATCTCGATTCTTAAGTGGCCCATAACCATAATAAACAAATTGCGCAACAAACGATGCCCAACGTTGCGTTGCACAACTTTTAAATCACCCATACACTTGGCAAAATTTTGATAAAACTTTTTATTAAAAGTTGTGCATTGTTCGAGAAAAAAGCGACGTCCCTAAAAAATTAAAATATTGCCCACCGAAGCACAACACACACATACCTACACTAGACAACGTGTTGCGCAAACAGTCCCGTTGCATAAAAAAAATTCAAACATTCTTGAAACTTATCAAACAATTGGGCAACGCATTAAACAGGGCCATACATTGGCATCTCGTTGCGCAACAGCCTGTTTTGCCCAATTTGTTTGATAATGTATGGGCCGCTTTATACTCGCCGAACAATCTAAATATTAAAGTATCTTGATTCTGGAAAAAACACTCGCCAAATTGTGGAACAGACTATGGTTCCCAAAATCTGCAATGTTTGACATTAACAAAAAAATAAATAAATAAAATAAGGACTTTTATATTAAAATAATTTGGTGGCATACCATTATCGATGATTAGTATTGTTTGAAAGGCAAATAAAAAACAATGTATTATCTGAAGGAGAATAATCTAAACTTGAACTATAGTATATCCAATTGGGGTATCCGTAACAGTAACACTTGTGTCTTGTGTCTATCATTGTAAATCACCGGCAAATTGTATTTTCTGCCATTTTTTGGATATTGTCTGTCAGAATCTTCCCTGAATTGTTGGTTAAACTATATCATTGTACAACTGGTTTACCTATACAACAACGAAATGATTACGCACCTTCAATTCAGCAGAAATTTTACAGACGAAGACAGAATTTTTAGCAAGTTAAGAATTGGCAGATAACTGAAGTTAGGGTACGAAACACCTTTTTTTTAACGATATGTGGCTAGAAATGTTACTGCTTTCCAGTGATGCCATAGCCGTGATTCCGTTTCAGGAAAAAGTTTAGATCTGTTGTTCTAGATATTTATGATAACATTATGCAAAGAACAAGTATACAACGTAGATGAGTTGATGAAAAATTAGATCCATATTAAAAGATGGAAAGACTGATTAATTGTTTATACTTTATGGCGATAACGAGGAATCAGGTTTTCATTCTCTAAAGAAATAAATTTAAGTACCTACAACTACAATAGGTAGTTCCTACCTACAATAGGTAGCTCCAGTAATCCGGGCACCGATAATCCAGGCGTATGCCGGAACGATATCTGCCCGGACTACTAAAATTATACCTGTGGTTATTATACCCTATACCTACTTAAAAACAATTAGAATAAAAGGTATGTAACTATAACTAAATTTATATTAAATTAACGAGAGAGAATCTAAACAGATTTCCTTTAATTAAAATACAGAATTTCTAAAATATTTTGCGAGCAGTTAGGTAGGTAAATTTTACCACCTATAATGTTGAATCTGAAATCAAATCACAAAATTTGTAAAATGAGTTTAAATCACACGGATCACAAAACTCACGATATACAAAAACAATGCTATCGTATATCGTGGGTTTAAATGTAATTCGGAGGTGTGTATCTAGGTAGCTGTTCGAAGAAAATTCAGAATAGGTACTTAGGTACCTTTCTAGTTCGAAGATTGTGACACTAAGATATTTTTTATTAACCATCTACGAGGTCTCTATAGAAAAAAAAATCCGATTAATGAATGAAAAAATACTAGAAATACCGAATATTACATTCAAAAAACACTGGCAAAGATTAAACATAACATAAAAAATTGAATGAATAGGTAATATAAGTAATTGATTCGACACTTACGTCCAAAATTTTCATAGTTGCATTTCAAATGAACGATAGCTAACATTTCGCACTCACTAAAATCATTTTCCATAACCACCTATACTTTTTTGAAGGCAAATAGAAAAAAACACCTGGAAAAGTTTATCAATCGCAGACGAAAAACATCGAAACCTATACCGGGAGAAAACAGTCGCAAACACACCTCCACAGAGTACTCTCAGTTGCTAACTGACCGGCCGGCAACGAAAAAGCAGCGCGCCGATTGTTCAGTACAGTGTTGCCAGATCGAAAACGAATCTTTCGCTAAATTTTGAACAGGAACAAAGGAATTATTATCTACCTACATTTATAAATTATTAATACCTATGATTATCTATATGATACCTATTATTTTCTTTAAATATATCGGGTGCTTCTCAAAAGTGTCTCATCCCTATAACTTTTTTATCTTTTCAGATAAAACAACGAGATTTGCGATACTATGTTAGTATATGACATAAATTGGGATTGATTGACGTATTCAATTGTTTTCGGTCACTTCCGGTTTCACCGGAAATGACTACAACTTTTGATTTTTAAATGGCACCCCCAGTATTTTTTTACTTTATTCTATAGAAAATGACACTCTGAATCGAATGACATATCATATGTCAACTTTTGACATTTTCGCATATCGTTTATTTGAAATTGTAACATGCGGTTCATAATGACAATTTGAGTCAAAATACCAAGTGTGTGGTATCAAATTATTCGTAAAAAAATGCTTTTTCCAAATATTTATGCTAATGAGCCACCCTCGTTCCATTTGAAAAAAATGAGATAATATTAAAAATACTAAAAACATTAGACAATCAAATCTATTTTTCCAAGGTTCCTTGATTAAAAATTAGTGTTTTTAACACAGCCATGCACTCTAGATTGAAATTTAAAATACAATTTGTTTTTGAGTGGCATGTCAAAAATTGACATATGATATGTCATTCGATTCAGAGTCATTTTCTATCGAATGAAGTAAAAAAATACCGAGGGTGCCATTTAAAAATCAAAAGTTGTAGTCATTTCCGGTGAAATCGGAAGAGACCGAAAACAATTGAATACGTCAATCAATCCCAATTTATGTCATATACTAGCATAGCAAATCTCGTTGTTTTATCTGAAAAAATAAAAAAGTTATAGGGGTGAGCCACTTTTGAGAGGCACGCGGTATATTAGAAAAGAGTATGTTTCTTGTGGAATGTATTATGTATTCCCCCTTCAAGGATCACTAAAATATCAAATAAATATAAAAAAAATTGTGTGTGCATTATGGGCCCATATTTAAAGTGAAACTACTTACTAACAGCTATTAAATTGAAGGGTTTGAAGAACATGTTTGAAAAAGTGTAGTTGTTGAAAAAGTAACATAACAAATCATCACTTGTTGAACTATGAACAAGGGACAAAGAGAAAAGTTGTTCAGAGTTAGATTTTCACTAAGTATTCGACCTTGGCCTACTTTGGGTTATTTCGCGAATAGTGCACAGGTTGTTTAAACTGCCTCTATGCTTTTTGCTTCCACTCCTTAATTTTTTCTAAAGTAACACAATTTTGAACTGACTGAATTCAATTGTCGGGCAATGTTGAATGCCGGACCTTTTGACGGGCAAATCTCGTCTTAATGACTAGTCATTTTGTTAAATTCAGAATACGGACTTTGTTGCAATGTCATTAAGGTAATTAAAATTTAAATCGGTAAATTCAACTTTATTAAATTTTATTTTTGTAAAAAAATATGAAATTAACAGGGACTTCCTTTTAATTCAGTGATATGAAAATGGAAAGGTTTCAATTAACAATTAAGAAATATTGGAACGTTAAAAATGGTTTTCTCCAGATTTATATGACCTTTTTATTGCTTTTATAGTTACCCGTTACAATACCAATTTTAGAAAGGTCATTTGGTAAATTATAAATAATAAATGTCTAAGTTAGACCACAAATAGGCCAAGTTATACGGAATGGCTTAATGCAAGTAAATGTTTAGAGGAACGAATTTTTTTTACACAACCAATATATTTAATAATGGTATGTACTGTCTTTACAAAAATATCCGATTTATACAGGGTGTTTCTTAATAACATGCTAATATTTAAGGAGCTGATTCTTGGAAAACAATTGAATACGTCAATTAATCGTAATTTATGTTATATACTAATATACCAAATCTCGTTTTTTATCTGAAAAAATAAGAAAGTTATAGGGGTGAGCTACATTTAATGGTACGTATACATTGGCGCGCTGCGCCGCTAATGGTACGTGTTTTCAAGTTGCGCGCGCTCTGCGCGCAAACAGCTAGCGGCGAACCATCTCAAGTCGGTTTTTTTCTCAAGTTTCTTTGAATAAATTCCCTTTTTTTATGTTTTTCTTTGAATATTGTTTATTAATGGAGTGTTTAAAGAGTCGCACTACTCATCAAAATTGTGTAGTTCTTCTCGGACGATAGAGACATGATTAACGACGAAACAAATGTTCGCGGGATGTTCGTTAAAACAATAAAAGTAACGCGCGGCCAACGCTCTGCGCGCGCACCAATGTATACGTACCATACGGCGCACCCGGTATAGAAGTAGTGTATTGAGTTTCATAAAGATTCTATAATAATATCACAGTTATTATTAAACAAAATATTTTTTTTCGGAAAAGTTTACCACACTCTTTCTCAAAAGTTAAGATGTTTAGGACATTATATTCATATGAAGTTTGTTTTTAGGGTTCCGTACCCAAAAGGTAAAAACGGGAACCCTATTACTAAAGACTTCGCTGTCCGTCCGTCCGTCCGTCCGTCCGTCTGTCACAAAGGTCTATCTTATGGACTGTTATAGCTAGACAGTTGAAATTTTTACAGATAATGTATTTATGTTACCGCTATAAGAACAAATACTAAAAACAGAATTAAATAAATGTTTATAAATAAAAAAGTACTTTCACATTCATTCTCTTTTAAGTAATTTTTTGAAATAGCTCCAAGAATCATCCCTTAAATATTAGCATGTCATTAAGGAACACCCTGTATATAAAAATATTTGGAATAGTCATATTATTCCATTATTATTCCTAGAATTTAAAAAAAAACATTTAAAAAAAATAGAAATGTTACTAAATACAGGGTATCCCAGAAACAAGTGCAAGTATTTTAACTGGTAGTATAGTTGAACCCCACAAACACGCCTATGCGGTTTTTTTTGCGAAAAAAAATTTTTGAAAATACGAAATTTTTTGAAATTTTTTTTTGGATTTTTTCTAGTTTTTAGTAAAAAAACATAATTTCTTGATAATATTGATATTAGATTAAATATATAAGAAAGAAAATCCAGAAAAGATCCAGTGGTTCTCAAAATTTTAGCAAAAAATCATTTTTTTTTGGAAATTTTCAAAGTAAAATAACTCCGTTATTTTGGACTAATTTGAAAAACGATAAAGAGAAAATATGTTTCTTGTATCGAGATCTACCAGCTCTTAAAATACTTGTACTTATTTCTGGGACACCCTGTATATCTGAAATGTTCTTTATTTCCAACATAATTTCTCGTTACCACTATCACTATCAACTTGCTGATTCTTTATCGAAAAAAAATTGAAATACACTTTATCTTTCTTGTATTCGATAGAGTGATTTTACGCCACTTTTTTAATGGTAATATTTTTTAATATTAATATATCAAATTTGTTTATTCCAGTTTTAGTATCACATCAAACATGTATCAGAGAATCAGAGAGAGTATCAAAGAGAAATGTTGAATACCAGTCACAGTTTTTGCTTTATATAGTTCACTATGCTAAGTCATTGTTCTAAAAATTAATACTACTAAATTTTTACAATTAATTCCAATACACCAAAGAAAAAATACCACGATAAAAAAAATATATTGAGATACCTATTGCGGATTCTACGATATCTCGACAACTCTGACAACGTCGCTCTGCGCTCTAGCACGCTATTCTGACACGATTCGAACCGAATGGAAGTGAAAAGAAAATGATTCTGGGCATAATTCTGGGCCCGCGGGTATGCAATTAAACCACCAGGATAGGTATCTGGAAAATATTAGAATAGGCATCGAAATTCGAACACACATATGTAGGTTCTCTTTTCTAAATGAAAATTTTTAAATTCGAAGCTCCTCTCTTTGTTATTTCAGACTTCAGACAAAGTTTATTGGATTTTTAATTATGTGAGCTTTGTTCCAGATTTGTGTTTTGACCATTTTTTTTTTCAATACATCCACCAATACTAGGAGTATATTCGGAAATTTCACTACTAGAGTTTTTCTCACAGTTAAAGACAAAGTATGATCGTGAGTAAAACCTGGTTGTAAATCTCTGTTTTAGGAATTGCATCGCTTTTATTAAAGTTTTTAACGATGCGACGCCGACGTTTCGAACAGATGACTCTCGTTATCAAGCTAAAAGTAACATTATTTTCACGGGCTACTGCCAAGATATGGACATTAGAGCGTGGCTTAAAGGGGCCCACAGTAGAGTGGGCAAAGATTGAACGAATCGTTCATTTGAACGAGTATTAAAAATGAATCGTGTGATTCGATTCACTGCTTAGAATACGGTTCGTTCAATTGAATCGTGGCTTTGAAGATTTGAACGACGAATCGTAAAAAAGAGTCGTGGGAATTGAATCGGTTCACAATGCGATCGTTCGGTCAAAGAGTCGTGAGAATTGATTCATTGCTTACAATACGGTTCGTTCAATAGAATCGTGGCCAGCACGGATTCATAAGATTTAAACGATGAGCCGTAAAAAAGAATCGGATCACAATGCGATCGTTCGGTCAAAGAGTCGTGAGGGTTGATTCATTGCTTACAGTACGGTTCGTTCAATTGAATCGTGACCAGCACGGATCTATAATATTTGAACGATGAGCCGTGAAAAAAAATCGTGAGAATTAATCGGATCACAATGCGATCGTTCGTTTCTACCGTGCGGCGGTGATATACGCATAGAGTCAGGAACCCATATTTAGACTTGAACAAAAGCACTAAACAAACATCATGGGCAGAAAATGCAAACGATAAGAATGCTATTTACAAAAAAAAAAATATTATATAGATACAGGGTGGTCCGAACTGTATTCCGGAAACTTCGGCAGCATATTTTACTGATAAAAATAAGTAAAAAAGTTCATATAAATGTATGTCCTAAAATGCTTAGTTTTGGAGATACAGGGTGTAGAAGTTTCATTTTTATTTCGATTTTTCCAAATAATTTCGGAAGTAACGTCAATATTTGGATGAAAATTGGTATCTGGAAGTTTTTTGACATGAAAAATTTGATTTTAATGTCAAAATGACTCCTATTTGTAGGGGGCGCCACCTACATGTGTTTTAACTGTTCTGAAGAGTAATAACTTTTTGTCCGTACCTGTATAAAGTTACTGAGTGAAAAAATATGCATTTCCGTGATTTTCTACATAAAAAATGTCTCTTGGTAAAAAGTAAAAATCGCTACGAGCAACTGTTCTCAAAATATTTACAATGGAAATAGTCAATACATGTCATTATTGACTAAAAATAAACGTGTTGAGTAGATAGTTATTTGACTGAAATGAGAAATTTGGGAACTTTTTATTTTTTTAAACTAATCATAAATTTTTCTTCGGAAAAATGATGAGAAACAGTTTCTGTTGAACTTTTGGCACAAAAACATTGCAAATTTATGATTTTAGTCTAATAACTAGGTAATTAGTCAACATGTTTAATTTATGTCAATGATGACAGGTATTGGTAATTTCGATTCCAAATATCTCGAGAACCATTACTCGTAGCGATTTTTACTAAGAGATCTTTTTTCCGTAAAAAACATCGCAAATGTATATTTTTTAACTGTCCAGTTTTATACAAGTACGCACGAAAAGTTATTACTCTTCAAACCAGTTAAAAAATACATAGGTGGCGCCCTCTACAAATAGGGCATCGAAATCAAATTTCTCATGTCAAAAAACTTCCAAATTTTTATCCAAATATTGACGTTACTTCGGAAATTATTTGGAAAAAATCGAAATAAAAATGAAACTTCTAAACCCTGTATCTCCGAAACTAAGCATTTTAGGACATACATTTATAAGAACTTTTTTAATTATTTTTATCTGCAGAATATGTTGCCGAAGTTTCCGGAATACAGTTCGGACCACCCTGTATACTGTGCTGAGTACGGGAGTATCTGTCAGGTATCTGTTTGTTTGACGATTCATTTGACACATTTGAATTTGATTTGAAATTTTGTGGATTTGTCAGTCTTTACGGAGCTTATTTTATGTTATTTATTATTTATTCTACTATTGATAGTTGTATAAAGGTAGTAAATCTAGATGGAAATTGTGGCAGAACTTAAATTAACAGTGACACTATCGCGATTTATCGAAAAAGACTCTAAAATAGTTGGTTGTGTAGATCTCGGCAAAAATGTGTGAAAAAAACTTTTCGCTAGTAAGTGACTATATAATATACATACGTGTAGTAAACCGATCATTTATGAAATTCACTTAAATTAACTAAGTATATATTTTTTCTTGCATTTTTGCTTTTACTTACTACTTGTCAAAGATTAGATGTCAAAGAATTTAAATACGTCAATTTAACTTACCTGCTTCAGTAGCGTATCGGTTGTTTATGGTTATAAATAATTATTATAACTTAACCATTTTTATTAGAATTTTATATTTTTATAACAATTTTAATAACTACCAGCATTTATTCACAACGTAAAATAAAAAAAAAATATTGAGTCTACCCCACGTCTACCCTACATCATAGTTTTACATTTTTTAAATAAAATTAGAACGGCACTGATAAACCGGAATTTATGTCGGCCATATTTGAGGCTCATCGCGGTGGACGTAAGATTTTTGATATATGCTCCTTCCTTAGTCTTCTTATTCAAAGAATTGTACGTTAATATTTTTGTTAAAATAATATTACCGACTATAAACCATTAAATGTCGGACGAAATCGTGTTTTTATGCATCCCCAAATAAATATTCAATATGATAAAAAAACGGCGTCAGCGATGGTTATAAAATGAAAATTGCTGTCATTTTATATGTTCAATTATATGGGCAATGTCATCGATGTTCATTTCCAAGCCAACTGGATGCCATTTTTTATCATGCGGGATTATATACTATTTATTATATGATTATTAAATCGGAATTAAAATATGTTAATATTTTTAGAGCCATATTTTAATTCCGATTTAATAATCCAATTCATATATATACTATAGTATATATGATTGGGTTGATAAATTAATATTATTTGTAAAATAATCAATCCAATTACGCTAGTGTCATAGTGTTGAAAAACAAATGAAAGAACTGTATATTTCTTTTTCTGGTACCTTAAGTAATTGTCCGGCCAAATTATCGCCGGTAGTGCCAGTTACGATTCTTGTTTTTATGAAACGTAAATTGTGCATGCGCGTGTGGTTCGTTCAAATAAACGAATCGTAGGAGTTGATTCACTAAAAAGAATTTGAAGAATCGTAATGCCCATCACTATACCACGGACTGCTTTTTTGATAAGCGGTTTTGTTTGATTCGACGAATTCTGATATAAATAAAATTCTGATATCTGAATTAAAGTTTACATGTGCATTTTACTTGAGGAGCAGACTTACTAAATGCATTTTGTCCATTTTTTAAGATTCTCAACCAAAGGTACATAAACTACGAGTATACAACATGATGAACCAAACTACATACACTACGAGTTACAACATGATGCCAGAAACGACGTGTTAAATACATTTTATCCCATTTGAATTAAATGGCAAAAATATCTTAGACTTTCTATGTGCTGTATGTCCATTGGCGGTAGACAAGCAAACAGAAGTTAGCCTTGTGCGCTGGATATACTGCTGTTTATTAATTTGTCATTGCCAGATGAATAGTTTTTTGTACTAAAACTTCTCTATTTTTTGAATAATGCTACTTAAAATAATGAATGCTTGTTTCCGTTATTGTTTGTTCATGTGGCTTTCACCTTATCATATAATTTTTAATAACACCTATCTTCAGTTATATTCCGTGGGGTTCTGTGGTTACAGTTTCAATTGTGGTTTAGATACCCAACCCAATCTTAATTTCCTGTAAACATTTCAATTGATAAAGTAAGAAAAGTAAATTTTATTGGTTGGTTGGAATCATTTTAATTCAAAAAAATTGCGTGTGTCGCATATTTGAAGTGAAACTTCTTACTAACAGCTATTAATAAGTTGATGTATTTGAAGGACATATTTGAAAAAGTGTATTTTAAAATGTTGAAAAAGTAACAAATTAATAATTAATAAATAATTCACTTTCACAAAATTTGTATTAAAATAACCGTCTGTCCATCTGAGGACTCCATTCGGGTACCTCTATCCACGTGCCGAGTTTGATTCAAATCAACTATAATTAAAAAAAATCCTGATGATTTCGTCCATTTAGAGCAGGGTTTCTTAAACTTTTTGCAGTCACGGACCACTTTCGTGATTTGTACAATTCCACGGACCCCTATCAGAAATAATAGAGGAAAATAAAAAAAGCTTTATTTATATAAAAACAAAACGTTTATTAGTAGATTTATTACACGTAAATTAGTGAGAAGGATGCTGCTGTTTAGCCTCAATGAGAACGTTAAATTGTGGGGTTATCTTCGACTAGACAAGGGCGCATATCATCTGCGACGTTCAGTCGGTTGCGACTTTTTGTTTTTATTTAGGCCAGAGCCGTGAACCCTGCCTCGGTAAAGGCAAGTAGTAGCAAATGGTATCAGAACGGACATAGCGCGCTTGACAAAAAGAGGGTAAGCTTTGACTTAAAGAACAACAAAACTGCCAAGATCTTTTGCATGAACTTCAGCTTTCAAAACTTCTTTTGATCTCATGTCAATTAAGTCATCTTTAATGAGATCTTCATCGCTGATATTATTCGTGTCGTTTATAAATGGACCCCGCACCTACGTTTCATTTTCAAGCGATTCTAAGTTAAAGTAGCCTTCAAAAGAAGTTTGCAATGTATCCAAATGCTTAGACACCTCTTTCTGTAGCATTTTTGATGTCGTGTTGCCGTCACCTTGTGATATCGGAAAATTTTCAAAGTTACCAGATTCCACCCTCCTTTTCCAAAGTGGCAGTTCACATATGTATGTGTAGAGACAATCTCATTCAATTGAGTAAATATATCTGCCAATTACACTAGACCCCGTACAAAATCTTCGCTCTCAAGATATTCAGACAGTGAATTTCTTTTATCTTTTAGAAAAAGTAACACTTCTGTCCTCAACTCAAACAATCGCTTTAAGACCTGTCGCCTTGACAGCCAGCGAACTTCTGTGTAGTAAGGCAGTACTTTGTATTTATCTTCTGACCCCATTTCTTGACAAAGCTTTTTAAACAGCCGGTGCCGCGGTGGTTTAAGGCTCTTGCTCTGATGAAGTTAATTATTTTGACACATATAGACATAACTTCCTTCAGAAATGTAGGTAAAGTCCGTGAAGCCAAGGCATGTCGATGTAAGACACAATGAGTTATTATGACATGGGGGATCTCTTTCTTGACCAAAGCTGCGAAACCAGACGTATTACCAAGCATTCCGGGAGCTTCATCGGTGCAGATACTACAAAGTTTAGTCTTCCAGTCTATATCTCGTTGAAAAACCTTTTTGTCATTTCAAAAACATCTGAAGCTTTTGTAGGCTCCAAAAGTGAATTGCAAAACAGAAACTCTTCTTTAATCCTACGTGTGTCTTGTTGAACGTAACGGACAAATACCAAGAGTTGGCTACATTGTGACAAATCGGTGCTTTCATCCAATTGAATGCTGAATGGAAACGGTGTGAAGCAATTAATTCTTCAACAACTTGTAAAACATTTGACGACATTTCAACAATTCTAGAATGAATAACATCATTTGATAAGGCAACAGCTTCAACTTTGCTTTTTTTTGATTCTAAAGGTTTGTATTCATTATCCGAACGAACGAACGAATGAAAGTGCGGTATATTTAGACGGGGAGCGAACGCATGCGGCCGTTCGTTCGTTCGTTCGCTCGACCATCCGTTTCGAGTCGGTACATCAAAGGCGTTCGCGTCCGGTCTTCTCGTGCGGTTCTATCGTACGATCCCCGTCCATACCACTAGCCAACATTCGTTCTTTCGTTCGGATAATGAATACGCACCTTTACGCGCATCGCGTAGTGTTTAGTGAATAAATACCTACTGAATTCGCCGCCCTACACTATTTATTTTCTTAATAAATATGTTTACAGTTAACTGGCGTAATGCGGACCGCGGACCCCTGATACACATGCTATGGACCCCTAAAGGGTCCGTGGACCACACTTTAAGAAACCCTGATTTAGAGGCATCATCGGTTCGAAACATCTAAGGCGACATCCTGTAGCCCGCCCCCAATTATGCCGAAACTGATCCTCATTTTTTTCAATATCAAATCTTTAGTCCCATCCTGATGAAGATGTAAACGAAACGTCGGCGTCGCTCGTCGTATCCAACTTTGCGGGGTGGGACCATATGCGCACCGTCGCGTTGCTCACATAGCCTATCCACCAAATTTGGTCGCGATCGGACGACATCAACTTTTGACGTTTCTTGTTAAAACTAACTGTCACAGTGACACGTTTCATACACGGTCAAGTTTGCCTTGATCCAATCTATCGACATACTAAATTTCATTTAAATCGGACAATTTTTCCTAAGCCGTAGGCTGTCCTTGCCCCTTTTCCTTTCGTGTGTCGTGTCGCGGCCTTGATGTAACAATGAAGACACCTCTCGGCTTTTAAAATGTAATGGAATAATGTCACTTTGATCAATTATAAAGTTATTAATAATTGGTATCAATTTAAGTAATTTTAATTATTAAATTTAATACGTCTTTAAAAACCATTAATTAGGTAATTAAAAAAAATAACAAGTATGACCACTAGATCAAATATTCGACTGTGAAATGAATTACCAGCATCTAAGTGGTAGCATTAAATATCAAATTTGTTAGAAACTCCAGAGCAACAATTTAAATTTTCAGTAATTTCTAATCCAATTCAACGCAAAAACTAGCGCGAAAACTAAAGTCGAATTTTATCTAAATAAACAAAAAACGATGCGGATTTGTTGTATGGCACAGTATAAATTATTCTAGGTAAGATACGGTAGTTAAATAAAAAAAAACTATTTTAAATAAACGAAGTTTAAATATTCGGACGAATATTAATTAATATTAATTAATTAAAATAATTAGATAACTAATGACAAATTAATTACAAATAATGAGTGCGTTTATACGATAAAAACACCATATCATAACATACTATCATAATTTATGTTAGTTGGTAGCTGTACCGTTTAGTTAATGTATTAAATATGCATTTTCGTTAAGATTTTATTGGCGGTTTAGATAACTTTATATACCGGATGAAGGCTAAAGTTTCGTCTACACATAACGTTCTACCTGTCAATCTTACATGTTGAGTCAAAAAGTCCCAATAAAACCTTTTGTGTAGAAGAAAAAAGTTCCATTTTAAGCGGGCCCTTTGCGTAAAGTTTTTTGTCACTTGTTTGTTCACTCTAGGGGGAAGTTGCACGGCGGCAATTTCCGGAAGCCAAAATCATAATATAATGGTTGAAAATAAACAGCAAAATGGCTGTGTTAAAAACATTAGTAGACGAGTCGTGAGAATGCGCGCTTTTAGTTAATAAATAGTTATTATGTAGGTTTAACAGGGGTGGATGGGGAAGTGGAAACCGGCCCGGGAATAACAGGCAACCGGCCCAAATCCCCAAAAACAAAATGAGCATAACGAAGAAAAATATTTTATTTATTAATATATAAGTAAGGGTGCTGGTGCGAAAAAAGCTATTTTGCCTCCGTTATTTTTTAAAAATTGAAATTGTCTTGATCAAATTTTCACAAAGATCAATTTTACAGGGTTTTACTGCTTTATTTCGCAGGCTCAGTTTTACAGGGTTCTACTGTTTTATTTCCATTATCGATAACGGTAATTTGATCTTGAATAGGCTACGATTTTGAGTAACTTTAAGACTTCCTGATTCATTCAGCTCAGCTGGCCCAATCCTCTGTGAAATATATTATTTTTAACTTTTCAGGTAATTTCTTACACATTGTAGAAAGAAGTTCTCTCTTTTCTGGTAGAGCAGCAGCCTTGTTGTGTATACGTGTTTTTAACTGAATGAACCGCGGTCACCATTAAAACTGCTGCATTTTTTATGTTATTATAATAGTTCTTATCACTTTTCTTTTATACCTTTCTACATTTGGCATCTTGTATGATAATGCCATGACTCAAAAGAAAAAAACTTAGACCTAAGCAGTGGATATAAATTTGTTCTGAGGTAATGCTATGTTACAGTCCATAATAAGAATATTTGGATTTTCCAGACATATTAATATTTTATTATCTAATCTAGTTTAAACCTTATTTAACTCTTCTCTGCTGTCTCAGTAATTTTTAGTAAAGTAATTTTAGCATAACATTTTAAACAACAATTTAGACTTGGCTTTTAGTTCTCAAGCATAGAGATAGCCATCACATGTTTTCTCTGTCAACCGAAGAGTCAAACGTCAAATTCGTTAATCTTTTTATAAAGGGGAACTCGAAAAATATTGCACCGAGGCCCCCAGTTGTCTATCTACGTTACCGTATTCTTAGTATACACTTAGATCGAGACTATTTATTATAATAATATATAATAAAAGAATAGTGGTAAAACTATACAAGGTGAGTCTTAAATAAGTGCAAATTTTTTCAGGGGTGGTATATTTCGACCCCAAGAACACGTCTATGAGGTTTCTTTTGCAAAAAAAAGATGTTAAAAATCGTGCATTTTCTTTGAAATTTTCCTGTATATTTTAGAAAACTTTTTAGAACTTCCTGTTCATCGCAAATTTTCCCACGGTATACTTTCTTAATTTCTGATATTATGGCACGAAAAGAGATGCAAATACCGAAAAATTGAGGTGGCTCAAATTTTTTTAAAAATAAATCTTTTTTTTTTAATTTTCAAAGTTTAATAACTCGGTTGGACTTATTTGAAACACGGTAAAGAGAATATAATATTATGTTTCTTTTATTGAGATCTACCAGCCCTGAAAATATTTGCACTTATAAAGTCACCGTGTATAACAAAAATTTTCAAACCGAACAAGCAACAGATGATTATTAAAATTATAAGTGTCCCAGAGAAAGACATTTTACTATAGTTATTTTACAAATTGGTGTTTATGTTTAAAAGCAACTGACGATTATACTCATGCAAATTGATTAGTTAGTTATGAAGCCTCTAAGAATCTTACGACACTTTAGTTAGAAGATTAACCATTTAAAGTTTGCTAATCCAGTCTTTTTTTGAGCTCTGATTGGGACCGGCCGGCCCACCGGCCTATCTTTTCACCGGCCCATCGGGAAGTCTCCCGTTTTCCCATATGGCCCATCCACCCCTGAGGTTTAATCATACTCGTGGAGTGAACACTCCAGAAGTGTGATTCTGGGAATGCTAGCCATGAACGAAGGAAATAATTGTACGTAGTGTGGATAATTGTACGCGTAAGTGGATCCTTTAACTTAGAGGATCAATCGGGAACCTGTGTTTTGACGTAGCCGTGTCGTTGTCCCACTGGAGAGTAGATGATAATAACTTTATCAAATTAAAATATTGTAATGTATTTATTTATTGCTACACAATAAAATTAATCATAATTTGTTCAACGGTTTACAACTTGATTCCTCATTTTTCTCTCTTAACATTAATTATTCTAAATTGATATACTCAGCTAGGCATATCTATCGTGGGAATATTATTCTTTGTATTATTATAATACGATATAAGTACAATGGCATTGTTTCTGCGCAAAATAAATTAATATTATTAATTATATTTTTTAGATTGATCTGTTGCTCTGACTTTCCTAAAGTTTATTCGTTTACAGGGTGGCGTACCTCACTCTCCTCGGTTGTATTATAGGAAAAGGGAAAGATGTAGAAACAAAATATTTTATAGGTTAAGAACACCAAAGTACACTTTTTCTTATGGAACACTCGGTATTTTATTTCATAGTTTGATACTTGGACACAAAATAAGGCATTTATTATAAGAGTTAAATATGTTGACAAGCTTTGGTTTTTGAGATATTTAAATATGCATGCTATAATAAAAAAAAATTGTCAATATCATGTATATGGCTTTTTAGAATTAATTCTTATTCTTATGACTTTTAAGTCAGAGAAATAAACTTTTTTAATGTATACAAAAGTATCAAAAATTGCTGGTTTATTTTAAATATTAATTTTATGTAAAAACATATATATTTATGTTATTTCGAATACAATACCATGTATTTTTTAAAATAAATGGAAGCAGATTCAAATGCTTTTTCAAACTATATTAGGGTTTTCTATACCTATTTAGCTCAGATCTTGAATAAAGAGCAATTTTTCAATAAAATGGCAACTATAAGAGGGCTGATGTCATGGCAAGTTTCTAGTGACAGTTAGCAGCTATTTTCTCAAAATCTAAATTAGGTTATGGACTTTATTTAAGGTTCTAGCAGTTTACTTTTATTTAATTTACCTACAATAGTTTGGTTTGGTTTAATAATAATTAATAAATATGTATTTTTTATTTCAAGAAAAACAAAGAAGTAGTTCTTTAATTTATTTTACAATGACTTGTAGATATATGGATTTTCTGTAAAAGGGCCAATTACGGAAAATTCATTTTCTTCACTTCCAGTGACAGGGGTTTCTGCCTAATAGGTTAGGCAGAAACCTGTCGTTGGATTAGGTTAATAAACCACATTACCAGCTCAGCGAAATAGAACAAGTAGTTTTTCAAAACACTTATTATGAATGCTTATAACTTAAGTTATAGAGATGAGCTACTTTTGAGAAACACCCGGTAGTACAGATCACTTACAATATATTTTCTTTTGTAAAATAGAATCATGTAGAATTGTTTTCGAATAATTTTGAAATTGTAGATTGTTTTGATTTTTGAGGATATTGCAACGAATTTGGTATTTTCAGAATTACAATTATTTTTCTTTATTACAATCAACTGCCAAGCAGTAAAAAAATACTGTATTAAGAGTTATTTTTATTATATTATCTATAAAAAAGAGTATGATTTTAAGCATTTAAAAAAACCGTCAAGAAACTTGTTGGGCGTTTCTGTATACTTTTGAAAATTTTCTGTTTGATATTTTTCGAAATTTTGATATTTTATTATACTATTTCTTCCACAAAATATATAAAATAAATATTACCAACTAATATTAAATAACCATAATACATTAAATAAATTTTATAAAATTGAAAAATAAGATGTTTTTCTTATTATAACGTATCGCGTAAAAAAATCATAATTTCTCTAAATCTTTTATAAATTGTTTTAATTTTTATATGTTAATATTTTTAATAAATAATTATAACGTTTTATTTAAAACATGTTATTACTTTATTGTTCTAAAATAAAAACGGGATAATCTTTTTTCCACCATTATAGCGTTAATAATGTTAAATCCCAGTTTCTTATATTTTTGTCGTAAACCCTAACATAAATCGTCCTTTTGTTCATTCCCTGTATGTTATTTGATATATGTATTTTTTAAGCTTAATGCACTGGAAACATTAATGGATGGACTTGACCAGATATTACATTTCAGAGATATAAATAATAGTTCTGTAGAATAAAGAAATTGTTTAGTACCTATATACTTGTATTCTTTTATGTCAAGATATTTAAGCAAAAATATATAATAAAATCATTACAGGGTGCTGCAAATTCGAGGTACGAGCATTGGTATCTCGTAAACCGTAATAGATACGAAGATGGTTAAATTGGGGCAAAGTTGCACCTTGGGATGTTTGCCAACATGCTATCAGAAAAGTTTCAAAAATTTCAAGGATTGCTGAGTTTTTTTGAGAAAAACGGATTTTTTTGAAAATCAATTTTATTTTTTTCTGACGTTACTTTTTAGAAAATCAAAAAATTAATTGCATATTCTCATAGCCACTTTATCAGGGCTATCTGATAGTATTTTTAGATTTTCAAATTAGCTGATAATTGGTGAGATACAGAGGCCAACTTAATTTTTTTAAATACGGACCTGCATTTTTTATTTCAGGTTTTGAAAGAACTCTGTCTCCTGAGTACGATGATATGCCACACTTATTTTTTTTTGTTTTGGATATTTGAACACAATTTATTTAAACTAATTTCAAGTCCGGCTCTGTTTTTTAAATATTCACCCAAG
The DNA here is from genome assembly GCF_002938485.1 of Sitophilus oryzae. Taxonomy (NCBI): domain Eukaryota; kingdom Metazoa; phylum Arthropoda; class Insecta; order Coleoptera; family Curculionidae; genus Sitophilus; species Sitophilus oryzae. Next base: position 7,265,285 of record NW_022147434.1, on the reverse strand, counting down.
TAGCATCTATCTGACTTCGAACTAAATGTGACCTGAAGCGACGTCAGACTTGTGCAAATTTAGGTCGGGCGCTGGTGATACGACCTGTGACGTCGCTTTCCTATTAAAAGCGACGTCGTTGGATCCGAGTCGGTAAATCCAACGATCTGTCGACGTACAAAATAACAAAGTACCATTTTTATTAATTTCCCAACGTCGTTCCCACGTTGGCTTGCACGACGTACATATACTTGAACTAGCCCGACGTCTACCCGTTGTCCGAATAGGATACGTCTCACTAATAATCCCTAAAGTAACGTCCAATTATATTTTGTTGTATTTTATGTTCATATTTATAACCTAATTTACGTATCTCTATTTACGTCCGTAAATACAACCCATTAAGTAGCATTTGCGACCTAATGAACATCATGAACATAACCTAATAAAAAGTTTTTGTAAACAAACTTATGCCTAAAAAAAAACTTCCCCTAGGAGATGCAAGACCTTGTCGTTGGTGGGGAAGCTCCTTGTCAGGTGCTGGCAGAATCTCCTCTAGCACTTTGGCTCGGTCCAAGAAGCATCTCACTCATTGTCTTGTCTCTGGCTGTAGTGGCCAGGGAATTGCACCAAGACATTTAATCCAGGCACCTTCTACTGTCTGTGGTCATGTCTCGCGGGTAGAGGGTGTGGGGGGGTCTTGGCTTAACCGCCTGGACCAAGAGGAGACAACCTCACCAAAAACCTAAATCCTACGATGGCGGGACCAGGTCAAAGGGATGCGTGGCTAGATAGGGGACTAGCCATTACTGGTCTCAACCTTGGGGCATCAGGGGGCACCCCATTGTATTTACCCCTTACTTCTACATGCGGGGCTCTGTAGAAGTGGACTGACTTTCCCTAGCGACTCGTGGGAACACTATGAGCAGTAATAAAAATAAAAACACCAACACCACCGGAGAAGCTGTGGGGAAACCCCCTAGCGACACTGGGAACAGGAACAATGAAAGTTCCAGGGGGTCAAACCCCCCAAAGAAAACTACAGGAGAGGTGGCTGACACTTGCGCGGGACCGTCCTGCGCTAGTGATACTCAAGCTACCACCTCCTTTAGCAAGGGTCGGGAGCTTACCTCTAAACCCAACAGGCGACACAGACTACCGTTTAGTCTACCTGGCCTGGGTCAACCAGGCGGGTTGGACGATCCGCTGAGAGTGGGTCTTAGCGGAGCAGAAGCACGGAGATACCTCCGACTGCTCCACGCAGGACTTGCTCCAGAGGAAGCAAAAGAGAAAGTACTCCTCCATAGAGGGGAGGGCAAAGGAACCAAGAAACAGGCCGGCGCATCTTCACCAAAGGGCAAAAGAGGGAACGAAAACCTTTCACCTCTGCTCCGGCAAGAAGAGAAAAAAGCCAGGATGGAAAGACGTCCAACACCGAGAGGCAAGCAGGGACATATCACCAGCTTTGCCTCTATTGCTGGACAAGTGAAAATGGCAGTGCTACCAAAGGATTACCCAGAGGTTGTACTGACCACCGACCAGCAAACGGCTCTAGAAGAGGCGATACTGGATGAAGTAGTGGCGATTGGAGAGCAACACAACGACGGACAAAATGTGGGTCAAATGCGATTTGCGGGGATTCATTTTCGGGTGGGCATGCTCCTCATAGACTGTGTATCTCCAGAATCGGCGGATTGGTTGATAGAAACGGCACATAAACTTAAGAATTGGCAGGGGCCGGGACTGGTTGCTCTGAAGGGAGAAAACATCCATAAGGAGGCGACCATCACGGTCTATTTGCCAAGGAGCAAAGGGAAAGACACCACCTACCTGCTGAACCTTATCCAGGGCCAGAACTCCGATGTAAGGACGTCGTGTTGGCGAATCATCAACTCGAGGGAGGAGGGCCACGGTCAAGTCCTCACAATAGGAATTGACCTCAAATCCAAGGAGGCAATAGAGAAAGAGGGATACACTCTTTACTATAGATTCGGGACAACACCGGTATCAGGTCTAAGAAGAGACCAAGCTAAACAGGTAGAGAAAATGGAGACATATCCTCCAGCCTCTACCTCACAGGAACCTCAGCCGAAGACTAGCTCCTCGACTGTGAAGGGCACGGAGGGCCAAACCCCAACCGTGGAAGGGTGTATATCCTCGGAGAAGGTTGATGGCCACTTCTCGGAGGAGGAACTTCCGTTGTCAGAGGAAGATGAGGAATACCCTATCCCTCTACAACGGGAGAATCCTCACACACCCAGTAACCTAAACCAGGTCCAAAGTCCTACTCCAGCCCCTCTTCCCACCCCAAACTTATCCTTTCTTCCTTCCCCCCATGCATGGGATTCCCAAATAAACCTGCACCATGCAAAAGGGTCTTCCGCTACAATAGCAAGACTCTTTGAGAAAAATCATTATGCAATGGTACTAGCCCAGGAACCCTGGGTGTATCAGGGACAAATTAGAGGTTTGTCAGGAAAAAATTCAAAGGTAATATATGATAACAGGCAGGAATTTCCCTGAGCCTGTATTCTTATAAGAAAGGACATTAACTACACATGTGTTTCAGAATTTACAACCCGAGATCTTGTTCCTATCATGGTTCAGCTTAATATCGAGGATTGCAGTAAAAACATCGTGATTGCCTCTGCTTACTTTCCGGGTGACGGGGAGGCACCGCCTCCGGAGGTACGGAAGCTCGTGCGATTCTGCAGCCAACGGCGACTACCCCTGCTAATGGGATGGGACTCCAATACACACAATGAGGTATGGGGAAGCACTAACACTAACACTAGAGGTGAGTGTTTACTTGAATTCCTCTTAGCATGCAATCTTGAAGTTCTCAATGTAGGGAACAGCCCCACGATTGTGACAAAAACGCGGGCAGAAGTGTTTGGTTTGGATTTAACCAAAGATTTAACAATCGGGAGTGCTGGTGTAATCAGTTACGTGAAACAATGGAGGGTCTCAACGGAACCCTCCCTATCAGATCACAGAATCATCGAGTTCAAATTAGGAGGAATCACACCCCAAACAGAAACTCGAAGGAATCCAAGAAAAACAGACTGGGACATATATAACACCAATCTCGTAGACAACCTAAACCGTATAGATGCAAGTAGGGCCAGAAACCATCTGCATCTAGAATGGTACGCAGCGGTGCAATATTGGATGCATATGAATCTAGTTGCCCCGCAAGTAAAGGTATACAGAAAAGTAACAACAAGCCCTGGTGGAACAAGAAGTTGGCCAAACTTAGATCGGAGGTCCGACGACTCTTTAATAGAGCTAAATCCAGTGGCGAATGGCAGCTCAACAGCGAGAAATTAACTGAGTATAAGAAGGAGATAAGAAGGGCAAAGCGGTCTGACTTTAGATCCTTTTGCGAAAACATCACTTCTACTCCTGATGCAGCTAGATTACACAAAGCTATGGCCAAGAGTGGATCTATCCCCATCATGGCACTTAAGAAATCTGACGGAAGCTACACGGAGGGAGAGGAAGAGAGAGCAAATCTCCTACTTTATACACACTTTCCAGGTAGCATACCTATTGATACTTATGTAGCTCCCACTGAACCTCACAATCCTTGCAGGGAAGATTGGGAAGTGGCAAGCTAGTAATAACAGAACAAAAGCTGAAATGGGCGATCGACACCTTTCAGCCCTATAAAGCAGCAGGAGTGGATGGGATCTTTCCTGCCCTTCTAAAGGAGGGTCAGCAAATAGCTACTCACCATCTACTAAGCATTACAAGAAGCAGTCTAGCGATGGGATATATACCAACCACATGGAGAAGAGCAAAAGTAATCTTCATACCCAAAATAGGCAAAACTGACTGGACAAATCCCAAGTCATTTAGGCCTATTTGTCTCACATCGTTCATACTAAAAACGCTGGAGAAAGTAGTTGACAACCATATTGGAGAAAATCATCTAAAGGTTAAACCACTGCATGATAGTCAGCATGCATATAGAACGGGCAGATCCACAGAAACTGCTCTGTACCAATTAACGGAGCTAATACAGACAAGTCTGGATAGCAAAGAAACAGCAATTTGTGCCTTCTTGGATATTGCGGGGGCGTTTGACAATATACCACATAAGGTGGTCAGGCGATCTCTAGAAACAAGAGGGGTGAACAGAACTATTATTCGCTGGTTTTGGGAAATGCTGTCAACACGAACAGCAGAGGCTCAGATGGGCACCAAAACTGTAGCTGTTAAAACAACGCAAGGAACTCCACAAGGTGGAGTAACCTCCCCTTTGCTGTGGAGCTTGGTGGTGGATGAACTACTAGATGAATTAACTCTAGCGGGAATACACTGCATTGGGTATGCAGATGACATAGTCATGATCGCTCGGGGGAAACATGAAGGCACCTTGTGTGATATTATCCAAAGAGGACTCCGTATCACTGAGAGATGGTGTAGGACTGTCGGGCTGAGTATCAACTCAGACAAAACCGCGATAGTGCCATTCACCAGAAGGCGAAGTCTGAAAAACTTGAAAAGAATCCAACTAGATGGAAAGGAAATACTGCCAACACAGGAAGTTAAATACCTGGGAATAACCCTGGACAGTAAACTCCTGTGGAACAGGCATATTAAGAACACTACCAGCAAAGCCATAAAGGCTCTCATGATATGCAGAAGACTGGCCGGAAATAGATGGGGCTGCTCCCCTAACATTTTGCGCTGGATGTATACCATGATAGTAAGACCCATGATTACTTATGGAGCAGTTGCCTGGTACACAAAACTAGAGCAACGGACGGCAAGGCTAAACCTATGCAAAGTCCAGAGACTAGCATGTGTTTGCATCACAGGAGCCATGAGAACCTGTCCAACAGCAGCAATGGAGGTCATTCTAGATCTAACACCACTGCACATTGTCATTGGTAGATATGCCAATGCGACAATGATTAGAATGGTCACTAACGGAATTAGTACTGGGAGAATTGTCAGATCAGGGGCTTGGAACACCCTCAAAAGGAAATACCACTTCTGCAACTCCCAGTGGACGATATGCCAGAACGTACAACTTTGACAAACATGTCAATGTAGTATTGAGCAATAAGAAGGATTGGAAGAGCGAAACGCTTGCCCAGCAGTTAAAAGACCATACCATAACTTGGTATACTGATGCTTCCAAAACCAATACGGGAACAGGGATCGGAGTGTTTGCGCCGAGAGCTAATTACTCCGAACCAATGGGCACTTACCCTAGTATCCTACAGGCAGAAATCTACGCTATCGAGAGATGCGTACAACTTATCTTAGATAGGAACTATCGGAAACAAGAAATAGCCATCTTATCTGATAGTCAAGCAGCGTTAAAGGCGATCAACTCAGTATCAATCGATTTGAAATTGGTCAAAGAATGCATAGAGAAGCTGAATAAATTAGGCAAAGAAAACAAAGTCCTCCTACACTGGGTGCCTGCTCACCAAGGGATAGAAGGCAATGAAAAAGCAAATAATCTAGCTAGGAAAGGAGCGAACACTCCACTAACTGGACCAGAACCGTTCTGCTTTCCAAGTAGTAACCAACTCAAGGCGGAACTCAAGAACTTGGAAGATTCCATCCGCAACCTGGAATGGAAATCTTGCAATGGTCTAGGACACTCGTTTCTGAGGGCTTATGATCAAGAAAAATCACAGATATTCCTGGGTCTGAGTAAGAACAATCTTCGGATTGTCACGGGGTTTTAACACTGTCTCCTCAATGAACACCTCAGTAGATTGAAACTAAGAAGAAACGGCGAATGCAGATTCTGTGGGGAAGATGGTGAAACACCAGTACACCTCATCACTGAGTGCGCCGAGACGACAACCATTCGTGCCATGAATTTTGGTACGACTGATATTGGAGATGGAGAACTACCCTCTATAAAACCGTCCCAGATACTGGCTTTTGTCAAAGCCCTGGGACTGTATGATGAGTTATGATTCAAGAAAGGGGGACACAATGGATCTGTAAGGTCGAAGTGATTAACCCCCCCTCCCTCTCATTCTAAATTCTAAAAAAAATTCTATGCCTAAAAAATCACTAAAAAGGCATTTAGACATTCATCTACATTTTACAGAAAGAGGTCGAGGCTTTTGCAAAATAATAATAGTAGTAGTGATGTCTTGCCTCCACTCATAAATGATTTTTATCCGGAAGAGATGCTGCATTACACTGGTGCATCTTAATTTCATTTTTTAGCTTAGAAAACCAGTCCATCCTCCTCCCACATGTGAGGTTAGGCTTAAAAAAGTGGCTGCCCATTTTTTTAAGGAGAAAACAAAAACTAAAATATAGTTGCACAAATCCACAAATCACTGATGCGCAAAGTGAGGTTACGTGGCGTACGTTGGAATTATATACGTCATAATACGATTGCCGGTCGTCCGATTTGATGACTTCGGTCGTGTGAGACGACTAATGTTGGAGACCCGGTCGGAATTGGTATATTGGTAGTTCATATTAAGTCGGACACAGAAATCCGCCATTCTTATCCGATCCGATTGTCAGCCATTTTAAAATCGTTTTTTATTTTTAAAATTTATATTCACATTTCGATTTCTAGTAGAATAATATTGATAAGGTTGAGTTTGGGGGGAACCACAGTACAGTTTTATGATTAAACCAGCTAGAAAATTAAAAAAATATTTTGCGAGTAACTTTTTTATAGATATTTTTATTTCATAAATCTACCTAATTTTGAAGGCGCTCGTTGTTTTCCGGAGTATTTTAATCAGATATATCAAAAAAGTGACTTCCGTTGACAAAACTGATGTCTGGATTAATGATTCAGAATTATTATAATATGAAATTAGATAGGCACTTATAGTTATATTCGAGGAGTGATTATGAATCCATTTGTAATTAGGTAGTTTGGTTAGGTTTTTATGTATTCTTGGTAGCGAATATGAAACCAAACGTAACGTAAGTGCTTAGCGTTGAATTTTAAGTAACTAAAATCCAACGTAATATGACGTATATTTCTCCGGAAGATGGATTTGAAATGGTAGAGCAGTATAATGGCCAGGGAGGTTCCTGGACCTGTTGCCAAAGGGCGGGGGGGTGGAGGTGGGCATAACTTGACTTCATTTGTAAAAGTGAAATCAATACATTTCAACAATTATTTCACCATTTACAATAAAGGGTACAAAATGCATTTGAAAGTATAAGAAGAAGAAAATATATATGTTCAAAGTTTTCGTTCAGGATTGAACGCAAAATAAATTGGTGCATTAGGGAGGGTGGTAACCCTTTCGAACATGTAGAAGCATTAGAAACTAGTTTGTAAAAGTTGATTTTTTTATAATTACTACGATTAATATGATTATAAAAAGAGTTAAATAGAATATCTTTAAATTGTTGACCTGAACATTATTTATTTGAATCTTTCAATCTTTCAAATGGCTCGATTTTTCTTATTCAATGTTAACGAGCGCTGATGAATATTGTTGCGATAAATATAATCAGATTAAATAATTTAAAGAACAAGAGTCGGACTTGAAATTATTTTAAATAATAATTAAATAGTTTTGTTATTGTTAAGGTACCCAAAACAAAAAAAGTATCAAGTGTGGCATATCTTTGTACTCAGGAGACTGAGTTCTTTCAAAACCTGAAATAAAAAATGCAGGTCCATATTTAAAAAAAAATAAGTTGGCTTCTGTATCTCACAAATTATCAGCTAATTTGAAAATCTAAAAACACTCTCACATAACTGACACTCTCGCCCTAATAAAGTGGATATGAGAATGTGCAATTAGTTTTGTGATTTTCTAAAAAGTAACAACAAAAAAAAATAATATTGATTTTCAAAAAAATCGTTTTTTTTTTCAAAATACTCAGCAATCCTTGAAATTTTGATGGAATCTTGGTGAACATCCCAAGGAACAACTTTGTCCCCATTTAACCATCTTAACGTATCTTTTACGGTTTCCGAGATACCAATGCTCGTACCTCGAATTTGTAGCACCCTGTATATAAGTGTTATTTGGGTTTTTATATTCTTGCAAATTGTTTTGTTTTAAACATATGCTAGAATCTAGAATTAATATTAAAGTTAGCTAGTTGTTATCTAAATAAAAACAAACAATTTATTTAATATTTGAAAATCTATTTTAATCAAAAAGGTGTTTTTAGACAGTTTCGTGATCACTACAAACGTTTAGGGCAAATATTGCAACAAACATTGTAATCAATGTTGGGAGAATATTTGACAAATTGTCTGAAGCCATTTTAAACTAGGGTTGCCAGATTGTTATAACTAAATTCCGAGATAGTAAGCAAGGGCAAAAAAACCGGTGACGCACTAAAAAAATACAACCCCCACACCGGGGGTGGTGTTGGAGGGGTGTATTATTTTTAGTGCGTCATCTTTTTTTTTGGTGTATTCCTATACCACATCTTGCGGGAACAGTGTGTGAAAACTAAGTTAAAACAAATGCTCTGATATTAGTGTGATATTAGCGTCGTGATATTAGGGTTAGGATGAACTAAGAAAGTGACTTTAAGTTCTACACAAAATTAGCTAACCAATATATGGTTAATTAAGAAATAACAATAAATAGTAAAGGACTAAAGTTAGAGTATTGTTATATGACAGGCATTATATGAATAGGAAGAGTTTTTGTTATTTGAAGTAAATCAAAACTCTTTCAAACATACCTCTCCATTAATGTCTCCTCGAAACGGCTGAAAAAAATAATAAATTAATTAAAACAACGGAAAATAATTAATCAAAAATACCTATAAACATATATAATGTTACTCCTATTAATTTTAGCTATTGTATTATAAAAATAAATATATTTATATTTATAAAAGTAGCTATAGCTAGAGCTCATAGGTGAAAGAGTCAGACTTAATGGAAATACTAATACAAATAGCACCAACGGTTCAGCACAGAGAAGCAATACAACAGAAAAAGACAACTTTGAAGATGCCTGAGTTGCATAATAAAGTTCAGCGTCCTGGACGAAAAAAAAACTAGGATTCGAAAGAGATTTATATCAAATACCTATTTATGTAAAGCATGCTATTTATGCCAGACCTTTTATTATCCAGGATATGGAGTATCATTCCTATAAAAAATATCATTTTTTACAGTAGTATCTAAAAATTGGGAGTGCTCATTAAATGAGCTATTCCCACCTGCTTGAAGATTCCCATGTGTTTAATAGGCGTGTACTTCTAGTTCTAATAATATTTATCAGAAATATTGATCCTTATAAAGGATATTGATTCTTATAAAGGAAAGGTTATAAACAGTAGTTAGTGAAGAGCAATTGCAATGCCAACAAAGACCAACACCAAGACCAGCTGAAAGACCAAAACCAAGACTCCCTTGGTCATGGTCTTGCAGGGTTCAGTCTTGGTTTTGGTCTTGCTCCAAGTGAAACAAAAACACTCTTGCAAGTCTTGTATTTTTTCATAGATTTTTACTAGAGGCATTTTCTACATAGAAAATCTTTAAATAAATAGTATTCTTAGTAATTTAATGCATATAAAACTGTAAACAAAAAAATAATTAGAATATTTGTCTGATGAAAAGTTTTATTATTCAACATATTATATTTAATCAGCATTTCTTTTTTTAATTTTATGAAATAGTCGGGAAAACACTATTTGTAATAAATATTTTTGAACAGAATAAGTTATTTCGTATATCACGGTTATATACATAAAAAAGTCTTGCATGCTTGGTCTTGGACTTGCGCTTGCTGATCAAACTCTGTCGTTTTATAGACGTCCTGTAGTTAAAAGTTTAGTAGCCGGTTAAAAGTTGGCCAAATCGTATTTTAAATCATAATTTTTTTTTTCAAACGGGACGAAGGTGGCTTATACAAGGTGTCCCAGGCTAAGCGTGCATTTCAAGTTTCTAGAGTACTACAATATATAGATCGGAGATTTTTTGCACATCACTGTTTCACAATGAGATCTATCGTTTAAAAATATTTTCAATATGGCGGCACTTCCGAAAATACCGGAAGTTGACAGTAACTTTCTTATTTTAAATGGATGCCCCTAATTTTTATTAAATATTTATAGTTTTTAAAAAATAGTTAAACTTTTTTGTGAATTTTGATATTAAACAGTCTATACCTAACATTAACCGTTTTTGAAAAAAAAAAATATTTCAAATTTTTGGTAAAAAAAAAATACCTATCAAAAAGATGTGTATATAGCCTAAACATCAAATTTAGTGATTACCACGGCCACTGTGACATAAATAGAAGACATGTGGCTTTTAGGCTATAGACTATTTTTTTGCAATTTTTTTCGTCCAAAAATTTTAAATATTTTTTTTTCTCAAAAACGGTTAATGTTAGGTATAGAGTGTTTAATATCAAAATTCATAAAATTTTACAGAGAATTTAATTATGTAATAAAAAACGGGGATATCCGTTTAAAATAAGAAAGCTGCTGTCAATTTCCGGTATATCCGGAAGTGCAGCCATATTGAAAATATTTTTAATCGATGGATTACGTTGTAAAACAGTGATGTGCAAAAAATCTCTGATCTAGATATTGTAGTTCCCTAGAAACTTCTAATGCTAGCTCAGCCTGGGACACTCTGTATATGATATGAGTATAATATATTTGGAAAAGGCATTTTTTTACGAATAGTTTGGTACCACATACTTGCTATTTCGAGCCAAATTTTCGTCATGAACACAGCCATGACACTCTAGATTGGAATTTAAAATACTATTTTCTTTAAGCAAAAGTATCCGAAGTCAACATAATTATGAGATATCATTCTTTTTAAAATGTAATTTTTTATCAAATAAAGTAAAAAAAAATATCCAGATTACCTTTAAAAAATCAAAAGTTGCAGTGAATTCCCGTGAAACAAGACTTGACCGAAAATAATTGAATACGTCAATCAATCCTCATTTATGTCTTAAGCCGCGTATAAATATGCCGAGGCAAGTACGAGACAAACCCGAAACGAGTATGAAACGAGGCTATAGCAAATTCTTTCCAAAAGGCGTACTAATATGCCGAGACGAGGACGAGACGAGTCGACCTCAAGCGGAATTCGTCATATTATAGCCTCGAGCCGAGCGATTTAGCCTCGAGCAGAGTCCCTGCCCAATCGAACGGCGTTGTCTCGCGGCTATCCATTTTCAGTGGAGCCTTTGGCGAACTCACAAAATTCTTCATAGGGCTATGCGATACTGAGGCAGTATCGATATTTTGGTATCGGTTGTATTGAATATAAAGTATCGATACTTTAAAATATTGATAAATATATTAAAGTATTATTCGATACCATTCAATATTTTAAAAAATTAAATAAGAAATTTAAGTATACTGTGTTTTTTAATTGGATTAGGATCGAAAAAAATCAACAGAAGTCCTTTGTTTTAAATTTGTCGACGTTTTGCAAAATTTATTTGCATCTTTAGGACACTACAAAGTTAAGAGAGCAAAATACAATCAAAAAAATTTAAAAATTTAACAAACAACTTAAAACACATATCAGTGGAATTCCACACATATACAATTATTGGTAAAACTACCCTAATGTTAACAATTAAATAAAATATATGTATATGTTGTAAATTTAAGATCGCTTGTAAATAAAAATAATAAGGGATAAGACCAGAATATAATCAGGATATTTTCTTATTCGCATTTAAAGAAAAAAATCGACGATGGTGGCACTGTTTTCTACAAAAAACTACAAGGATCAGAACTAAATCAGTCATCAAACGATCTCAAATTACTAAAAGCACTTGGAAGAAAATGATAAAATACTTAACCTAGGGTTGGCAACTTTGAAAATAAAAAATAGGGGCGAGAGGATAAAAAGAGGCACAGGCGAAACCTTTTTGAAACGTCGCTCAAATGTCGAGAATTTACCAAAAAGTTATATAAACGGTATGCCATAAATATTTAAAGCAAACAAAAATATTTATACTTAAAACATATTAAAATAAAGCAAATCATTGTCAACAAAGCTTTTTCTCAAGACATAAACTAACAGTAAGTAAACATAAAATTACATAAAAGACACAGATTAACAATTCTTTAAAGCATTGTGGCGATAAACGAATATTTTTTATATTTTGAAGTTGGTATGCAACAAAGTTTTCAATACGTGAGAGAAAAGAGGACAATAGAGAACAACGGCATACGGTCGAGTCGGCCGCTGCTGACACGTATACGTAGACGTAAAGAATCTTTCACGTGTATAAAAAATAAGAAATATCAGAAATGCGCATGCGTACGTAAACGTTTACGTGTTTGTAGGCCGACTCGACCGTATGCCGTTGTTCTCTAATCAGATCAAAAAGAGGACCGTTTCTGGAATAGAGGACGGTTGGGAACCCTATTTTAACCCCCTGTAGCTACGAATTAAAGCAGAATTGGATTGGTTGATATAAAAAATAAATCTTATTTTTACGTGAGGAACTTCCCCACGAGAGATGGAACATGTTTTTTGAAACACCCTGTATATGTTTGTTTAATTTCAAAATAGGTAAAAAAACAAGCCAGATAAATTAAAGGACTGTTTACATTAAAAAAAACTGGAGAACGCCGACTGAGATACCTGGAGATAACGGCACGGCGGCGGCGCGGCGGAGCCTTCTGCCAGTGCCGTTTTTTTTGAGTCTTTAATTATTTTATTCAATAATATATTTTGTATGTGGTTTGTATATCTATAAAAATTTTAAATAGAGTAACAGCGCTTTCAGATGGAGCGGACCGTACGCGCAGAGCGTCCGCACGGATGTTTTTTCAAGATAGCTCATCCGGACGGAGCATACGCGAGCCAGGCGAAATTGTTCATATAAGCTCATGGTACTTGCTCGAAGTCGCGGACGCTCCGTTCCATCTGAAAGCGCTGTAAGATAAGACCTAATTCGACTTTATTTATTTAAAAAATTAAAAATTTAAGTAATTAAGATTTAAATTATTAATTTAAATCTACATTTAAATGCCAATAACTAACCTGGAACATATATTGTAAATAATATTTTTTTAAAAGTTACGCCATTTTTTTTTTAAGTTACGCATTTCTTCATTTATAAAGTTGTATATTTTTTTAAGGTATTCAATTCGCCACATTATTATTCTATGGCTTTCCATCATTGCAGCACGCTTATTAATAATTTTTAAATTATTAATATGTATATAATTTTAAATCTAATTCCCAGTTTTTTAAACCTTCGCCGTAATGTGCCTTCTGAACAGGGTTTTTTAAGCTCGGAGAGTTTTTTTTAATTATTTCTATGGCGGGAACCTTATTACGAGTATTTTCATATTTGCCATAAATTAAGTTTCTTAGTAGTCTGGATAGTTCAAATTTCTGGAATTTTCTATATCGAATCGTTCCTTTCTTTGTCGATTCCCTTTATTTATGTACCGTAAGGAACTTCTGATAGCATGGCCACCTTTTTCAACACACTCGATTTGCCTCTCTTATCTTCTATGTATCCTATATGTAAAGAAGCTTGTTCTACATCTTTAATTCCGTTCAGCAGAAATAGCGCATAATTTACGTTTGAGCCGTTAATAACTCGACGAAAAGTTCATTACGTTTATTCATTTTTCATAAAATTTTCATGTTTTTATAAAAGAAATCACTAATAAATCTTTGTATTTGAGATTTACCTACTTTGGCTAACTTACCTATACTATTTTAGAGAAGACAAAATTGCATCTTTCTAGTTAGGATGCATTATTAACATTATTACAAATAAAGAAAAGAATATTTATTTTTATATAAAAATGGGATGTGGAATCCGAGCCCCTTGAGACTCGAGACACTTGTTCCGCGGAGCCGCGGTGTATGCGCCACTGGTTAAATAGACGCCCCAATCCTTTTGATGGTTCGCCAAAGGCTCCGGAAAAAACGGAGACAACGCCGTCCGACTGGGCATAGGCTCGGCTCGAAGCTCAGACTCCGTCCAAATATGACGAGTCAACCTCAAATCCGCTTGAGGTTGACTCGTCTCGGGCGTCTCTCGCACTCGTCTCGACATATTTATACGCAGCTTTATACTAACATACCAACTCTCTTTTTTTGTGTGAAAAAATTAAAAAGTTATAGGGGTGAGTCACTTTTGAATAACACCCGGTATACTGAACTTTAAAATACATGAACACTTTAAGCCGGCCTTTTTGGAGCTGTCAGTGCATTATTTTAATTACGTGACATGTTGAAGAACCATTTATGAGTCATGTTTTAGTAAACTGTGTTATATTATCTAAACGTATTTCTTACATAAACTTGCCAATAAAGTTACGTCTCCCACTCTAAAAATAATACAAAATGATCCATCGGTTACGTTAACACCTGATATAAGTTTGATTTACCGAGCCCTGAAAATTAATTTATACACAATTATCCGCCTAGATTGATGTTAATTTTACGGAGTTGTTGCTATGAGGAAAATTGAATGTATTCGAGTAGATTTTATTTAGCCTCAAGCGAAAGCGCACAGTTTAATAAAATGCATGTGTGATTAACTCGTTTCGTATCTAGGAGCGAAATTGCGAACATATACATATGTGAGCTCTCTTTTTTTTTATTGTTTGACGCTATTGTTTATCTTTTGATATATGTATAGGTTATTCTATTTTAACTGTAAGGGGGCTTTTCATTGAGAACCTCGCAATTAGTGGAATAAATTAGTGGTTTCAATTGAGGGGTTTCTGGCAAAAACCCCATTAGTCAGATATTTCAAAATTTGGAAAAACTGTAACTGTTCGAACGATTACGAACGACAAACAACCAAACCACAACAAGTAGCGGACTAGTAGGGTTTTTGCCGTTAAGACTTGTGACTTGTGGGGTTCTTGCGGAATTACGGTATTTTTGATCATAGGTATGCATGGGCTGACTTATAGCACTTTTCCCGAATTCGTTTGGTAGGAACGTTATGACTAACAAATTACTGTCGGATAGCACCATTAACTCATTTTACCCATTTTTTGACTAATGGGGTTTTTGCCAGAAACCCCTCAATTACAATTTATACTTTTTAGTTTACGATCATTCACAATATTTAAAAATTTTAAAAAATAATTAAAATTAACAGCTTTCCTTAGTCAGTTGTATTCGTAGAGAAAGCCTAATATTTAGCTTATAAAACAATCATCTTTTGATTTCTAACCACAATTTTTCTTGACGGAAGATAATCAAAGGCCAAAATGATATTACTCGCAAATTTTAAAGTATAATTAGTGGAAAAGGTAAAAGTTACATAACTTTTTCTACTAATTGAAAACGTCTACCACTAATTTTGACGTTCTGAATGCTTACACTAAAATTAAAGAAACAAACTACGCTAACTGAAATCACTAATTTATTCTACTAATTGAGAGGTTCTGAATGAAGCTTTGTTCTTTTGACATTTATTTAGTTCTGTAATTTATAACTAAACATTTTTTCGAGCATTTTTTGAATAAAATATCTACTAGGACTGATATATTGTTTTTAATTTTGAAATATTACGCGACGTTTCGACAAGTCGTTATTAAGTAAGAACTAAGCTAATATCACTAAAACTATTCCTTAAATATATATTAATTAAAAAAAAACTTAGGTATGTGGTTAAGTAAAATAACACTGATGCTACACTTCGATACAGTCGATCAGATAACTTTGCAAACTGATTAATTTTGATGATCAATAAAGACCATATTATTATTATGGCGTTTTATCTCAACTACATCCGTTGGTTTCTCGTGGTTGGAGGAGTGACTCGTCTCAACCATGATGGTGATAACTTTTTTGGCTTAGAAACGTTCCCGGTTAAGTTACATGTATAGAAATCGCCTTGCTGTATGGCAGGTGTTACGGATTACATATTTTTACATAAGTTGGTACTGGTATGGTTCTAAGTCTATTGCCTTCAGCGATTCAATTAGTATTTTTGGTATTTCGATAGTACTAATGGGATGACCCGGACTCGATCGTATTTCCACATATCCTTAATTTCAAAGCATAAATCAATATATTTGGCAATCTTCTCTCTGTATGTTTGTGTTAGGTTATTGTTGTTTGTCACCGCAAAATCTATGAGCAACACTTCATTTTCCTTTTTCTTTTTCACTACTATGTCTGGTCTATTGTGTTCTAGTCTTTTATCAGTTACTAGCGTGTACCAGCGACTTCGTTCGCGTCGAATGAATCATTGGTAATGGTGATGATAAAGCAAAGCAAGAATTTCCATTAACATACAAACTGGATAAAATTTTCTCACATTTATATCAGCATGAGAAAAAACAATATGGCGATATTATTATATAACTTGGTAATATTTGAAGGGGTAGTTTCATCTCGTTGGAATTTGACTTTCGAAAAATCCGTTTGCCAAAAATAAGCTTTTTACGTCAAGCAGTTTAAGCAGAATCGTGGTTAAAAAATTACCCAACTTTTTGGAACACCCTGTATAATTTTGTAAAAAATTTCAAAATATGTAAAAAAATAAATAAATTATGCTTGTCCAAGCGTTTTCCCGAAAGACTAACCGTTTTTTTAAATAACAAATATTGTAATATTTGAGGGGCGTTTTCACCCTCTTGGAATTTGAGATTCGAGAAACCCCTCCTTATCGAACCTCTACACCCCACAGTCAATCCGTTTGCCAAAAATCAGCTTTAAACATCAAGCAGTTTAAGCAGAATCGTGATTACTCAATGGTCATATTTTATGAAACACCCCCTTATTATATAAACACCCCCAAATTTATAAAAAATCTTAAAATATGTAAAACAACAAAATAAAATATACGTGTTTTTCCGAAAAACTCACCGGTTTTTAAGTAAAAAATATTTTAATATTTGAGGAATAGTTTCACCCCCTTAGAATTCGAGTTTCGAAAAATCCCTTCTTATCGAACCTCTACAGCCTAAAGTCAATCTGTTTTCCAAAAATCAGCTTTTTACGTCAAGCGCTTTAAGCAGGATCGTGGTTAATCAATGACCAGATTTTTCGAAACATCCTGTATACATTTTTAAAAAAATCTTAAAATATGTAAAAAGGCGAAATAAAATATACGTGTTTAAGCGTTTTTTCGGAAACTTGACCGTTTTTTAAATAAAAAATATTGTAATATTTGAGGGGTGGTTTCACCCTCTTGGAACTGGAATTTCAAAATATCCCTTCTTATAAAATTTTTACAACCTAGAGTCAACCTGTATGCCAAAATTGAGCTTCTTACGTTGAGTGGTTTGAGCAGGATCGTGATTAATCATTATGTCAGTCATTTAAGGATTTTATATATTAGTATAGATTGATATGGAAAATGTCATCGATCGTTATTTCCCAGCCAACTGGACGCCGTTTTTTTTTCGATCATACGGTATTTAAAGTTTAAAGGGCGATTTTCACAAATCTAAGATCTGTCAGCATTCATGGGACATAAGGTACAGACATAGGGTACAGAGGAGAATAATAGTAATAGTTATTAATAGAATAATAGATAATAAACATGTATTAAAACAACTTTCGTTGTACGTCATCAATGACACCATGCGTCGTCTTATGGAGTTTGCTGGTGGTCGTATTATGATGTGCAACCAAAGATATTTTAATTTCTCTATATTTATTTTTAATATAAGTGCTAAAAGTGGTATTTTATTTTGTGAGAAGGGAAGCATCCCTTCGAATATAAAATCATTTATTCAAAATAAAATCACTTTTAGCACACATATCATACACTATTTTTTTTACAAACAAGTATATGCTCGTATATATCAAGGTATTATTACTTTTTACGTTAATGAATAATTCATAATATGTCATGCTGAAATCAAATTAATTATGAAGTTTATGGTTGCTAGGGTAACAATTATCGCTTCAGTGTTAAAAAGTAAATCACGTGACTTAGTTTTCGCACCAGTGCTAAAAGTAAATGACTTTTACCATCAGTGACATAATGTCACATTTTAGGCACTCGCATCGGCGTCCGTTTGTTGTTCATCGTTCCGTCAAACCAATAAAATTGAAATACGATCTGTCATTTTTGAAATAAACCAATAAAACTGGTTAAAAACAACAAGAGACGACGTATGACGGATTTATATTTAAACCCATCTATAGTTAACTTAAAAATTATTAGAAACTTTTTTTAGTAATTAATAAATAAATGTAATTAATAAAATAAAATTAATTATAAATAGATTGGTATGGGACGTCACCTGCTTTTCTTCTGTCATCGTCTGTCGAAATCTTACCTGAGAAAAAAAACAGAGTATAGTAATTGTTAATTTTGTAGTTTAACTTGATATAATGTCATTTTAACAGAACGTCAATGGTTTTTATAGATGTATCTGTTCAAAAAAAAACTAGTGTTCTTGAATAGTTGTATTTAGATATTTTAAATAGTTTTTCCTTGTTTTTTTTATGATTCCGACGATGGGAAGAGATATACTTCCCGAATGGTTAAGCATTTTTTTGTCCGTTAGGCAAATTTGTTTATTAGTAAATCACTGCTGATAAGTTGTAGCTTCGGGTAGATTAACGCCAGCAGTGTTTACCAAAAATTACTATTTTATTTTGTAATTTTTCTTACAGTGCAAGTGGTGACATACCCATAGAACTTTTTCGAAGAGATGGCTAAAGAGATCCGCCACAGAGAAGAGATTGACATTTTTATTATATTTAATTTAGTTAATTAAAAAAAAAAAAATGTATGTCTTTATCTAAAAGACGGGTCACAAGCACACTAAATATAAAAAATTGGCGCTGGGGGGCACGTATAGCCGCCCATACTAAAACATGTTAATAAAAAGTTGGTAGGCAGTTTTTTTAGTTTCAAAGTAAAGAAACTTTTCCAATTTTTTTTATCTCAAAAACTGCGACTTTGACTGATTTTGATGTTATTACAAATTTTGTTGCAAATATTATTCCTAATCTTAAATTGAAAACCGCGTTTAGTTAGTTAGCTACTGTAATTTTGGAGTTACGATTTTCTTAAATTTTTAACCCCCTCCCATATTCCCTTACCAATCCCCCAACCCCACCAAAAACTAATGGCCAGATTCTCGGGTGCCACAGTATTTTTGTGTCAAATTTATTTAAAATCGGGTTAGCGGTTTTTGAATTGTCGTGTTACAGACAAACAGACGGACAGACGGACAGACGGACAGACCGACAGACATACAGACACCATGAAAATATTTTGTATTTAGGTCATTTATGACCCAAATAACTCATTTTGAGTGAAATTAAAAAAACTTTTTTTTTGCCGATCTTAATATATACCATACCTATTGGTATGGTCGGCTAAAAATGCACATACATTAAAAAATGATTAATTATCTTACTAAACTGTTATTTTTGGCGCAGAATTGAAAAATTTTCAAATACCGCCAAACCTACAAAATGTGTTTAATTTTTCCTGTGGAATCAAATAACGAAAAAATATGTCAAATGTCAAATTGGCAGCCAATTCTTGTTAAACCGACGCCGACGCGACGGTAGCAAGGAGAGAGGTGTTTTTAAAAAGAAAGTACATCTAAAAATATCCAAATCTAAATTAGATCCCTCAATATTTTAATGAACGAACTGCGGTGAAAAACCGTGTAAAATTTCCATAATTATGGCAAGCCAGTTTTAAAAAGTTAAAGTCCTGTTTTTATTACCCAATTTTTCGGCCTAATTTTTGGCAACACAATCTATCAAGTAAAAAATTTTGCCTTGTTAGGTTAATTTTAAAACTTGAATGCATCACTGAAAAAAAATATAAGTAATTTTACAAAAGAAATATTGATACATTAGTATTTATAATAAGAAACTTGTAAAAATAAGATATTTTTTTACATAGTTTTACAAAAAAATGTAATTTTCCAAAACAGTTTATTAATATTAAATTAATATTCCTAAAATTATATTGTTTTCACAATGAGTTTTATGAGTTTTTAATTAAATTTAAATCAGAAATGCAATCTTGTGGTAAAATTGCATGTCTCTAGAGATATTCATAAAACTTGTATAAATTTACCATAATATACAGGGTGTCCCAGAAATAAGTGCAAGTATTTTAAGGGGTGGCAGGTGGCAGATCTAGATAAAAGAAACATATTTTCTCTTTATCGTTTTTCAAATAAGTCCAAAATAACGGAGTTGTTTTACTTTAAAAATTTAAAAAAAATGATTTTTTGCTAAAATTTTGAGAACCACTGGATCTTTTCTGGATTTTCTTTCTTATTTAATGTGATACCTACGATGCCATATTATCAAGAAATTATGTTTTTTAACTAAAAACCACTAAAAACTAAAAAAAATTTCAAAAAATTTTGAATTTTCAAAATTTTTTTTTCGCGAAAAAACCCCCACGTAAAGCGAAATTAGAACAATTTTGGGTGCATCATCAATGACACCATGCGTCGTCTTATGGAGTTTGTTGGTGGTCGTATTATGATGTGCAACGAAAGTTATTTTAATTTCCCTATAGGCGTGTTTCTGGGGTTGAACTATACTTACCAGTTAAAATACTTGCACTTATTTCTGGGACACCCTGTATTTAGTAAAAAATGACGCACGTGACTTCTTATGAAGCTGATGCGTATTAACACGTATTAAGTAATCGATTGAAAACGTAGTTAGAGGAAAGACGAAGAACATCTAAGAGGTTTTTTGAACAGGTGGGTAGTCTCAGTGCGTGGATGATTAGTGTTTTTATAATTTAAGGGTATAAGTATGTTTTATGAATTATGTTTATATGTAGCTTCTGTAAATGTAAAGTCAGCTCTCTTAGAAAACACAATCTCCATTTATTATAATTATTTGCATTTTAATTTTACCTATTTTTTATGTAAACATAATTATTCCATGATCTCTCTACAGGGTGGTCCGAACTGTATTCCGGAAACTTTGGCAGCATATGCTTTTATGCAGCATGAACCTTCAATGTTTTTTTATAGATATTTTGTTTTTAATTTTTATGACTTTTGTAATAAAAATTAAAAACATATAGAGCTATCAAAATAAATTTATCCAAACTCAGCGACCTATTGCAGATATATCTATAATTGAGAGTATAAAATAAATATATATTGGCACTTACCGCCTGATCTAACTTGTATCCAAGATCCTGAAGTATTTTATTTTTCTGTATATCTGGCAACTTTAAACGCTGAAACAAAGTGAAACACCAATTAGTTAAAGTTAAAAATCATTAAAAAACGTAAATCATTTTACAGCCGAAATTCCTGAGAACTATTATACAAGATTCTATAGAAATATTTTCAATAAAAAATAATTTTAATGCATTCGTAATTCCCATTAAAATGTCATTTACTTGATTTTTTTAAGTAATGAAATTGAGGTCATTTGAATATTAGTTTAAACATGATAAGGGAAATGCAAGTTGGAATTACCGAAATAATATTTTTATCCGGAAGCTATTAATTCGGAATGGTTTATTGGAGTAAGTATAATGGAAATTAATAAATCCGAATTACCATATTATATAAAGGTAAACATTACAATAGAACAACGAATACGTAATCAAATTAATCTACGACAATGTCTCATTATGACACATTTAACATTGTCATTTGGATGTCATTATGGCTTTCATAATAGCGCTAGTGCTATTATGAATTCATAATAACACGCAAATTTTAAAATAAGAAACAAGCAAAAAAAGGTACCTGAATATGTTTATTTATTGTAAACATTAATTTTAATATCAGTACAATTATTGGTTAAATTAATTCCATACGATGACAGGTGAGTTGAATTTTTAGAAAGTAAATTTATTTCCTGAGTACTTGAACTTGTTGAAGACCCATCATTGCCAGAAATGTTACCCAAAATATTACATGACACTTTTTTCTTATTTTCTTTGGAATTTTCTATATAGCTCTCTGCCACTGTGTTAGAGCGCCAACCACCATGTCTTTTAACAGTTAATAAATCCACTCCTGAATCTGCAAGCAACGACGCAGACGATCTACGGAAACAATGTCCAGTGTATTGTTGTGGATTAGGAAGACTTAGGAATAAAGCTATTTTATACGGCATTTTCCCTAAAGTATTAATGAAAACGGGTTGCTTAATACATTTTCCATTTCTGTACCCCACAAAAAATCGAGTATGCTCTGTGTTGCCTGGTCGCATAGCTATATATCTTCGAACCATTTCAACCATATTTATTCCTTCAACATTCCCTTTCGTTAAAAAATCTCGTGATATCTTTTTTTTCGTAAATGGAATAATGACATGAATGCATTGTCCTTCATCTTTAACATTGTGCAGCTGCAGATTTGTCAACTCGATACCGCCGGCAGGCTCCCGCAAGTCCCACTATCAATGAAACTTTTGTTGGGCACTCCAACAAATTTCTTAGTGTGTGTAAAAGCCTCCATAACAACAACAAGTCGAGAGTGTCACATCATTGATCACTGAGCGATTCCTTCCTGACAAATACAAGAGTTAGGCAAGGATGTGTCCTAGCTCCTCTCCTATTCAACATATTCATGGCAGCGCTCTCTATTATAGTGGACAACAATCTGCAGGAAAGAGGAATGGGTGTTAGATACATGTAGACGGCGGTCTGTTCAACATAAAAAGACTCAGGGCAAAAATACGTATAAAGCTCATCACAGAACTCCAATACGCTGATGATTGCGCTCTAGTTGCAAATACGTTACAGCAATTACAGGAAATGCTGAACACATATACCTGGGCATACGAGACTTTGGGCCTTAAACTGAACATCGATAAAACAAAAATCATGTGCACTTCCCCGGAAAATCATAACAGCGCTATAAAAATCGGAGAAGAACTAATGGAATATGTATCGGAATTTAATTACCTCGGCAGTTTGATTTCGGAAAAGGCAAATATCGATTCTGAAATTCAGCACAGAATCAGCAGCACCTCAAGAGCATTCTGGAAATTAAAAGACAGGGTTTTCTACAATCATGACTTGAGCACAAAAAACGAAACTTGCAGTGTATCGAGTAGTAATAAATAATCCCCACCATGTTATATGGAAGCGAAACCTGGGTGCCGTACCGCCGGCACAGGAGCGCATTAAACAAGTTGCAACAGAGACACCTTAGACAACTTTTAAGAATCAAATGGTACCACCATGTCTCAAACTTATCAGTCCTTAAAAAAGCAAGCTGCGAGAGCGCTGAAGTCATGATTATTAAATCTCGCTTAAGATGGGCTGGCCACGTATGCAGGATGCAAGAAAACCGCCTACCGAAATCTCTTCTTTACGGTGAACTTGTAGAGGATAAGAGGAAACCGGGTGGACAACTCAAAAGATACAAGGATGTTGTTCATGAAAAATTAAAGGGGATAAGTATGTAGCATAAGTGGGAGGAAGCAGCGCACAATAGAACGCAATGGAGTAGAATTGTAAATTCAGTTAATAACGACAACCAAAAAGTAAAGAGGCAACTAAGTAATGAGATTTTTGAATGTCCGGAGTGCGGAAGAGAGATAACATCACGTATCGGGCTTTTCAGTCACAGAGAAGCTCATGACAGGAAACGCCTTGCGTAACCATCTTTTGATGCGTGTCAAATACTCGTCAGCGAGTAATGGCAGTAGTAGTAGTAGTAAAAACTAGTTATATCTTCTATTCTTAAAATTCTCGATTTTTTTGACCGAAATCCTTCCGATTTTCTTTTTACAAATACAATTAAATGCTTACTAATATTTGTATTTTTCTTCACTGATATAATGAACGTAGCATGGAATAATATACCCAAAGTGATGAAGCCTTCCTATGTTTTGAAAGATTCAAAATATGCCAGGAGAACCTTTTCCTTACTACTATTCTTGATTCCTTTCCCTTTACACCAATCTTCAAGTTTTACATAGGCTTGCTCGTACGTTTGTCTTGATTTTTCGGGAAGTAGAGAATCGACAACGTTTTGCGCAATATGCCTTCAATATCCGAAGGGACACTTTCAGAATCAGAATCACCCATATTAATATTATTTTTTGCTTTTTGCTAAAACTGAACGTTTAACACAAAATTGAACATCAATAATTGAGTTGTCAAAGTCAAAGTGGAAACAATCAACAAGCACGTTTACCACGGCGTCGACTAGTATGGGCACCTGAGAATTTTGAATTTTTTATTTTTATGAGAATATCTCTGATATTTTAAATTAAATCAAATCTCTTTGAATCTCTTTGGTAGTCCCTCGATACGAACTTTTTAATGAAACTTGTGTAACTAACGTTACACGCGTTTCATTATGATGTTCGTATCGAACTTGTATCATTAAACTATAATGTACTCGATTACAATAATATTACCGATTTTTAGTAGATTTATAACAACAAAATAATTAATATGAGTATGCGAATACCTATATAAATCAATAAATGGAGCTTAATAATAATACATACATTCTGTTGCATCGCCGACCTGAATATAGAAAAACATAGGAAATTCCATGTAAATTTTAAAAATAACGACTAAGTTTCTCCCATTTTATTTTACTTGGAGAAATAGTCAAAAACATCGTACCACTGCAGGCTTGGCAACACCAAAAATTATTGGACGGGGGTAAAGAACGTAGGACAAATTTTATACACGTTTAATTATTAACAAGTATAGTTGTATTCATTTAAAACTTCCCAATATGGCGGACTTCAGTATGGGAGGCTTAAAAAACGAAAATCTCTAAACTGGAATCGACTGTACTTCAAATCGTTCAAATTGATAATCTGTGGTAAATCCAATTGAACTCTGACACTTGGCTGTCATTGACGTTTACGGTTCCTTTTTCTAAATATTTTCATTATTTTTTGAGTTTTTATTCACAAATTCTACTTGATTTTGTTCTTTTATTTAACCTGCAACCTGCAGTACTAATTATATAGTTATAAATAATCTTTTCACCGATCAAGAATTGACGAATAGGCTGGAAGATATTCAAAATGTGTAAAACGCTTAAAAACATCTTAGAAAACATTACCTCGTTCACAAATTCGTGAAAATAAATTAGTCCAGATGTTTGTAAAAAGGTCTCTAATTATTTTGAGAAGTTTCCTCGTATCAGTAATTTTCAGGTTTGTAATATGTACTATATGATAATAAATAGATTACAACTTATATTTCAGGAAACAGCGCGGGCATTACAGATTGTTGTAAATCAGTTTTAAAATATAAAGAAGGTTTAAAACAGGTTTAAATGTTGAGTTAGTAGAGAAGACCTAAATAAGGTAATGTTGGTAATGGGACCAAACATCAAATAACACTTGAAATATATAATTATTATGTACAATAATTGTAAGTAGTTTTTATGAATCTGTTTGATATCTATTGCATTGTTTTTATATTTCTTGAAATATATATTTTTTTTTACTTTACAGGATACACAAAGAATAATAAAAAATACAGTGACTCACTAAAAGCACTTAAGGTTTGTAATAGATGTAGTTAGAATATCAAACACCAAACCAAACCAAAAATTATGTTTTATTTTACTGGTATTCCTCACATTTGAAGGGAAAGTCATTTCATAAATAAGCAGGACATTGTATAGTACACTCTATATTAATAATTGTTTTTTATCCTATATTTGTTAGTTAACGCATCACTTACTAGGTATAAAATTTAGTACTGATTAACCTATAGTTGTGGTTGTGATATATTCTGATGTGTTTCTGGCAATTTAAAATAAGTTAATATTTAAACAAACATTACTGGCTTCCCTGACAGGAGTGTGGACACAAATTTAATAAAGGTATAATGTGGATAATGTTCTGATTATTACAGTTTGCATGGATGTTTTTGTATGTTGTTATTTTTAATAAAGTATATTTAATGAGTTTTTGAGTATTTCTTTTTCCTTCAGAGGATTGTTTTCTAATCTTTATATATTATAAATTTTCATAAATTATATCTACAAAATTTATTACCTTATAATTTTTTGCTAAATACTTTGTAGTTGATACAGTTTAACAGTATATAAAAGAACTATTTAAATAAGATTTTTGAAAATATGTATATAGCTGTTTTTGCACACTTCAATTCAATTTGTGATTAACTGTACTGAAATAAAAACAAATTAAGAGAAATGGGGTGATCTATCAACTATAACATGAAAAGCATCATCCTATTTCCAAGTCTTCTATTAATTTCACTTATTAAACAACTATAATTATTCAATAATCTTGATAATTCTAGGAACTCTCAGATATCGTCAAAACATGAAAACAAAAATTTACTTCCTATAGTTCTTACGTCCCTTTAACTGAAATATAAGAAACAGGGGAGTTAATATTCTCACTGAGAAAGTTTATAAAATACCTTTAAGTAAAATCTCTTCGGATCTGCGGTAAAATACCTTTATTCTTATTAAATAATTTCAATAATCTATGTTTTTATAGAGATAACTCTCAGAGTTGTCTCTGGTTTTTATTTATGACAACCACCTAATAACCTAGCTTCAACGTCAACTTGACAATCCTGAAAAATATTATTGTTAACCAAAGAGCAAATCAATTTCTGAATTCGCTAACGCCAACTTATTTTTCATTAAAAAAAAATTACCAATTTTCGTAACTAGGTCGGCCATATTGAGGAACTTTTAAAAGAATAGTACTATACTTAACTTTATGAATTGTTTAGTGTTTAATAAAGAAATTTTCTTTTGAATCAGTGTGTTTAAGCTTTCAGGCAATATAATAATAATTATATATTTATTGAAGTTTGTATATATACAATGCAACAAATTTATACAGATGAGTTTAAAAAACATTATCATACAAAAAAACAACAATATAATCTTACAAACTACAAAAAGGCTGGAAAAACAACAGTTGCTGATCAAGTTCCAGCCTCAAAGTTAAAAAAAAGTAATATAAAAAATAATAATTTAAATATAATAAAAACAAAACAACTAAAGGCAATCTAAAATTTCCCACAAAAATCAGATAGAAAACAGCACCTACACGCAACATGCAACCTAATCAATATTCAGAAAATATTTTTCTGGCTTTTATCTTAAATTCACCCAAAGAGGAGTTCTTACACTTAACATCTAAATTGTTGTACATACTATAAATATTAAATGTAAAAAATCGTTCAAACAATGCAGATCGGTGCGGAGTGGGTGAAATGAGACCCCTGTGCCTTAAATTCAAATTGTGAATATCAGTACGAAACTGTATTTTTTCATAAAGGTAAGGTGGACTTTTATTTATTATAATTGAATGGAACAGAGTCAGAGAATGCAGTCTACGCCTAGTTGCCATGTTCATCCATTTTGCCTCTTTAAGTTTATGAGATATTCTATCATATTTCCGAATACCACATATATAACGCAAACAAGATTTCTGAACTTTTTCTATTCTGGCGGTATCTCTAACGTCTAAACAAGGCCCATACAATACATCACAATAATTAAAATGACTAAGAACTAATGTATCGGTAATTTTTATTTTAGTTGGTATATCAAGTATTTTACGATGGGGATAAAGCATCTTAAGGTTACAATATGCTCTCTGAAGTAGCTTTGCAGTATGTTTTTTAAATCTAAGATCCACATCCAGTTCAACTCCCAGATTCTTAGCACACGACACAGCACTTAATTCTTTATTGTCAACCATTATCTTTAATTTACTTTGTACTTCTTGGCGTTTATAACCAAAAATTAACACTGAAGATTTATTAGGATTAATAATTAAGTCATGTTTACTGGAAGCTTTAACCAATTTATCTATATCACTATTTAAGACTTTATTAGCATTATCTATATAAGCTGTAAATTTTTTTTTTTCGAAAAACTACTGTGTTTATAGCCAATTGGAAACAAGTTGAAGCCACAACATAGTCATATCAATTCTATCAACTTGGTGATGATGAATTTGTCGCGTTGCACAATTTGATTACCAATATTGATAAGATCATATTGATTAGATCAAACATTTGATTTACTGACAACAAAAGACCGTTCTCGGTTATGTGTGCTCAAATCAATTAGCTAAATATTCCATCTAAACAGCATGAGAATAGCACAATCCCATGTTTCCTTTATAAGTATAGAATAACAACAAAGGTTGGAGCTTACGAGTCAAATTAAAAATCATTAATATCAATTAAAAAAATACATTTATAAGTTGGTAGTTTTATATTCCCAACGGAACTTCTATATCTTCTTCTATGCGTTTTTGGAAGAATGTCAACATCATATTACCCAGAGCGTACAAAACAATTGAACAAAATAGTATATGCGAGATAAAAAATATTTAATATTCTACTACTAGATATAAAAAATAAAATATACAAAAAAAAATTCAAAAGTTTTGTTAGAAAATAGTTAATAGAAACATCTGAAGTACTGTAGTAATTGGTACAGTACTACAGGTAGTATGGTTGATGTGTTGGATGGGCTTCATACTTATCCATATCATGAGATCATCAAATACATGCTGGATTATTTAAATTATATATTTTTGCCATTTATAGGGCATTGATTTTGCTTGGCCATTTCATCTGTCTTTTCGTTACCCTTGTAATCCTCGTGCCTTGGTACTCCAGCGAAGGATAGTAATTAGCAATTAGATAGTAATTACAAGACGAAAACCTTATACTTTTGTACCTTATACAATAATTTTAATTTCTTACATTATAACCAATTCAGTTTGACAAAACAATTATAACCTGTTTCAGTTTGACAAAATTTACACTGTACTTTACAAAATTTACATGTATTTACACTACTGTCAAATCGTACATGCTCTATAATGCAATATTTAGATCGCGCCAAACGAGAGGAGGTGGAATACTAATATATCTTAAACATGGAATAGAATATAAAGAAAAAATAAACAGCACCATAAATAAAATAGAAATAATAACAATCGAACTAGTACAAGAAAAAATAACAATCACCCTTATATATAAGCCTCCTCATGTTGATTTTACGAAATTAGAAAACAATTTGATTAATAATATTGTAAATAAGAAGAAGTCATATCATCATGGAAGATTTCAATATAAATATAATGGGAAAAAATACTCTGATTGACAACTACTACAACATATATCGAGAACGAAATTACAAAATCCTGAATAAAAAGTAAACATGCGCATACACTCGTTATAATGAACATTCTAACAACTCCATACTTGATCATGTTATCACAAATATTAAAGATAAGTCCATTAAAATGAACATTATCTCCTCTAATATATCTGATCACAATTTAATTAAAGTAACACTAGAATCAAAATTAACCAAAGGACCTACATATACACAATTTGAAATAATAAAACGAAATATTCAAAAAATAAACAAAATGATCTCCGAACTAAAGACCGATAAAATCAAATTTTATGAAGAACTGTCAAAAACTATAGAAAAAATTCTAGACCGAAATATAAACATTATTATAATAAAAAGAAAAGATGATTGTCCATGGATAACTCAAAATATTATAAAAGAAATAAGAAAGAGAAATAAACTTTATAAGAAACACCGAAAACACCCAAATAACGAACTTCTAAAAATAAGATATATCGAACAAAAACAATATACATTAGCCCTTATAAAAATGACGAAAAAAGAATATTTCAGAAGAAAATTTAATGAAAATAAAAATGACAGCAGAAAAACTTGGGAATTCATTAATAAGCAAATACACCCCAATAAAAACGTCAATACTATTAAAGAAATTACTAAAAATGATGGAATAAATAGTACTGATCCAAAAGTTATAGCAAATGAATTAAATAACTATTTTACTACAGTAGGGCAAATGTTAGTTGAAGAACAAATATTAAAAAGCAAAGGAATACCTAAAACAACAACTACTAAGAAAACTTACGACAAATGCTACATTAAACAAATAAAAGAAGAAGAAATGGAACAAATTATTAATGAACTAAAACGAAACAAAGCACCAGGATTTGATAAAATAACAAATAATATACTCAAAGATAACAAGAAAACTTTAATACCAATACTCCTAAAACTAACAAATGACATATTAAATTCAGAAATATACCCACAATAACTAAAACAATCCACAATAATCCCTATATACAAAAAAAGCAAAAAGAACGAAACACAAAATTACAGACCAATTACTTTATTATCAGCATTGAACAAAATACTAGAAAAATGTTTACATAATAGAATGTCAGAACACGCAACACAAAATAAAATAATAAATGCAGCAAAATATGCTTTCCAGAAAAATTCAGGCACGAGCTCAGCTGTATATGACTTGATTGAAAACATAAAAAAATGCATAGAAAAGAAACATATGGTCGTTACAGTATTTTTTGATATGAAAAAAGCATTCGATACTGTCAGTAAAGAAAAACTCTTGGAGAAACTCATTTCATATGGATTTGGTAATTACATCAACTTAGTAAAAAGTTATTTGAATAACAGACCCCAGAAAACAAAAGTCGGAAACATAGAAAGCAATAGTAGTATAGCTCCATATGGCCTACCACAAGGCGGCAACTTGCCACCATTACTATACATTCTATCTGTGATTCTATATACTAACGATTTATTTGAACAAAATTTTTTTGGTAGAATGTTTGCGTATGCTGACGATTTATGTATGGTATATTCTGAAGGATTACAACAATTTACAAGTGAACCTAAATAATGACCTGAAGAAATTTGAAATGTGGTGCTTCAACTATTCACTAACTATAAATGAATCCAAAACAGAATTTATAAGATTTAATACAAAAAAGCAAACAAAAGACTTAAATATAACTCTAAACGAGCAAAAAATAAAAGAAATACCTGAAGTCAATTACCTCGGCATTAAAATCCACAACAATTTAAAATGGGACACATATAAATAGTTTAAAAAAAGAAAACGCCAGAACAATTGCCACACTCCTGAAACTTAAAAACATAATACCACCAAATATGAAGAAACCAATATATCATGCATTATTTTCATCAAGGAATATATATTTAATTAATACGTGGAGTAATACAACAGAAAAAAACTTAAACATGCTACAAAGACAACAAAATAAAATACTAAAATTATTATTTAACCTAGATAAACTAACACCAACAGAAGAAGTATACCAAAAAACAAAAGAACTAAACATAAGATAATTAATAAAATATCATAATATATTACTTCTACACAAAATCAAAAATAAATTAATAAAAACAAATATTTCTCTAAAAACTAACAAACAAATACACACTTACGAAACTAGAAGAAAATCAGACATCAGAACAGCCAAGAAAACTCAAAAAAAACTTTCACAACAACTAACAACAGAAACTACCACAATATATAATATGTTACCAAAAGAATTAACACAATTAAATTATAAAAATTTTAAGAAAAAAATTAAAAACATGATATTTGAGAAGAGCGTATAAACGTAGACGACATAGACCAATTTATAAAAAAAAAGAACAATGCCTTCGATACCACCTGCCCAGGGAGAGTCTTAAAAGTCTTCAAACTGTAGCAGATGAAGAAGGACGCAACCAACAACTGCCACGAAGATAAAGATTAACAATATAATTGAATTGTATATATTTAACAGGTGTATATATTTTAATTAATAAACGGTTTATATATAAAAAATAAACTACTTTGAAATTAAAATGACAGACACATCTATCACAAGGATTTTGTCGTTGGACAGACTATAGCTTTACATTAAGTCTATGCTGTAATAAAAAATATATAATTTAAATAATTCAGGATGTATTTGATGATACTAGAACACTGATGCCTAGAACACTTCTGCGCCAAAAACAGTCACGAGAATAGCCAAAGGACAATGGGTGGCTAACTCTGTAGGATGGAGAAACTCACTAGGGCAGAGACAGGCGAAAAAGTTCATAGTAGAACATTTGCTAAAATTCACGGCAGACCTGATAAGCAAAGATAGAAAGACGTTAAAGCTGTAGTGGGTCTACTAACAGGGCATTGTAAGCTGAATAAGCATCTAAAGCTAAAGGGTGACGGGCGATTTGCAGGTTCTGTCAACCGGAAGAAGAAACGACAGAACACATTTAATGTCGGTGCGACAGCTTGACAAATGTGCGGTTCTCTGTAATAGGCAATGATAGACCATTGACAGAAAACTATATGGAGGGTTCAGTCTCCAAGTTGCCAGACTTTTTAAAAAGGATAGGACTGGAGAATGTAGCGTAAGGAGCAGAAGAGGACCACCACAGATCTGAAAAGGCCGCACTGGATCAGGCCGATATCCACCTCGAGGTATGTGATCTAATCCTCCGCTATTTTGCTTTTAATTAATTATTCTTTCTTTGCCAATGTCTGAATGTGGACAGGAAGGATTTAGACTACGGGATCGCCAAACCCTATTTTTGATTTAAGACGACATCATTGCCAAAAAATCAGAAAATGTTCAAGAAGTTATTCCTTTCGAGTCTAACACTTCTATTGTCACTGAGTATATTAAATTTTGTTATAATTACATTGGAAAAAAAGCGCTAAGTAGAACCGAGGTAATAGCATAATAAAATTTGACGTCGCCATCATTTCCTTTTATATTCGTTTCTATGGAATTGTTCGGTGATTATTAATTGAAAGCGTGTTGGAAGAATTATTGCACAGTGATAAAAAAAACAACGATTAAAATAGAAATTTCTAAATATTAACAATAGCTAATAAATTACTATACTATAAAACAAAACTATAAAAAAATGTTAATTAATAATACTCATACAAGATTAAACCGCCCTATTATTGTAATTAACCCATTATTGTAATTGTCCTTTATTATTTCAAGGTATTCTAATGGTAATTGTCGCTGATAATGCAATGTCTTTAAGAATTACGTGATTAAATAAAATTTTCCAGATATATGTTGTATTCTATGATATTACCAAAATTAGAATACAGATTTCCTTGGAAACTATATTAATTAATCTGCTAAGAAATTAAATCTGATCACAAAATACTAATCTATAAATATCTGCATTTCTCAAAATTGCAAGAAAGAAAACTAATAGCTATTCTGATAGACATTCTAATAAAAAACACAACACTGGAAATAGTAGAAGAATATACCGGGTGCGTCTCAAAAGTGGCTCACCCCTATAACTTTTTCATTTTATCAGATACAAAAACTAGATTTGGCATGTTAGTATATGGCATAAATTAGGATTGATTGACCTATTCAATTGTTTTTGGTCACTTCCTGTTTTACCGGAAATGACTACAACTTTTGATTTTTAAATGGCACCCTCGGCATTTTTTTGCTTTATTCGATAGAAAATGACATTCTGAATAGAATAACATATCATATTTCAACTTTTGACATTCTCGCTTAATAAAAAATCGTATTTTAAAATTCAACCTAGAGTGCCATGGCTATGTTAAAAACACTAATTCTTAATGTTTTAGTGTTTTGTCCTGACCAGTTAGAAAATGCACAAATCGTATTTTTAATCATATCTCAATTTTTTCAAATGGAATTTGCAATAGTATATTTGCATTAGCATATTTCGAAAAAGCATTTTTTTACGAATAATTTGATACCACACACTTGGTATTTCGGGTCAAATTGTCGTTACGAACCGCAAGGTAAAATTTCAAATAAATCATATGCGAAAATGTCAGAAGTTGACATATGATATGTCATTCTATTCAGAGTGTTATTTTCTACCAAATAAAGTAAAAAAATACCGAGGGTGGCATTTAAAAATTCAAAGTTGTAGTTATTTCCGGTAAAACAGGAAGTGACCGAAAACAATTGAATACGTCTATCAATCCTATTTTATGTCATTTACTGACAAACCAAATCTCGTGTTTTTAACTGAAGAAATAAGAAAGTTATAGGGGTGAGCCACTTTTGAGACGCACCCGGTATAGGAATACACAGCTCGGGATCTCTACTACCAGAAATCGACAGAAGAAATAAGTTAGCATGGAGTACTTAT
This sequence comes from Sitophilus oryzae, assembly GCF_002938485.1. Lineage (NCBI taxonomy): Eukaryota > Metazoa > Arthropoda > Insecta > Coleoptera > Curculionidae > Sitophilus > Sitophilus oryzae. The sequence continues at coordinate 7,231,445 of NW_022147434.1, read as the reverse complement.
GGAGGATGGAAGAAACTTAGTCATATTCAAATCTAGAATGCCACTCCATCTAAAGAAGAAAACACTCAACCAATGTGTACTACTAGTCATGACGACCTATGCATGCGAGAAACCTCTGGACACTTAAAATGGACACCATAAGAAAACTGCAGGTCGCACAACGCTCAATGGATCGAAATATGCTGGGAATAACCAAGAGAGACCGTAAAAGAATATAGTGGATACGACAAAAGACGGTAATAGATGTCATCCATAGAGTCAAATCCCTCAAATGGCAATGGGCAGGACACCTGACAAAAAGAACGGACAACAGATGTACCACAAAAATTATAACATAGTACCCACGAGGAATTATGAGACCTAGAAGAAGACCGAACCTGAGATGGGACCAAAGACATTATAAAGATAGACGGAACATCTCATTCATAAATACTCGTTGGTAGTGTATCAAACATTCCAATGTGTCAAACAAGGACAGAAGAGAGAGAGAAGTCTAAAATTTCCGACCCCGGCAACTAGGCGCATTTGGATTGTTCTAATGGCGTATCGTTTTTTGGAACGAATTTAATTAGTAAAGTAAAAGTAAAGTAATTAGTAAAATTTTTACTCCATATTAATATACTACATTAACACTTTTTCGTCAGATGAGTTTTTTATAAGGTCTAATATAAAAATACAATTAATATCCCACATATACTTATGTTGAAACGTTAGTAGTTTTCGAAAATCACTCCAACGTCGATTTTCAATTTAAACTTTCAGTTACTTCTATATAAACTTTCAGTTACTTTTGAATATTTACAGGGTGACTCAGGCTTCCGAAACAGTTCTATATTAGGTTTGTAGTTGGTGACTTTTCTTTCTATTAGGGTTTCCTATACCTACCTATCTAGCTCAGATTTTGAATAAAGAGCAATTTTTCAATAAAATGACAACCGAGAGTGTCGTGATGGCAATTTTCTAGTGACAGTTAGTATGTTCTAGTGACAGTTTATGTTATGTATATGGTCTAGTGACAGTTAGTATGTAAGTTTATGGACTTTATTTTAATTTATACTAGTTTACTTTTATTTAATTTACCTACAATAGTTTAATAAATACTATTTATTAAATATGTATTTATTATTTTATCAAGAAAAACGAAGAAGTAGTTCCTTGATTTATTTTACGATGACTTGTAGATATATGGATTTATTATAAAAAGGCCAATTACGGCAAATTCATTTTCTTCACTTCCATCGACAGATTTCTGTGTAATAGGTTTTTTATAAACCACACAACCAGCTCTGCGAAATAGGACAAGTAGTTTTTCAAAGGAACTCTTAGCAGAAAGATTCCTATTTGGATATCTTTGAGCATAAGCCCTTGAAGCAATTTTCCTCACAAAATAAAATCAATAGTAACATATCCATTCGATCCGCCAGCAGATACCGCTTTATTTTTCTTGATAAAATAATGAACACTTACTTATTAAACTATTGTAGGTAAATTTAAGTAAACTGTCATAAATCATAATAATAGTGTCCATAAACTAATGTCGGTTTTGAAAATAGTTACAACTGTCACTAGAAAATTGCCATGGCGACACCAGCCATCTTGATTGCCATTTTATTGAAAAATCACTTTTTATTCAAAATCTGAGCTAGATAGGTATAGGAAACCCTAATATAGTTTGAAAGAGTATTTTAATCTGATTTTAAATCGATTTATTTAAAAAAATACAGTGTGTTGTATTCGAAATAACGAAGTTTTTGTATAAAATAAATTTTGCTAGACCAGCAATTTTTGGTACCCCTGTATAAATTTAAGGTAAAGTTTATTTCTACACCTTTAAATTCATCACTGAAATTAATTCTGAAAAGTAATGTACAGGATGTTAATAATCTATTCCATTGTAGAAATAATATTGCATATTTAAATATCTTTAAATATCTCAATAACCAAAGATTTTAAACATATTTAACCCTTATAATAAATGCCTTTTTTTGAGCCCAGGAATCCAAAAATGAATCCGAAAATGTGTTCCATAAGAAAAAAACATAACATCGGTATGGATCTTAGTTCTGAAAAACCCTGTATATTTCGAAATAATTTTAAATTGTGCACATTGCCTTCCCACATATACCCATAAAATATTTTGTTTCTATATCTTTCCGTTTTCGTATAATCAACCGAGGCGAATGAGGTATACATCACTCTGTATACATCTTTAAAAAAAGCCCACTAAGATTTGAGCCATTTCCGATGCCTGTTGTTTGACAGTGGCCGGCCGTAGCGCAAGCAGTAGTGTGTCGATCTGCGGTGCGAGAGATAGGATGGTACTAGGTTCGATCCTCAGTCAGTACGGTCGCTTTATTTATTTAAATAAAAATATTGATTTATTTGAATAGAGCGACCAGCGAGCCGCCACCTCAAGGAAGGCAATGGCAAACCATCTTGAGTATATTTGCCTTGTACAACCTCTCAAATAGTGCCGTTCGGATTCGGCGATAACTGTAGATCCCGTGTATTTGTGAAACACTGGTGACACACATCACAAGTACATGCGAGAGGTAGCCGACGCGACGCTCTGTATAGAGTATGGCACTGAAGAAGAAGATGTTGTTTGTCAGTTGGTTGAGTGAATAGATAGTAAGGCATATTGTAAAATTTGGAGAAAAATAATGAGTATGGAGCAATCATAAGACATTTTCCTTTGTATTTTTCTAAGCCTATGGCACAAAGACTAGTTGAAAGGTGTGTAATGCACCACACTACAATAAGATTACAGTAATAACAATATCTACAATAAGATTTTGTGTCCGACATAGAGTTTCCATTAGAGATGAGCAAAACTGCGATTCTCCAATCGCAACTGAAACTGCAATTGCGATTTTTAAATCGCTGCGACTGTAACCTGCGATTTCGATTTTAATATTTAAATATTGTACTAGGTCTATAATTGTGTGTGTATATACCAGCTTAACAGTTAAGTTAATAATAATAACCAGCTTAACAAAAAGAGTTAATAATAATATGATCAGTTGTTTAGTTTGGTTTGGTTTGGTATTAAAACTTTATATATTATGTTGCAGACTACACATACCTACTCCCTTTCTATGGCTTTCAATTATCTAACTCTTTATCCAATTAAAAAAAAAACTAAAATAATTATTTTTTTTAGGTGGCTCACACCTATAACTTTTTAATTTTTTTCAGATAAAGAAACGATAAAGAAATGATCTGATACGTTAGTATATGAATTGAATAAGTTGATCTATTCAATTGATTTGTATTTAATCCTGTTTTACCGTAAATGACTACAACTTTTGATCTTTTAATGACATCCTCGGTATTTTTATTACTTTATTACATAAAAAATGACACTCACTTTGATATTTTCGCATATGGTTTAATTGGAAGTTGTAACATACGGTTCATAATGACAATTTGACTCCAAATACCAAGTGTATTTTTTAATATTTTAATTGGTCAGGATAACACGAAAAACAATATTCGACCAAATCTATTTTTCCAAGGCTTCTTTTTCCAGAAAACTTTGCGTTGAATTTGAGGGATTTCATCTGAAAAATTATTAATTTGGAAGAAAACCGGCAACAAGCGGCAGAAAATACTAATATTTTAGTGTAGTCTACTGGTTGCAGGGACCAGCCAACGACCAGATCGTTAGTGCGCGTTGTAGATGTTATGTCTTTCGTCGGTTCCGTGTGGATAGAAAGTCACAATTTATTTAAACACAATTTATTCTACACTAGGGATCAAATATGATCCCAAACCCGAGCAACCTAACCTAACCTATTCTACACTAAGTAACAAAAAAAAATAACGATAAAAGACTTAAAGAACTATTTACAAACTATTTATAACTATTTGTCTAGAAAGAATTTATTTTGAATTTAGCGCGGCAACTGTACTCGTCTATTTGTTTTCTGTCCTGCATAAAAAATGCATATACCCACAGCTAAATAGTTCTCGAATAGTCCATAGATCATGAGGTGCATAGAGAAGGTTTAGAATGTTCTCGTATGTACCCCTCCATTCCAGTGGAACTCGATTGTTCTCGAACGTTTTCTCGTTGAAGAAAGGTTTTCTACCGGAAACAATAAGTTTCTGACGAATAAAAAAAGAGTTTTTTATGTGTAACGAATAGATTTTTTAACGTAACAAATAGTCTTATACGCGTAAAAAATAGTTTTCTACCAGTAACAAATAGTTTTATACGCGTAAAAAATAGTTTTTTACGTGTAACAAATGTTTTTTTTACGCGTAATAATTTGATTCACTTTTACAAAATTTGTATTAAAATATCAATATTTTTGGTGAACACGTGGACTGCTCACAAATACACGTCGCGTCACTACGTATTTTTAAGCCGTTAACACGTTTCGTTACAACGAGCTCGTGTGTCAGAGCCGTCTCACTAGCTCGTACGTCTTGAATTTTTACTCCCAGCGCGCGTAAAGAAGTTTCACTCCAAAATGTTTCATAAATCATGTCCTAAAATTGCATTAGCAACTACAGATATTTACTATTCTATTATATAATTATCATTATTTATTATATTATATTATAATTATAACAAGTACTAACCACAACACTACAACATAAAAAAAACTATACACATATAAACTAAAATTCCTATAATCGATGGCAAATAATAATTATTATTTTTACACACACCACTGGCACTAGCAGTAGATTGTGTTTGTCTCCGAATATAAGCTCCGGCCCGTCCACAATTCAATCCCAGCATCTTTTATCTTCGTCTCTTCAACGCTAACGGCGCCGATCTCGCCTATCTGTTTCTCACAGGATTGATTGTTGGACGGGCCGGGAATCCACGAACTTGCGACGTTACTAATTGACATTATTGATAGAAACTGCAGACCTGCCGCGTCTTTTGCGTGTTTTTAATGGACACAAATCGAAAAAAGCGCTTAAAACGGTAAAATTGCAAAAAGCGCATGAGACGCAAAAAACGCAAAACGCTAAAAACGCTTTCTGTGTGGCCGTGGGCTTAGTCGCTGCGAATTTTCAAAAGTCTTTATGGAAACCCTAATCATAGAATATTTAATATAACAAAGTATCGCTTAATTTAACCGGACATACGAAGGACCTTTCCATACTTAGAAACGGTTTCAATCTTTTAATATTATTTCTCTGCCGCTTTAATCAAATTTACCACGAGCTATAGAGAATATATACATAATATTACATTATTAATGTTCATTTACTAAATATCATAAATTTAAAATTTAAATTAAATACTTCTAAAAGCATTTTCGCTGCCAGTTTTCATTAAAAATGTTTCGAAAATTATTTGCTACACAAACAATGGATTATGAAGTTTCAAACGTTTGAAGGCAAACTTTTAGTAAACCCACCTACGTAACGTTTACCCTCCTCACAGTTTGCACAGTCACGTCCGTTAAAGTGCTTCAATATAACTGAGAGTATAACTTTCTACCCAACCATAACAGAATTATTACAGGCTTAATTAACTTTGCTTAATACTGGTCCGTATATTTTTAATTTTTTCTTTTCTTTGAAAAATACTTGGTTTGTGTGAATTGTTTCTCGAAATTTTGTTATTACTGATACTTTACGCATTTCATTACTTGCATTACTTCCTTTGATACTTTACACAAAAAAACAAATTACGTTACTAGATTAGTTAGGTTGCTGGGGTTTGGGATCCTGTTTGATCCCTCACTCGGAGGCCTTGGGCGATTGCGATACCCCTGTATTATTGTACCAAACCTTCCTCTAATTCTTTCTTTGTGTTAAAGCACTTCCAGCTCTTTGCAAAGTTCCCGATCATGATGATGTTGTCTTCTGTTGTTTCCTCTAGTCCCTCCAAAAAACCTTGCCCTAAAGTTTTAAAGCGTCGGTATTCCAGTGCCGGACAGCGGCACAGCAGATGCTCTATGGTTTCTTCTTCCTCTCCGCATTCTTTGCAGTAGTCGTCGTTGCAAATCTTCCATCTCACGAGGTTTGCCTCCGTGGGGCAGTTTCCAGTGCTGACGCCTACAATTATGCGTACTAGGTTCTTTTTGTGCTCTAGTAGTTGTTTTGTCCTTTTGTCTACCACGGGCCACAGTCTTCGAGCTGTAGCGCAGTCCTCACGGTGTTGCCACGTCTCTTGCTGCCTGGCCTTGATATAATTTCTATAGCTTCCTTCAATGTGTTGATCGTCAAAAGTGGTGGGTCATCGCCACGGCCTCTCCCCTGGCCCCCTCTTTGGCGAGTCTGTCTGTTTCTTGGTTGCCCACCACATTGCTGTGGCCCGGCACCCGGCACCGATTTGCCCCGCCTCGACGCAGCCAGGACAGTACTTCTCGGCAGTCTGATTGTATGGTGATGCTTCTTAAAGCGCCCAAGCTGTCAAAATATATCACGATATCTCCTATTGACCTATCACCGATTTTCTCTCGTATACAACTAGCCGTTTCCTTTATAGCGTAAACCTCTGCTTGTAGAACATTACCGTAATCCGATAGCCTTAAAAATCGTCGGATGTCTCGATCCCCTGAGAGTCTATACCTGTGCCAATGCCGCTAAATGGCCCAGCAGCTGATGCGGCTTATATGATCTCCTTCTTTTTCTTCTTCCTTCTTATACCTGTGCCTCCTGAAGTTACGGAAGCATCTGTGTATAGTGCTATCTCTTAGTGTTCATTACTCGGTTGTTTTCCCATTGTTTTTCGCATCTCTTGTCAGGATGCGAATTCTTATCATTTTTCCAATTTCATGTTTGGTGAGCATGTAGTCCGTTTTCTGGTCTAGCAGATGTGGACTCATGTTTGTCATGATTTTCCCTATCATTGGTAATATCCTCGAATGACCGTAGTTGGTCTGGTTCCACAGATTGGATTCCTTTAATCTTAGGGCACCAGATCCTTCATGAGCCAGTCGATTGATCGCAAGTCCAGAATTACTTCTAGCGTAGCTTGTGCTGTGTTGCTCCTTGCTCCATTTGTGCGTAGAGCTGCTAATCGCTGTACCTTTTTGAGGCTTAATTGAAAAAGTCTCACAAAAGTACGTTACTAGATAATTATGTTTACTTTGGCAATTTAAAGTATGACGAGTTAAATATACCAGCGAAAAAGTATTAAAAATGTATTAAAAATGCGTTTCTAAAATTTTCTTTAGTTTGGAATAATTGGTACTTAGAGCGGTAAAAAACCCGTGTATCGCAAAATCTGATCAAATAAACAGAGAAACATTTTATATCTACAAGGTGACTCAAATTCGAGCCTCATCAACTAGAAGGGGTATGATGTCGGTTAAATTTTGTCAAAGTTGCGCAATTTAATGCTGACCAAAATGTCACCTTAGGTTTAAATATTCCTAATATTTCCAAATATTTTGGCACTGGATTTTTTAATAAGGGTTTTAAGAGTTTCTAACGTCCCAAATCCAATGATGTATCGCACTTATTTGAAAATTTCATATTAATCGATTTTCCGGAGAACCAAGTGTTAGAGAGACACTGAGAATAGATTTTTGTAAAGATCTTACCATTCGATTTGTGACCTTAAGCGCTCTTAAAATACTTAAAAAATCCAAAGCATTTAAAAACGAAAGTTGAAGATGGCAGCTCACATAACAAAGCTTCGGTTTGCAAATCTCTTTGCTTTCCTTTTAGAATTAAAAAAAAATAGCAAGGAGAATGTGAAAATTATTTTGTTACATAATATGTTCAAAGAGAGTCATAGAAAAATTCAAATAAATTCGCAAATATTCCTTTTTTCTAAGGTGTTTGTCCACACTATTTGCCTCAGACATCCTGACATGGTCGTTGCTTTATTTATTTGTCTTCTCAGAGATCTTTCTCTGAATCGTGGTAGTACGACATATCTATTCCTAGGTATCAAAACTATGATACTTGCTCAATAATTTTGTTTTTTCCTACCAGTTTGCATCTTACTGGCTCTTTAGAAAAAAGTTAAGCTTTTAGTTTTTTCTGTAGAGATAATCATATTTAAATCTCGGCTTACTTGATAGAATTTATTAAGCTGTCTTTGCATATCGTTCTCTGTCTCCGCGATAATGGCTGTATTATCAGCATAACATACCATGCTAACTCTGTTGTGTCCCATTCGATAACCGATATTCATCGAGGTCACCTTTTCTATAATGATGGCCATTAAAAGATTGAATAAGGAGGGGCTAAGGCTGTCTCCTAGTCTAATGCCTCCTGGTGTTGGGACATACTGTCTCCTTTTAGATTATTCCCTGCTTTTAGTTGAGTTGTGTTATCGATATTTAGCGTTCTGATGATTTTTACAATATTATCTCAGGCACTCTTTTCTCTTTTTTTTTTCTCTTCTCAAGAAAATATTTTTATCAGTGCAGCTGTGCATCCTAGCGGACATTTTTCGAACTTGAAAATAATTTCAAACGATTTTTTTTTGCCCGATTTACTTATTACAGGTTTTTTCCAAAGTTATACATTAAGTAGTTAAGGCCACCCGGCACATCCAAAGATGGTTCTCTGTTTATATATATAAAAAAATGGTTCTCTGTTTATACTATGAGATTCTGAGAATATAACTTTTTTACCATTCTGAGTGCCGATTACTCTCCAACTGAATAAAATGGAAATGTATTTTTAATACGTGCACTTTTTCGCTGGTCATCGTATAAATTAAACGACTGTATATTTAACTCGTCATACTTTAAATTGCAAAAGTTAAGATAATTTTGTATATTAAGTTGTCAATGTATACAATGAAGGGAGAGCGCAAAAGGAAATGAAAATAATTTGAAGGGGGTTCATTAATATTTCAGAATAATAAAATATGATAATTGAACGCTTACGAAAAGTAATTTAATTTCGGTTTGGACTGAAAGAAAAAAGAACGAAAGGGGATAAGTTATTCTTTATGGTAATTTTCAGCTATCAATTTGTATTATATTAAATAAAATGTACAACTTATAATTGATTCAAAATTTTAAAAGATAACAACTCTTCCGGCAATCTATATAAAGTAATTGGATTATTCAACACCCTTGGTTGAGCAATAACTTAAGCTTGTACCAATGAAGCCCTTTCAAACAATACTCCGCATGACACGGTTAACTCGAATTCAAAATCTGAAGCGCCAAATCTTGTGATTTAGTTACAAATATACAGGGTGGTCCTGTATTCCGAAAACTTCTACAGCATATTCTATAGATACAAATAAGTAAAAAAGTTCGTATAAATGGAGATACAGGGTGTAAAAGTTTAATTTTTATTTCGATTTTTTCCAAATAATTTCTGAAGTAACGTCAATATTTGGATGAAAATTATCCAAAGATAAAGATATTATGACTCCTACATGTAGAGGGCGCCACCTACATATTTTTAACTGATTTGAAGAGTAATAACTTTTCGTCCGTACCTGTAACTATGCTGCCAAAGTTTCCGGAATACAGTTCGGACCACCCTGTAGTGTTTTCAGATTTTTTCCTGTACTTATAGTACCGTATGATTGAATAAAAACGGCGACAGCGATGGCTATGAAATGACGATCGATAACACTTCCCATATAAAATGACAGTGATCTTCATTTCATAGCCATCGCTGATTTTATTCGATCATACGGTATAAGGGAATAGCACTTTACCAAATTTCATAGTTCTAGGTAGTGATGTAAAATTACCCGTAATTTTTAAATCGGTGATATTACAGGTAATATTACGTAATATTATGGTAACCCTGGTAATTTATTAAAAAAAACTAGTGATGGGATAACTCGAGCGAAAATTCGCTCGACTACTCGATTATTGAAATAACCGACATCGCTCGATTATGAACGAGCAATGCAAGTGACGAGTATCAAATGACGAACGCAAGCGATCCTAGAATGAAATAAATTGAAATCCGATTTTAATGTGACATACTCGATAAAAAAGTCGAGCGAATTTTCTACATACATTTCAGGTAGCAAATTTATATGACGCCGTATATATATTTATCCGTTGCGTATCTGAGGGACAAAATTTTACGACCTACATTGACAATGCAATGAATAAACTAAATCAAGCGATCAAGCGAATCGCTCGCCGCTTCCTACTTGCCATTCAACACTGCGCACGCAACTTCCTGCTTGGCGCTTGGCGTTAACGAGCACTTACAACATGCGACGCGACGCGCTACCGTATTTTTAAACACGAGTGATATTTCGCTCGAGCGATTACGCGGTTATTGCAATCGTTTGAAACTCGAGTACTCGATTATTGAAATTAATCGGTTTTTCCCATCACTAAAAAACAGACCTTTGTATGTAATTTTATTTTTTAATTCAAAGCTGTAAAAACATTACAAAAAGACAAGAACGTTGTTTAATTTAGTCAGAGTCAGAGTGGTCTATATTATAGAACGTAATAGAGTGGATAATGGTAAATCATCCTGAATCTCGTCATCTGGTTCTACTTTTTCTTTCGTTAATTGAATCAAGTATATTATTTAATCAAGTCTTACTTAAATCGCAATATCTTCTTCTTCTTCCATTTCTTTCTCAGCTGCTTCTTCCATTCTTGGATGTTCTTCTCCATTTAGTAAATTATAATTAGGGGCAATACTATGAGTAAGTTTCCGGCTCTTTCTACGGTAAGTTTGTTTCTTCTTGGCCGATGAACAAATCCATAAGTATGTAAAGATTCTTTGGGTTGCGGATGTTGAGGATGGCATATTTAAAATGTCTACAGGCAACATACACATTTTATGCTGGACAAATAAAAATGAATAGAGCGAAAAAAAAAACAATGTTTCCAATCTTACCGATCTTGCCGTAATATTACGTAATATTACCAAAGTTACCGGTAATATTACCACCCTTCACCAGGATTGTCATCTTTTTTATTTAAAAAATCGGGACAGCACATGAATTTTGAAACAATATATTTTATGCCTTTTTGCGTTAACTTAAATAAACTATTCGAAGTTTATAAATAATTATGTAAAAATAAAAAATGAAAAGTTGAAAACAAAATTAGAGATCGTTGAAAACAAGTTGAAAACAAAATTAACAATCAATTAAATCTCAAAACAACTAGAACAAAACCTAAACAAAATCAAAAGTTTCAGCTGAATAATCTGTATAATTGGCTTTATTAGTTTATTAAATATTTTAAAATGACAAGGCTCTTATTATTACAGCAACAAAACTAATAAAAAATATTCATTACATCAGTTGAGGTTGGAACCTTTGGTGTTACAACAGCAAAATAAAACTCTAATTCACCATAATACACCAAAACACTTTAAAATATAATATATTTATACACAAGTATAAAAAGGCATTAACCCCTACAAGTGCGCTAATTTCCATTAAATACTTTACTTTTAACACTGGACGCGCGTTTCGTTAACCAGCTTAGCATCATTAGCAGATGATGAAAACCGATGGTTAGCTTCACATTTGTGGTTAGCGAAACGAGTGTCCAGTGTTAAAATCAAAGTGTTTTAGTGTATTGCGGTGAATTACTGTTTTATTGTGCTGTTGTAAAAGCAAAAATCCCAACCTCCAACTGTAATAATTTTTTTATTTATTTGGTTGGTGTAAAAATAAGAGCCTTGTCATTTTTAATAAAATCCAAAAATTCTTATATGCGATATATTAAATGAGATTTGAAGTTTGGTTCTAATGAGCTTATAATGTTTATATCCTTTTTGACAAATTTCCTTTACGCAAGTTTTTATTATCGAATATTCATTAAACATAGTATCAATATCTACTTCTTTTGATTCTAAAATTTCTAAGATTTTAATGAATTCTTGGAAAGAACTGTTTTTAAATAATTCAAGAACTTTATAAACATACATTTTTAATAATTAATTTTATTGTTGTTTAATAAAAACATGGCTATTAAACAAATAAAAATCGAGACATTAGAGCTGTGCCTGGGGTCGCGGGGCTTTTGGGTCAAAATCGGGACTGTCCCGACAAAATCGGGACAGTTGGCAACCCTGTCCTTTGCATACTAGGTCAACGGAAAATACCCTATAAATTTTGATTCTCTTCAGAGTGTTGAGATATACGTTTTTTTGTCGTATCTTTTTTATGTTAATTTAGAAGTTTGATTTTTTCAAAGCTTCAAAGGACTGAGTATATGGTTTTAATTTCAACTCGATACTTCCACGCATTCCCGAGGTTTTCACAGACAGACAGACGGACGGACAGACAACAAAGTGATTCTATAAGGGTTCCGTTTTTACCTTAAATGTATCTAAATTTTTACCTAAAATACTTTAAATAAATGGACTGTGTGCGAAACACCGCATAAATGTTGATTCTCACTATACCTTCCATATTAGCTCCTTTCCGTTTCTCTTCTTTTTATATAAAATATTATATGTCAATGGATAGGACAATGGCACACTATCCGTTCAGTTTCCCTTCCGTTCCATATCCTTTCCTTCCATACATTTTTTTAGCTGACGGACTGAAGCGTATCGGAAACAGCGTTGTCAAGTTCTTATATTTGTACTAGCTCTGTTAAAATTTTGCTGATATTTATTCATTCTTTCATCTCTTAATTAAATCTATTAGCTTTTTCAAAAGATACAAATTTTTTAAATAAAACTTGCGTAATGATTTGAATTGTACATAATGCGGGGCACTTAGAAATTTCCTATAGGGCGAATTGGGAACAAAATAACATAAAGCTGCGATTAGTCTTAATTGATAGTTTTAAGGGTCCTGTTGAACATACTAAAAGTCTCCATGCCTTCCATAAGGGGAACAATGTCAAAATGGCGCCGCCATCTTGGATTTTTGGCATTTCTTCCTAAATTTGCCATTTATTCAAAAACTTTTAATTTTTAAAGAAAATATGTTGGAAGATAAATGAAAGACCGATAAAATTTCTATAATTAGAGGTACCTTCGAGGTTCCTAGGTAGCACCGTTACCAAGATAGGCACGTAGAAGGAGCGCCAACATAACAATTTTTGGCGAATTTTCGTTTTTAACCTGAAATAAGTAAATATTTTGCTATTTATAAAAAGGCTAGTGACAAGATGGATGGATGAAAAATTTTGGACAGTAGCTGTAAAAATTTTTGGTCAGTACTTTGGGCAGTACTGCAAGTATACTGTCGGGTGGCTTACATATTATTTCTGAGCAGTCGATTAGACAGTAGATAGCTGGGAAGTTTCTACTAAGACAATACTTATACAGGACTTTGATGGTACTTAGGCAGACTAGGGCCAGAATTTGTGTACTAGGTAGTACTTGGGTAGTACAAGGCAGTACTGCAAGTAGTGTCGTCGAGCGGTGGACTTTTGACTAGTTATATTGTGTCGTGCAAATTTTTATTTATTAGCACGCCGCGCCGCGCCGTGTTTCTATAATAGAGAACAACGGTATACGGTCGAGTCGGCCGCTGCTGGCACGTATACGTAGACGTAAAGAATCTTTTACGTGTATAAAAATAAAAAATATAATAAATGCGCATGCGTACGTAAACGTTTACGTGTTTGTATGCCGACTCGACCGTATACCGTTGTTCTCTAATGAAGCATGCAAAATATTCCATTTTCGGAAAATTTTCCTGAAATGTACTACACATAGGTACCATCTAAAAGACGCCGGCAACGCATATCTCGGTCATCCCTAAAATCGCTTTCCTAGTTTCGGTCATTGCATAACATAGTAGGCGCCCCCCACGCAGAATCAAGACAAGTCGATTCAGGATTTAAACAGCTGATCAGTCTATAAATCTTATGAAAGTGTGCGGGTTAAGCTTTGTAAGATACGAGGATATTGTGATATTGATGATGCCTTGAAAGCTGGCGAGCGCTTTTTAGTATCTCTTTACGGAGAAACTTCAATAATTTCACTAGGTGAATAAAAATTTAAAAAATACAATGGCTATAACCGCTAGACAAAATCTTAGCACAAACTTCAATTTGGCTGCTCTTCCTCCCACCACAAATGCCGCAAAATTCCATATCTTTAGAATTTATAACCAAATACAAGAATGGTTAGGCTACTCTCCTGATCCATTGGTGGGGATGGAAGGATGCAAATAATGAGCTTTATCTCATTTTAATGGAGCAAGAAGTAGCTCCGGAATTTATTTTAAAGATAATTTTTTGTAACTGCAAAACCTCATGCACAAAGCAATGCAGCTGTAAAAAAATCTAGCATTTTTTGCTCAAATTTATGCGGATTTTGCCAAGGAAACTCTTGCGATAATATCCACGAATTAAATCCGATGAATGATATCGAGCCTGAGGAAGAAATGTAGATACCTTAGTTTTTAGTTATATTTTTTCTATGTATAACGACAAAATAAGCGTGTTAACTGGTGTTCCTCAGAAGTGCCCAGTCTTTGGACGTTTTCTTTCTTCGACTATTTCAAAATCGGGATAGATTCGCTGTTTCTATATACGAGTGTATGATCAAAAATTAATATGATCAAAAACTAATTAACTTCGAATTTTTTATTAGTTTTCATGCAAAATCGAGAGATCAACAACTGTAGGCAGTACTTATACACCACATTTTGGGCAGTACTAGGCAGCACTGCAAATATTGTTAGGCGGTTTAGATATTTTTGACCAATTATAATTTGTGAATAACTATTTACTCTTCGGAGTAATAATATACATTAGATCATAAGGATATTGTGTACTCGCCAGTTGTTGGGTAGTACTTGGTCAATACTGCAAGTACTATCGGACGGTGCATAGATTTTTGACTAAATGTTTACCTCTCGAGCAAAACGGAAAATTATTCAAGTTATTTTAGTTTAATTTTTTTTAAATTTCTAGTAAATCGATATGTCATCAGTGGTTCTTCAAGACATATATATTTTGATAAGGGTAGTACTTAGGAAGGTCAGAGGTATCTCTATTTATAGTATTTTTATCGGTATTAAAATTTTCCCTCTTCATAATTTTTCTAAAAATAAGTAGTTTTTGAGTAAAGACCAGATTAAGAAAACAATGTCAAAAATCCAAGATGGCGACGTCATTTTAACAGTGTTCCCCTAGTGGGAGATATGGGGACTTTTAGTATGTTCAATCGGACTATAAAAGCTATCGATTAAGACTAGTCCCAGCTTTATGTTGTTTTGTTCCCAATAAAATCATAAGTGCCCCGGACTAACAATAAAAAGTATGGAACTGATACGGAACGGAAGCTTACGTATAGCGTCAATACAATAAAAATACGGAACAGATATGGAATGGATATGGAATGAACCTCAAAGGTTGATTCTCACTATACCTTCCACAGGGCCTAAAATTATATGAAACAAATATTCAATTCGTAAGAAGCTAAATAGGATCCCGATATCATTATCAAAAAAAAAGCTTGTAAGTTTGCCTCATTAATTTATTAATAGTAGTCGGAACAAATATCATCATCTTTTGGTGATTTTGATTGTTCTGGTTTGAATATGTAGTAATACATGGTAAATGGTAGCAGAATCGTAGAAATTTCTCATTAAAGCAAGACAAATGAATGCATATCAAATCTAAAACACTGGCTGATCCTCATTTTGAAGCCGACAAAACTGTATCTGATCATACCTATACTGATTCTGCACGAAATAATTGATTGTGAAAAAGAAAAGAAGTTTTTCTTAAATTCTTATAGAAAAATAATGCAATTGCTTGCAACTAAATAGTAATGTTCTCAAATATCACTTATACTTATCATTTATATACCGGGTGCGTCTCAAAACTGGTACACTCTTATAACTTGTTTATTTTTTCAGATGAAAAAACGAGATTTGGTATGTTAGTATACGACATAAATTAGGATTAATTGACGTATTCAATTGTTTTTGATCACTTCCTCTTTCACCGGAAATTAATAAAACTTTTGATTTTTAAATGTCAACCTCCGTATATTTCTACTTTATGCGATAGAAAATGACAATCTCAATAGAATGACATATCATATGTCAACTTTTGATATTTTCACATAATATGGTTTATTTGAAATTGTAACATACGGTTCATAACGACAATGTGACTCGAAATATCAAGTGTTTGGTACAAAATTATTCGTATTTTTTTTCCAAATATGCAAATGAGCCACTTACTCCATTTTAAAAAATTGGCATATGATTAAAAATACGATTTGGGCATTTTTTAACCCACCAGGACAAGACACGAAAAATATTAGACGATGAAATCTATTCAAGGCTCCTTGTTTAAAAATTAGTGTTTTTAACACTCTAGATTGAAATTTAAAATACGATTTTTTTGAGCAAAAATGTCAAAAGTTGACGTATGATATATCATTCTACTCAGAGTGTCATTTTCTATCGAATATACCAGAAATATACCTACCGTCGGTGCTATTTAAACATCAATAGTTTTTCGTTGAAACAGAAAGTGACCAAAAACAATTGAATACGTCAATCTATTCTAATTTATGTCATATACTAACATACCAAATTTCGTTTTTTATCTAAAAAATTAAGTGTTATAGGGGTGAGTCACTTTCAAGATGCACCCGGTATAGAAAAAACGACAACCGCGGACTAAGATTGAACGAAGAGAAGAATTTTGAAGTACCTTTAAGTGAAATTTTATTGTTAAAGTAGCATAAATATACTTAGTTGTTATGTTAACATGTTAACTATTGAGGGGGGGGGGTGCCAGGTAGGGTATATCTTCCATATCAGCTCACTTCCGTTTACATAAAATATTATATCATGTAAATGAATAGGACAATGCACACTATCCCTTCCGTTACTCTTCCGTTCCATATCCTTTCCTTCCATACACTTTTTAGGACGGACTGAAGCGTATCGGAAACAGCGTTGTCAAGTTCTTACATTTGTACTAGCTCTGTTAAAATTTTGCTGATATATATTCATTCTTTCATCTCTTAATTAAATGTATTAGCTTTTTAAAATGAAACAAATTTTTAAAATAAAAATTTCGTAATGATATAAATTGTACAATAAAAAGTATGGAACTGATACGGAACGGAAGCTTACGTATAGCGCTAAAACAATATAAAATACGGAACAAATATGGAATGGATATGAACCTTAAAGGTTGATTCTCACTATGCCTTCCATATCCGCTCCCTTCCGTTTAGATAAAATAATATATCATGTAAATGAATAGGACAATGCACACTATCCGTTCCGTTTCCCTTCCGTCCCATATCCTTTCCTTCCATACATTTTTTTGACGGACGGACTGAAGCGTATGGGAAACAGTGTTGTGAAGTTCTTACATTTGTATCAGCTTTGTTAACATTTTGCTGATAATTATTTATTCTTTCACCTCTTAATTAAATCTATTACCTTTTTCAAAAGCTACAAATTTTTAAAATAAAACTTTCGTGATGATATAAATTGTACAATAAAATGTTAGTATAGTGAGAATCAACCTTAAATCATAACAAGGAACAATTCTTGAAATATTTAATTGCTAAAATTACGAATGTATTTTTCTTTTTTTATATAAATATTTATTAATGGTTCAGTAATATAAAATATAACACGGTTAATTAGAACCTGTTACGGCTGTAATTCAGAGAGAATCTAGTTAGAAGTTAATATAACATTTGAAACTATTCTTGTCTGCTCGAAATTTTCCACGACATAGAAATCAGCGGCAAGTTTAAATTATTTTGGCGTGAAAGTAAATATTTAGTTTCAACTGAAAATTACGGTGAATATATCAGGATAAAATTGAATCGGACGATGTGCAGTGCATGTTTTGAGTAGGAATGGCACAATTTATAAATACTTATATCGATATATTGACATGCTATGAAATTTAATCGATATAAATAATAAAAAATTATCCCCTGATGACAGCGTAGCTTCTTCTTTACAAGCCGCTACTCTAAATTTTATCCGGTCCATTATTTGCAGCACATATAACATAGTATACAGAGTGAGTTTCCTACGATGTTCTCTATGGGTATCTCGGAAACTTATGGAGATAGAGAGTCGGTTAAATGAGAAAAGAAATGCAGTTTTGTGGGGTCATAAATATGCGCCTTTCAGATTTTTGAAAAAGTTCATGGTTTACTAGATATTTCGAAAAAAAAACAAATTTTGGCTATTTTAAAAATTGTCCCTAATTCCATTGTAATCTATTTTAAACAAAATATTTTCACAGATAAAAGTTGTAGATAATTACATCCCTAATGAGTTTGTGTTCCCCGATTTTTTCTAAAGCCTGTCATTTTTGACATATGACACAAACATATGTTTTTTTTAAATAGAAACCATAGTTGGCCATGACTTCATAAAAAGCACCATTTTTAAAACTTTTCAGTGATATAAGCTATAATATCTTTTTATTGTTTTTTTACAAAATTACTGAGTTATAGCCAATTCTTATCTTTTTCGACTAATTTCACTTAGTTTAGCCATGGACACAAATTCAATCGTCGTTGCTCTCAGAAATGTGAAACTGTCACATCCAAACTTTGTAAATTAAAATAAACAAAAATTGTAAATATGAGTTTTTCAAATGAAGAAAAGCGTGTAGGATATTGGTTCAAATTTTTGTGGCCATACAGTTTCGATGATACGTTGCATGACCTGTGAACGTTACTTAAGTTTTTTAGAGAACGGTTTTCGAAGACATGTTAGAAAACTTAAATTTAGATGCTCGCGCATTATTAGAGTGGTTCCAACATGACTTTCATTATGACACACCTCCCCTCTCCCCCCACAATAAAAGAAATATTAAACATTATTTATATCATAATATGTAGACTCAGCGATAGAAAAAGGTGGACCAATTGCATGAGCCTCCTCGATCACCTGACCTATCCATTTTAGATTTTTCATGCGGTTAACAACAAGGTTTACAAAAGAACTTATGAATTAAGAGAGGCACTCGAAGAGGCGGTACAGGAGAAGTTTAATTAAGTCGACCGGTCGTTCTGTGAGAATAGCTAGAAATTCAGTTTTAAAAAGATGCATTCATGTACTGAAAACAATGGCGGATTTTTTTAATATTTTCTAAAATAACTTAAAGTGTATGTAGGGATATTATTTTTTTAAGCTTTAGTTTGTGTAATGTAAATTGTAAAGGGCCGTTTAATAATATATTTACTCTTTTTACAAGTTATAAATCATAACAAATTAAGAACATCATGCCAACTAAGTGAAATTAGTCAAGAAAGATAAGAATTGGCTATAACTCAGTAATTTTTTGAAAAAAAAAACATATTATAGCTTATATCGCTGGAAAGCTTAAAAAATGGCCCTTTTTACGAAGTCATGGCCAACTATGGTTTCCATTTTAAAAAAACATATGTTTGTGTCATAATATATGTCAAAAATGACAGGCTTTAGAAAAAATCGGAGAACACAAACTCATTAGGGATGTAATTATCTACAACTTTTATCAAGAGTGTCATACAACAAATGAAGAGTGTCATATCATGGTTGACTGAGCGATCCCTTCCTAACAATCACAGGCGTTAGGCAAGGATGTGTCTTAGCGCCTCTCCTATTCAATATATTCATGGCAGCGCTCTCCATTATAGTAGACAGCAAACTGCAGGAGAGAGGTGTAGACAGCAAACTCTTCTAAATAAGTAATGACATTATTTCTTATTGTTCTTATAAGTTCCTATAATATTTATTATGTTATGTTTTAATAGATATTTGAATTTTAATTTTCAATATTTTAGGGGTTTTGTCTCAAATTCAGTAGGGTTGGTTTATATTGTTTGATGCGAAATTTAAGTTACCTATACTTTTTTCTTTACTTGTGTTCATGTTAATTTTCTCATGACTGATTACTTAATAATTTGATATTATTTTCATTAAAAATCTCAATTTTTTATTCCCTTTACTTTGAAACAGCATCACTTGCTTTCTGATTGATGAACTGCATCATCATTGAACAAAAATTAGTCAGTACCGAAAGTACCGGAAAAAACGGGAAATCCCGGTTCCTAAAAGGCGCGGTACCGAAATTCCCTGTTCCGAAAAACAGCTCCGGTTCCGGAAACCCTAATCAGAACTGTTCTGCCTCCCAAGTGGAAACCGACTTAAAGGTTGATTCTCACTATACCTTCCGTTTCCATTCCATATCCGTTCCGTATTTTTATTGTATTGATGCTATACGAAAGCTCCGTATCAGTTCCATACTTTTTATTTTACAATTTATATCATTACGAAAGTTTTATTTTAAAAATCTGTATCTTTTTAATTAAGAGGTGAAAGAATAAATAAATATCACCAACATTTTAACAGAGCTGGTACAAATGTAAGAACTTGACAACGTTGTTTCCGATACGCTTCAGTCCGTCCGCCAAAAAAATGTATGGAAGGAAAGAATATGGAACGGAAGGGAAATGGAACGGATAGTGTGCATTGTCCTATTCATTTACATGAAATTATATTTTATGTAAATGGAAGGGAAACGGAAAGGAGCTGATATGGAAGGTATAGTGAGAATCAACCTTAAAGTGGAAACTGGAAGACTCTATTCGTAAACTTACTTGAAGCAATTTTCCAGGGCTTACCACCGAGAAAAAAACATACATTTTTCTTGATTCAAGTAAGAACAATCGTCGGGGTTTTTAGCAGGACACTGTTTCCTCAATAAACACCTCAGTAAAATGAAGCTAACTGAGGCTAAAAAATAACGGCGAATGCAGTTTCTGTGGGTCAAATATAGGGAAATACCAGAACCCCTCATCACTGAAGACGACAATCGTTCGTGGATCAACTTTGGAATGACTGATATGGAAGATGGAGAACTAACCTCTGTAAAACCGTCTCAGCTACTAGATTTTGTCAAAGCCCTGAGGTTGTATGATGATAACTCAAGAAAGAGGACACGATAGATCTAGACATTCTAAAACAAGCAAATTCTCTTACGAAGAATGTATTTTCCTTAAAATGTTAATAATATAAAAGCGTTTCCTCTTGCAAAAACGATTTTACATTTTTTACATTTACCGAGGACCATGCTGTATATTTATCCTATAGTAGTTCAGATTTATAACATACGTTCGTTGTTATTACTAATTTAACGTATTATATATCAAAGGAAAGTTTGGATATATTTTAGAAAACATATCGATATCGATATATTTAGTACATCGTTACCTTTCCTTGTCCTGAGTCAAATTTAAACTAAACTGCATTTCTGTTTTACAATGAAAGCGAATTAGAAATAAGTAATAAATAATTAGTGACGACCTTTGTTTGAATACTAATTAATTTCCTGTTAACCTATGGTTTAATTGCAATTGTATTAATAGCATGTAATATGCAAGCTCATTAATTAGATGCAATTTGTAATTATTATTAAGTGGAAACCATGGCTCTATCACAACGAAGTACAATATCCCCTTTAGTAAATATAACACATATTAACATTTAAATTACAACATAATAACATGTATTTTTTTGTTCGGTGTAATTACATATAAATCTGGCAGAACTGGAACCTGGAGGTAGGTCTATGATCTATGAAGCTTGATGTAATTAGAGTTACCAGATGAAAACTTGTATACCCCGGGCAAGCATTCCCAAAAATACGGACAAAATCCGGAAGTCATAATTTTTGAGCGATATAATAGCTAAAATAGTATATTGTTTAATTAGGAGTAAAAATTATATAAAATAAATCATTTTTACTCCGAATAGAACATGCTATTTTTTTCAAACGCCAGAAATTATTTTTTAAGGCGGATTCTCACGACTGGCGTACTTGACAAATATTTGTTATTGGAATATACTTGCCATGTCGTGAGAACGGGTTCCTTGGTCACTTGTCGCGTCCCCACTCTCTGTCGGTAAAGGCGGATTCTCACGACTGGCGTACTTGACAAGTACGCCAATATTTGCGTACTTGGCAAGTATCCCCACCAATCCCCACTTTGTACTACATTGGCAAGTGTACTTGGCAAGTACGCCAATATTTGCGTATTTGCCAAATACCCCTACAATCCTTGCCAAGTAAACAGTATAGTCGCATCGATGGATACTGGTCGTCCCGAAATTGTCGTTGCTAGTGATTCTTTTTTCTTTTTAAGTTCTTTTACTGTACACTGCAATACGATTTCTATGTTCTTTATGTTTGGCCATCCATATGAAGAGCTCATTTTCGAATAAATCCCTAAATTCCAAAACATCATTTGAAGACTACACGGGAAAACCCAGTTTTGTCCATTTTAATTGGAGCCGAGGAAAATGCAATTTAGTGTTTTTAAAGAAATATGTTTTTTTCGGTTGAATAATTAGAAAAATATTTATATTACTACCAATTCTGAATTATTAATATTGCGAATTATCGCCATATTCTGAAATATTGAAATAAAAATCTCAATAGATAATCTAAAAAAAAATAGTCAAAATGCAAAACAAACCAGGGGAAAACCAGAGATGTTCAATTAATTAAAGGTTGTATAAAACCTAAATCTAAACTATTATTTTTTTGTTGAAAATTTATATTTAAGTAGGTTTTTATTACAATACATAAATTTATAACCATATTGATAACGAAAAAAATATTCTGTATATACGTACATAAATTAATTACGTATGTGTGTACCTTTAAGATTGTTACATAAGGATAATAGTTTTCTATCGATTGTGTCAGATGATGTTTTTGAGAGATTTGTTGATTCATCTATGTTTTTCGGTCAGTCGAGATTATTGTTGTTTATTGTAAGCTTCGGCAAGTTTCGAACGGAATAAATTTGTTTGTGTTTTTGATTTTCGACGTTTATTTCCTGTAATATCCCTTGTTTTTATAATATAATACTAATTGCAAGATGCATGCTTGTCGCCCATGCGTAAGTAAATCTCTGGTTTTTGCCATTTACGCGTGGACTACTCTGATTTTTCCTTTGTAGGGCAAAATAACCAAGCTGTAATATCTCTGGGACTAAGCGTATTATTGCTTTCTTTTTTCGAACGACGTTAACATTTGTCTATAAAGTTGTATCGCTATCTTAATTTCTATGAAAATGTGACATATCTGGTTTTTCCCGTGTAGTCTTCATTTGTCCACTCCATTTATTGCTGTGAAAACGATTTAGGTATGTCGCCAATATTGAAGTTATTAATGTAAATTTGATATTACATAATCTATTATTGTTTTAACGTTTTAAATTATCCGCGATTAACTCGAAAAACACTACGATCCGGAAATAAATCGGACATACGCTATAACAGTAACATTATTTGCGCAGTCGTTTTTTTTTGCGCCTCGGCAAGTGTAAACAAGGCGGACCCAGGCTGGCCAAGTATACTTGGCAAGTGTACGATTAATCGTAGAGAGTGGGGACGGGACAAGTGACCATGGAACCCGTTCTCACGACATGGCAAGTATATTCCAATATCAAATGTTTGTCAAGTACGCCAGTCGTGAGAATCCGCCTTAATCGTACACTTGCCAAGTATACTTGGCCAGCCTGGGCCAGCTTTGTTTACACTTGCCGAGGCGCAAAAAAACGACTGCGCAAATAATGTTACTGTTATAGCGTATGTCCGATTTATTTCCGGATCGTAGTGTTTTTCGAGTTAATTGTGGATAATTTAAAACGTTAAAACAATAATAGATTATGTAATATCAAATTTACATTAATAACTTCAATATTGGCGACATACCTAAATCAGCCACAGCATAAATGGAGTGGACAAATGAAGACTACTACGGGAAAAACCAGATATGTCACATTTCATAGAAATTAAGATAGCGATACAACTTTATGAACAAATGTTACCGTCATTCGAAAAAAGAAATAATACGCTTAGTCCCAGAGATATTACAGCTTGGTTATTTTGCCGTACAAAGGAAAAACCAGAGTAGTCCACGCGTAAATGGCAAAAACCAAAGATGTACAGTTGTACAAATATAGGAAGAGACTTGGGGATAGCACCGGTCGCGTGTTATTTTATATTTCTTACGTCTCTAGCTATACTTGTTAAGTTGTACTTACGCATGGGCGACAAGCATGCATCTTGCAATTAGTATTATATTATTAAAACAAAGGGATATTACAGGAAATCGTCGAAATCAAAACACAAATAAATTTATTCCTTCGAGCCTTGCCGAAGCTTAAATAAACAACAATAATCTCGACTGACCGAAAAATAGATGAATCAACAAATCTCTCAAAATCATCTGACACGATCGATAAATATTATCACTTATGTAACAATCTTAAAGGTACGTACATACGTAATGGTATGTACGTATATATGAATATTTTCTCGTTATCAATATGTTATAAAATTATGTATTGTAATAAAACCTACTTAAATATTACTTTTCAACAAAAAAAAATAATATGTAGTTTATATTTGGGTTTTATACAATCTTTAATTAATTGAACATCTCGATTTCCCTGTTTTTGTTTTGCATTTTGACTTTTTTTTCAGATTATCTATTTGGATTTTATTTCAATATTCAGAAATAATAATTCATTAAATTGGTAATAATATAAATATTTTTTAATTATTCAACCGAAAATAACATATTTCTTTAAAACACTAAATTGCATTTTTCTCGGCTCCATTAAAATGGACAAAACTGGTTTTCCCATGTAGTCTTCAAATGATGTTGTTTGGAATTTAGGGATTTAACGAAATGAGCCCTTCATATGGATGGCCAAACATCAAGAACATAGAAATCGTATTGCAGTGTACAATAAAAGAACTTAAAAAAAGTAAAGAATGGGCAACGACAATTTCGGGACGACCAGTATCCATCGATGCGACTATACTGTTTACTTGCGAAGGATTGTAGGGGTACTTGGCAAATACGCAAATGTTGGCGTACTTGTCAAGTACACTTGCCAATGTAGTACAAAGTGGGGACTGGTGGGGATACTTGCCAAGTACGTCAGTCGTGAGACTCCGCTTTTAAGGCGGATTCTCACGACTGGCGTACTTGACAAGTACGCCAATATTTGCGTACTTGGCAAGTATCCCCACCAGTCCCCACTTTGTACTACATTGGCAAGTGTACTTGGCAAGTACGCCAATATTTGCGTATTTGCCAAGTACCCCTACAATCCTTTTCAAGTAAACAGTATAGTCGCATCGATGGATACTGGTCGTCCGGAAATTGTCGTTCCTAGTGATTCTTTTTTCTTTTTAAGTTCTTTTACTGTACACTGCAATACGATTTCTATGTTCTTTATGTTTGGCCATCCATATGAAGGGCTCATTTTCGTATAAATCCATAAATTCCAAAACAACATCATTTGAAGACTACACGGGAAAACCCAGTTTTGTCCGTTTTAATTGGAGCCGAGAAAAATGCAATTTAGTGTTTTTAAAGAAATATGTTATTTTCGGTTGAATAATTAGAAAAATATTTATATTACTACCAATTCTGAATTATTAATATTGCGAATTATCGCCATATTCTGAAATATTGAAATAAAAATCTAAATAGATAATCTAAAAAAAATAGACAAAATGCAAAACAAAACAGGAGAAAACCAGAGATGTTCAATTAATTAAAGGTTGTATAAAACCTAAATCTAAACTATTATTTTTTTTGTTGAAAATTTATATTTAAGTAGGTTTTTATTACAATACATAAATTTATAACCATATTGGTAACGAAAAAAATATTCCGTATATACGTACATAAATTAATTACGTATGTGTATACCTTTAAGATTGTTACATAAGGATAATATTTTTCTATCGATCGTGTCAGATGATGTTTTTGAGAGATTTGTTGATTCATCTATGTTTTTCGGTCAGTCGAGATTATTGTTGTTTATTGTAAGCTTCGGCAAGTTTCGAGCGGAATAAATTTGTTTGTGTTTTTGATTTTCGACGTTTATTTTCTGTAATATCCCTTGTTTTAATAATATAATACTAATTGCAAGATGCATGCTTGTCGCCCATGCGTAAGTACATCTCTGGTTTTTGCCATTTACGCGTGGACTACTGTGGTTTTTCTTTTGTACGGCAAAATAACCAAGCTGTAATATCTCTGGGACTAAGCGTATTATTGCTTTCTTTTTTCGAATGACATTAACATTTGTCTATAAAGTTGTATCGCTATCTTAATTTCTATGAAAATGTGACATATCTGGTTTTTCCCGTGTAGTCTTCATTTGTCCACTCCATTTATTGCTGTGAAAACGATTTACACAATATTGAAGTTATTAATGTAAATTTGATATTACGTAATCTATTATTGTTTTAACGTTTTAAATTATCCACAATTAACTCGAAAAACACTACGATCCGGAAATAAATCGGACATACGCTATAACAGTAACATTATTTGCGCAGTCGTTTTTTTGCGCCTCGGCAAGTGTAAACAAGGCTGGCCCAGGCTGGCCAAGTATACTTGGCAAGTGTACGATTAATCGTTTGACTCGGGCTATATTTACCGGCAGAGAGTGGGGCCGCGACAAGTGACCAAGGAACCCGTTCTCACGACATGGCAAGTGTATTCCAATATCAAATGTTTGTCAAGTACGCCAGTCGTGAGAATCCGCCTTTAAACAATTTCAAACGTTTCAAATAATATAAAAAAAATTAAAAGTAATACCCAAAGAATATACCTAGCTAGGTAAAGGCGGATTCTCACGACTGGCGTACTTGACAAGTACGCCAATATTTGCGTACTTGGCAAGTATCCCCACCAGTCCCCACTTTGTACTACATTGGCAAGTGTACTTGGCAAGTACGCCAATATTTGCGTATTTGCCAAGTACCCCTACAATCCTTCGCAAGTAAACAGTATAGTCGCATCGATGGATACTGGTCGTCCCAAAATTGTCGTTGCTAGTGATTCTTTTTTCTTTTTAAGTTCTTTTACTGTACACTGCAATACGATTTCTATGTTCGTTATGTTTGGCCATCCATATGAAGGGCTCATTTTCGTATAAATCCATAAATTCCAAAACAACATCATTTGAAGACTACACGGGAAAACCCAGTTTTGTCCGTTTTAATTGGAGCAGAGAAAAATGCAATTTAGTGTTTTTAAAGAAATATGTTATTTTCGGTTGAATAATTAGAAAAATATTTATATTACTACCAATTCTGAATTATTAATATTGCGAATTATCGCCATATTCTGAAATATTGAAATAAAAATCTAAATAGATAATCTAAAAAAATGGTCAAAATGCAAAACAAAACGGGGGAAAACTAGAGATGTTCAATTAATTAAAGGTTGTATAAAACCTAAATCTAAACTATTATTTTTTTTGTTGAAAATTTATATTTAAGTAGGTTTTTATTATAATACATAAATTTATAACCATATTGATAGGTAACGAAACAAATATTCCA
Source organism: Sitophilus oryzae (assembly GCF_002938485.1). Taxonomy (NCBI): domain Eukaryota; kingdom Metazoa; phylum Arthropoda; class Insecta; order Coleoptera; family Curculionidae; genus Sitophilus; species Sitophilus oryzae. The sequence goes on along the minus strand of NW_022147434.1, from coordinate 7,204,216 downwards.
TATATACGTATATAAATTAATTACGTATGTGTATACCTTTAAGATTGTTACATAAGGATAATATTTTTCTATCGATCGTGTCAGATGATGTTTTTGAGAGATTTGTTGATTCATCTATGTTTTTCGGTCAGTCGAGATTATTGTTGTTTATGGTAAGCTTCGGCAAGTTTCGCGGGGAATAAATTTGTTTGTGTTTTTGATTTTCGACGTTTATTTTCTGTAATATCCCTTGTTTTAATAATACTAATTGCAAGATGCATGCTTGTCGCCCATGCGTAAGTACATCTCTGGTTTTTGCCATTTACGCGTGGACTACTTTGGTTTTTCCTTTGTACGGCAAAATAACCAAGCTGTAATATCTCTGGGACTAAGCGTATTATTGCTTTCTTTTTTCGAATGATGTCTATAAAGTTGTATCGCTATCTTAATTTCTATGAAAATGTGACATATCTGGTTGCGATATTTATTGCTGTGAAAACGATTTAGGTATGTCGCCAATATTGAAGTTATTAATGTAAATTTGATATTACATAATCTATTATTGTTTTAACGTTTTAAATTATCCGCAATTAACTCGAAAAACACTACGATCCGGAAATAACTCGGACATACGCTATAACAATAACATTAGTTGCGCAGTCGTTTTTTTGCGCCTCGGCAAGTGTAAACAAGGCTCGCTCAAGCTGGCCAGGTATACTTGGCAAGTGTACGATTAATCGTTTGACTGGGGCTATATTTACCGACAGAGAGTGGCGACGCGACAAGTGACCAAGGAACCCGTTCTCACGACATGGCAAATGTATTCCAATAACAAATGTTTGTCAAGTACACCAGTCGTGAGAATCCGCCTTAATACCTTTTAAGTAATTATATATAGAAACTATAGTTACGCTCGTTGAATTTGACAATTTATGTCAGTTTAATAATGTATTTTCGTACTTTTGTGCTCATGCGAAAAAGTGCTTTTCTTTTATGCCTACATTAAAAAAATATAAGTAATTTTACAAAAAAAAAAAAATAATATATTATAGTATTTTTAATAAGAAACGTGTAAAAAATAAGATATTTTTACATAGCTTCACAAAAAAATGTAATTTTGCAAAACAGTTTGTTAATATTTAATGATTATTACAAAACGATATTATTTTCACAATAAGTTTTGTGATTTTAAAATTAAATTTAAATCAGAAATACAATCTTGTAGTAAAACTGCACGTGTCTGGACATATTCTCAAAACTTGTGTAAATTTACCATAATATATTTAGTAAAAATGACTCCATGTCACGTGACATCTTGTAAAGCTGATGTGCATTAAGTAATTGATTGAAAATCTAGTTAGGAGGAAAGACGAAGAACAGTTTACGAGAGTCTCAGAGCATGAGCATGTTTTTATAATTTAAGGGTAATAATATTATATTAATTATATTTATATGTAGTTTCTGTAAATATAAAGCCAGCCCTCTCGCAATCTCCGTTTATTATAATTATTATTTGCATTTTAATTTTGATTTTTTTATTCTTTTTTTAAGGTGTCCGGTGGCGTAGAGGTACAGGTTCTCGTCTACCAATCTCAAGGTGTGGGTTCGATTCCCACACCCGGCATTTCATCAGCCGACTATTTTTATTAAAATAAAAATAGTTTGGGTACCTAGGTCGACTCAGCCTTAAATGAGTACTGGGGATTCACAATCCTGAGGTAATAATAGGCGGTTGAAGCGTAGTGCTAGCCACATTACCTTCCTTGTATACCGAACGGCTCTAGTATAACAAGCTGTACCTTGCTACTCCCAAGGCGTTAAAAGCTATATACGGGAGCTATTATTATATAATTTTAATTTCACTATAATAAAATGTTTTAATTTGTTGTTACTCTATAGTAATAGTACAAGAAGTTGGCGATTTTAAAAGATAAATTTACTATGAGGTATACATTTTTTATATACATAAATTCACAAAGAATATTGGTGAATATAAAGATTATATTATAACATATTTACATACCTGCCACAAATTAGCCATATAAAGCGATTTTACAAACGACTTGTAAAACTAACGAACGGATGGTAAATTTACTACAATAATCTGTGGCAAGAAATAACGATTAATATTATTATTAAATTCACAAAATAATTTTTTCAGCGTGCTTTTGATATTAAAGCTGTAGTTCATCAGAGAATAACATCAAAGGGAGTTCGTCATAATTATTTTATTATATAAGTTATTATATGCACCTCCTAAATTAACAACGGATTATATTTTCTGCAAAAATGCTGACGTTACGCTCGTTTTTAATTTACATTCCCAGTTGCATCCGTATATAACATAGATATATTGTCCAAATAAACAATTTGTTAGCGTGACTGCATTTTATGAGTTGTAATTTTATCACTGTACAAATAAGCGAGAACAAACCGTGAAAAATGCAAAAGCTGACGGTCGATTAATATTTACCTTATAATATGCATAAAAAATTAACTACAACCTTGTTGGATCGTGTAACTTTGCCAGATAACGTTTTACATTCGATTTTAAATATTTATCTTAAGTGTTACGATATTTTTTACGTTACTTACTTTTACTTTTTTAACTCTACATACACAGTTCGAGTTTGCTTCTCGAAATTTCTATAGATTATACTGTAGATTTGTTCGTGATGGTTGGAAGAAGTTAAGTTATTTGAAATGCTGAAGTAAATCTAATAAATAAAAAATGTATTTCCAGTTTTGAATATGAAATAAAATGGTATACAAGGTCGAATGTCTATTTTTCGTTGTCTTCATTTTCATGTCTATATAGGGTTTTATCAAAAATTGATGAATTTTATCAAAAATTGATAGGGATTGCTTCAGACCAATTTTCCGTTATAACAAGTTTTGCCTGAGGTTTAACTGAGGGTAACTCTAATTTCACAATCGAAAGCGCCAACAAATAAGAAAATATACGTATTTTTGTAATAATCTACTTATAACTAAAAGTATCTAGATACGCTACTGTAAGCATGACTAAAGGTAAAAAAAAACGTAATGACACTTAGGGTCGAAATATCAATTCCGGGTTAGAATAGTCCACCTTTTTACAAACTACGCACTGGCGAACCATTGTAGATAGTTAAAAACTACTTTAAATAGTTTTCTTTGCAATATAAGTACACTAATAATTATTAGAAAGTTGTTCAAAAGCTACAAAAACTTTCAACTACCGCAGAAAACCCACAACCGCGCGCTGTCAAATATAAATTGAATGAAAACAAATGAAAACGTCAAATGTCAGCATAATTCCTACAGATTTGGATATATTCGTAGTAAAGATGAATCCACAGCGATGCCGCTAGTAGTCATTGTAATTTCCCTAACAGAATTTAATTAGAAAACTAAAACTAATTTCGAAGGTATAATCCCGGCACAATCTAGGTATATTAATTAAAGTTATATACCTGTACAAATATTTAGTTTAACGTTTTTATAGGGGTACCCAAAAAAACATTAATAACAATAATAACATTTAGAACTCGAACCGTATTCTATAAAAACACACCGCGTAAATCTGTCATCTTCGCTTTTTCAGAACCCGGTTCGTGATCGCGATAAAATGTAAGTTGTTTTGTCTCCCTTTATTTAGATGTCTTTGTTAATTACCACATTATCACCACCTTCAAGATCTATTGTGTCCCTTTTTCTTGGGTTATAACTCATCATACATAGGTAGGGTTTACAAACCGGAATCCCGGGATCCTGGTGTATGTTTAATCCCGAAATCCCGATATTACGAGTAAATCACGGGATTCTAAAAATCTCAAAACTTTTGAATGTCTAATCTAAAATTTCGACTTTATACACTTTAGTCTGTCAAAGATCATATTTTATTTATACTAAGCAGAACGTCAATATCTAAAAATTATATTTCTGTGTTTGATATATTTTTTCTTCAACAAAAAATTTGCTTTTTTTTAATCATTAAAAATTAATGTTACCTTCTTTTGTCTAATTTAATAAAGCTCTTTTCTCATTTTCTTTTTGGTATATGTAGCTGTATTTTCATTATCTCTTTAGATTAAATTTCTCATTCTGATAGTCAATCTCGGGATCCGGAGATCCCGGGATTATAGGTTCCAATCCCGGGATTTCAAAACGGGATCCCAATCCCGAAAATTGGAAACACTATACATAAGGATTTTCCTGTTATAGGGGGGGACAGGGTATTTCCCATCCTCCTCTGAAAACGGATCTTCCTCTGAAGAGTGGACATCTATCTTCTACGAGAATATACACCTTTACGGTTGGGGTTGGGTTTGTAATTCCTATTGTGAGGACCTGACCATGGCCCTTCTCCCTCAAGATGATGACTTGCCGACTCGATGTATATATATATATACAGGGTTGTTCACCACATACGACACGGAGTATTGTAGCTAAACGATGAGATTTTTACAAATTGTAAGTTTTGGGTTCGATGAAGGACTATTAGAGGTACAATTTAAAAATAATTTTACAAGATACAGAGTGTCCCACATAAGTAAAAAATATCAAAGTTGTATTTTTTTAAATGGAACACCCTGTATATTATTACATTTTTAGTTTCTACGATTAAAATAAAGGTAAATTTTATTAAGGTTTACCGCACCTTAATTTTAGCGTTTTTGAAATATTTTCAATTTTCTGAAATTGCAGTAAAAATTTTAAGGCTTCATTTCTCCAATGGTATCAAAGTTTTTAATACTAAATATTTACTGAAGTTTATTTACTGATCAGTTATTGTGTTGCAATAATAAAAATAATACTACCTTATACAGAGTGTCTATAAATTTATTTTAAATAATTATTAGCTTCAAACGGCAATAAATTGTTTAATTTAAATGGAACACCCTGTATATTTTACGAGAATCAGATGCACAATTTAATTGTCTATCAAATTATATTATACCATTTTTTACCTATCTCTTTAAGTTTCCGTAGAAAATGCATTTTCTTGTAATTTAGAACTTATTTATCAATATCCCATGGACTATTGACATTTTAGATTATTTTTAAAGATGTACCAAATTTTTAAAGAATACAGATACTAATATTGTCGATATAATTCGTTTATTTCATTAAAAAATAAAAAAAAAACTGTTTAATATTTGTTAGAGGACCAATTAATATGATTCCAGTATTCAAACTACATTAACTGACTGTTTGAGTTGATTAATAATAATTGCTCCAAATACTAAAAAACTGAATTTTGTATGGGCATTAGACAGTGTGATAAAAAGTAACACCTTAAAAATGATATTTCATTTTTTAATAAATGCTTATTTATAACAACAGAGACTTTAATTTGATAACTTATTATTATATTGATTTCTGACTCAAATCCACATTTATTTATAATAATTTATTAACGAACACAATTAAGTATGTAATTAATTAGTATATGGGCGGAAATAATGGTGTCATATTTAATTAATGGTATACTCTTTTATAAAGATTTAAATAGTTTTCTTTTTGCATACAAATGGGCTAGTAATATTATCGTTTTGCTAAAACGATAATATTACTAGTCTATACATTTTGTACATTTGTTGCTTTAAAACAATCTAAAATGTCAATATTCCATGGATATATTGATAAATGAGGTCTAAATTATAAGAAAATGCATTTTCTACGAAAACTTGAAGGGATAGGTAAAAAATGGTATAATACAATTTGATAGACAATTTAATTGTGCATCTGATTCTCCTAAAATATACAGGGCATTCTATTTAAATTAAAGAAGTTATTGCCGTTTGAAGCTAATAAGTATTTAAAATAAATTTTTAGACACTCTGTATAAGGCAGTATTATTTTTATTATTGCAACATAATAACTGATCAATAAATAAACTTCATTAAATATTTAGTATTAAAAACATTGATACCCTTGGAGAAATGAAGCTTTAAAATTTTTACTGCAATTTCACAAAATTGAAAATATTTCAAAAACGGTAAGGCTTAAGTATAATAAACCAAATATCAAATTTACCTTTATTTTAATCGTAGAATCTAAAAATGTAATAATATACTGGGTGTTCCATTTAAAAAAATACAACTTTGATATTTTTTATTTATTTAGGACCCTTTCTCTGTATCTTGTAAAAATATTTTTAAATTGTAGCTCTAATAGTCCTTCAACGAACCCCAAACTTACAATTTGTAAAAATCTCATCGTTTAGCTACAATACTCCGTGTCGTATGTGGTGAACAACCCTGTATATTGGCGTTCTGGCAAAGTTGGTGATACGTCTCTGCTTGCCTCCCGGTGTTGGTCGGCTTTCCGTCCTGTTTTTTTCTCTCCTAGCCGGACCAGAGGTGAGAGGATCTTGCTCTCTTTCTTGTCCTTTGGTGGAGATGCACCAGACTGTTTTTTGGTTCCTTTACTCTCCCCTTTTTTGTGGAGTGTTTTTGCTTTTGCTTCCTCTGAAGCAAATCATTCGTGGAGCAGGTATCTCCTCTGAGATCTACTCTCAGCTGAATAGAAGTTTCCCCACCAACGACATTTTGTCATTTACTGTCATTTTCCAAAATCTTTCCTGGGGCTAGGGCTTTTGTTTTTTAATAAATGAAGAATAATTAAAAAAAAAACACATTTTTTGAATAAAACGTTTACATGAATTTCTCTATCAATAAATTTCATAGACTTGGATATCAAACCGTTGTTCCCGTAGATTACTTAAATACCTACAAATTTTCTAAAAAATGAAAATTATAACTCATTTTTTGAACACAACAAAATAATACTAAACAAAACTAGAAAACGTCATTTTTACTGCATCACAAGCAAATAAAAATTAATATGTAATATGTAGCCAAGAGTCATAATTCAAGATTTCTCTGGGAGGGGGGTGCCCAGCTGTACCTGGGGGGGGGGAAGGGGTGCCCGTCACTAAAGTTATTGTAGCAACCTAACCTCCGGGCACCCCTGTAGTTACGCCAATGTGTATCCCACCTTAAAATTGTTACGATTAAAAAATGTATCCATGTTAATATATTATATGCAATAAGGCAACGGCCGTTGTTTTAGCAAAAGTTGCACCAAAACACCGGTTCTCAAAGAGTGTAAAATCTATTGACACCTACTGCTCGATTAGACTCTCGGCAAGTCGGTAGGCCATTGACCATGATATGGCTCAGGAGCGCGGTTCGGATTCCGCGTAAACAAAGTAGGCCCCGTCCAGATTATAAGAAAAAAGGGACGTTAAATACCAAGTTGGGACTTTTTTTGAACTATGCATTGAGGATACAATGTTTCTCATCTTTGCGTTAGGTTATTGTCCTCGATAATTTTTTTTGTAAAATCATCAGACCACTCGAGCAACAATAAAGCCCACAATAAATGGCATAACAGCAATTTGAAATGCAAATCATGCGAAGTCAATCAACGATAAGCATCTCGCAACAAATCGCCTACCGATAGTATCAGATTACTGTGTTTATCCTATAATGCAAGCTTTATTTGCTCGTTTTAAGTGGTGTTTGATATTACAGATGTAAATCACAGAGAGGCATTATGTTCCTGGCGTTCAAGGTAAAGGTAGTGGCTTTGATATACAGGGTCACAATAATTTGAAAAGTAGAAATAGGGACTTCTTATCTTCTCTCAGACAGAAATACTACCAGAAAGAAGGGAGATTAGAGGAAAACCAGAAAACATACTGTTTGATTCACTATGCTTTATATCCTTGTTTATATATTCTTAAAGTTGCCCAACCGACTAGACAAAATGTGCTGCCAACTGGAGGACAAATCGTGAACCTTTCGGGGCGGAGTCAAAAATATCGATTATTTTCGTTATTTTCCTCAGAGTAATGTAATAATATAGCCCGGGTTTCTGCGAACTTTAATAGTGATCAGCTGATTAATAAATTTAAACGAAACTTTTATTTTATTGTAAATTGTGGATTATTTTTGCCTGTTATTTTAAGAATTCTAAACCCTATTAACAAAGAAATTATTATTTCGATATGTTGGTACATTATTTATAATTTATGATAATGTTAATTGCTGATAATTAATATTCAAAAAAAAGTTACATACCTATTTTAATTTGATTTAATGCAGGTTTATTAAAGAATCATTTCATTCTTAGATTATTTTATTCTAAATTGATTGTTTAACGAATTTTACGATATTTTTTTTTTGAAAACATAAAACTTTTTACATTTTTGATTAAATGTTCAAAAAATTGCAACTTGCTTCAATATTATTTGACATTAAAATAAATATATTGTACTTAATACACCATCTAAATCTTTATTACACCAATTAAATCTTTATTAATGTAAAATATGGCCAGAGTTTTAAAATCAAGTTTGCCTTAACTTTGTATGTGTGAAGAATTATAAAAACTAAAAATTTCATTATTTTAACTCATACACAAATCCCGTTAAACCATAAAACTTTCTAAAAGCAGAATACATCTAACTGAAATAATTCAAGTAGGTACATTTTCATTAAAAAAATGTATCAGGAAAATAAATTAATTAGATAATGCAAAATTTATTTTTTATTCTGTTTATATTATGGTCTTCAGTATTTTCAATACACAGGGTGTTTTCTACGACGTTCTCTATAGGTTTCTCGAAAACTACTGCAGATAGAGAGTCGGTTAAATGGGGAAAGAATTGCAGTTTTGTGAGGTCATAAATATGCGCCTTTCAGATTTTTGAAAAAGTTCATGGATTATTAGATATTTCGAAAAAAAAACTTTGGCTATTTTAAAAATTGTCCCTAATTCCATTATAGTTTATTTTAATCAAAAAGTTTTCAGATAAAAGTTGTAGATAATCACATCCTTAATGAGATTGCGTCCTCCTAACGTCGTGAACGTTATTTACGTTTTTAAAAGAACGGTTTTTAAGACATGTTAGAAAAGTTAAATTTAGATAGTCGCGCATCAATAGGGTGGTTCCAATATGACTTTCATTATGAAACTTCCCCCCCCCCATAATGAAAGAAATGTTAAAAATTATTTATATCGTAATTATGCAAACTCAGGGATCGGAAGAGGTGGATGGTGGACCAATTGCATGGGCCCCCTCGAAGAGGCGGTACGGGAGAACATTTTCTAAAATAACTTAAGTGTATGGGGTAGTGATATTATGAAGTTTTAGTTTGCGTAATGTAAATCGTAAAGAACCGTTCATATAATATATTCTGTGTTTTTATGTTATAAATCATAACAGAGTAAGAATACCATGCAAACTAAGTGAAATTAGCCAAGAAAGAAAAGAATTGGCTATAACTATAACTCTGTATCTAACTGTAATTTTTCGATAAAAACATATATACCTATATCGCTGAAAAGCTTAAAAATGGTGATTTTTATGAAGTTATGGCCAACTATGGTCAAAATTACAGGCTTTAGAAAAAAATCAGAAAACACAAACTCATTAGGTATGTAATTATCTACAACTGGTATCTGAAAACTTTTGTCTAAAATATATTATAATGGAATTAGGGACAAGTTTTAAAATAGCCAAAATTTGTTTTTTTTTCGAAATATCTAGTAAGCGATAAACTTTTTCAAAAATCCGAAAGGCGCATATTTATGACCCCACAAAACTGCAATTCTTTCCCCATTAACCGATTCTCTATTTCCAGTAGTTTCCGAGATACCCATAGAGAACATCATAGGAAACTCACCCTGTATAGTATTTTGAAACTAACTATTATTATTATTTGACTAGTTTAATTTGATGAATAAGACTAGATTAATTTAATTTCAAATAAATTTGATCAGATTTTTTTTCGTGTATTCTGCTACCAGAAAACCAAGATTATATGATAACGCACTTTTCAACGAAGTTGAAGGAAGATATAGTGTATCTATCACAATACTTAATAGAACTACTACAATTACAAGAAAAACAAAAAGAAGAAATACCCAAATACCCCTTCAGCTACTACTCAGCTACAAAATAAACGAATATAATCTCTTAAAAACACTACACAACTACTTATTCTTGTATTCTGCACTGAACAAATTATCAATTTGATTACTAATTTATCAAACAAAAAGAAAAAATAACAAAATTATACCTTCACCTACTACTTAACTACAAAATAAACTATAAAAACACTACTAAACTATTTTTGGTAGACTACACAAACATGCTACACTAAACACTATAATTAAACTTGTAATAAATAAATTAATTAGTAAATAAATTAATCTAATTTTACACTACAACTGCAAAGAAAAAAGAAATAAGAACATTTTCTAAAACTAGAAGAAACAGAACTTCCATACGTGCGACCAGGATAATAGGTCAAGGGGACAAATAATATAAAATACTTTAAAATGTGCATTCAGAAAGAAAAAATACCTCGAAAATTATCTAAACAAACATTTTTATTTCTTATCAGTGAGAAACATCGGCCTCGTCGGCGTTGGAGAATTTGTTGGGTATTTACAATCGTCGAATTGTATAATTGCCAGCTTTTATAGCATATCTAATAGACAAAAAGTATCTGGTCGAATAGTAACCAATTGGCACAGTCCGAAATTTATTTTCTCTGTTTTTATTGGTAGCTTCAAAATTCAGAGTAACAAAAAAAATATTTCTGTAGGGAAACCGGCCCTGCCATCTAGTAGTCTTAGTCCATAAACGTCTTAGGTTGATCTACTTTAAAAATATATATACAAGGTTTATATCTAAGTATTATTTTCATTTGGAAGTATTTGTCGACAAGATAAAATTTTTTATCCACGTCAGTGAGTTAAGCTCTTAACTCACGCATTTTGAGCGAGTTAAGAGCTTCTTATAATCTTTCAAGTAAATGCCTGATGAAGCATATATATTTATTTTAATAGATATCATAATACGTATCATTGAATAGAAAGCCCAAAGAGACGAAGACTTATAAGTAGCGGATAAATTGGAAAAATATGTTATGAGTACCTTTTCATTTCCATAGTTGTATACTTTTTTTCGGTACACCATTTTTCATACTTATAGAGTATAGAGTATGTATATTCATACTTCTGTTTCGATCTTGCAGGAAGCAATCCAGAAATGGCTCTGAATGTCTCTTCTTCAATGTCAGAGGGAATACTTTCCGAATCGCTCATTTTTTAAACTAGTGACATCAATATTATTTACTGTCATATTGACATTGCCATGCATGGTGTTATTTGAACAAGGGTATTAAAGTAATTGATTTTTAGGATAGGTATATAGTTAAGTACAATAATTTTTAAAATTCATTGTGTTTTTATAGTTAGACGTAGATAAAATATTGTACAGGGTGAGTCAACGATAGAGTAAAGTCCATTATCTCATTTGTTTTGAGGTTTACAAAAAAATATTTAATATAAGTTATACCGACGGTTAAAATACACATTTTAAAATTAGTATAGAGTATACAGGGTGCTTCAAAAAAGTGTGGCGAATATAACATATGTTTTTTTTTAAATGGAATACCCTATTTTTTATTTTATTTTTAGCTTCTGCGTAAAATTCCAAGTTTTTTTATGTATATTGTTATATACCTAAAATTAATAGTTTTTGTAATATTTAAATTTGTTTAAATAAATGTTAGATTGCAGTGTGATAAAAAATTGTCAGTGATGGCATTGTTTCTGAAGTTGGACAACTAAAATTTGGTAGAAGAATTTTATAGAGATATAGGAAAAGACCTATGTAAAGATATTTTAGTTAGATGGTACAGGGTGTTCAAAATATATTTATGAATTTCAACTACTTAAAATTAAAAAATCTCAAATTTTTTAAATGGGACACCCTATATATTTTCATTTTTTCTGATAGATTTTACGAAACTCTTCAACTTTTATTAGGTATGTCATATACCTATTTTTAATAGTTTAGCGATTTTAGCGATTTATTTCAATTTTTTCTATTTTTATCCATATTTTTAATACAATTACCTTTTAAAATCATAGTTGCCATGACAAAACAAACTATTTATTACTTATCTTTAACAAGTAGCTTAATAATTAGTTACAATTGGTGGTATTAGTTAAGATTAATTAACTTTATTCAAATAAACTAAAACCGCAGTCGTGAATTTCTTGGTATTTTCTATATTATGAAAGAAAACACTTGGATTTTCCGTCGCTCGTCGGAGCGAATAGCCACAGATTAAGGTAATACTAGATTACCTAACTGTTGAAGACTACTGATAAAGGAATTTTCTTCGACATACAGTAAAGTTTTTTTCTCGTAGTAATTCTGGTTTATAATTCATTTGGTAAAGCCAATATTACTACTGCAGCGAAACCGTCCCATTACACACTGAAGATGTTTTCTAGATAATCTACATCTATTCTTATACTACTTCGCAAAGTACTCTGTACTATAGTACTGAACCAAAAAGTATATTTTTCTTGGCTTGTTCGTGTATATCAGTCACATTGACTAATTCATTTCAGGAAAATCTGTAACTATTATCTCTGCAATTTAAACTTATTACAACAAATTAAAATAAAATTCAAATTTTGTTCTTAACTTGCTTAACAGACAAGAAATTTTGATAATTATTACTTTTTGTCATGGTAACTATGATGTTATAGCGTAATTGTATTAAAAATATGGGTAAAAATAGAAAAAAATTGGAATAAATCGCAAACTATTAAAAATAGGTATATGACATACTTAATAAAAGTTGAAGAGTTTTGTAAAATCTATCAGAAAAAGTGATAATATATAGGGTGTACCATTTAAAAATAATTGAAATTTCTTAATTTTAAGTAGTTGAAATTCATAAATATATTTTGAACACCCTGTAGTATCTAACTAAAATATCTTTACATACGTCTTTTTCTATATCTCTATAAAATTCTCCTACCAAATTTTAGTTCTCCAACTTCAGAAACAATGCCATTACTGACAATTTTTTATCACACTTCAATCTAACATTTGTTTAAACAAATGTAAATATTACAAAAACTATTAATTTTAGGTATATAACAATTTATATAAAGAAGTTATAGAATTTTACGCAGAATCTAAAAATAAAATAAAAAACAGGATGTTCCATTTAAAAAAACATATGTTATATTCGCCACACTTTTTTGAAGCACCTTGCATACTCTATAATAATTTTAAAATGTGTATCTTAACCGTCCCTATAAATTTTATATTTAATATTTTTTTGTCAACCTCGAAACAGATGAGATAATGGACTCTTCTCTATCGTTGACTCACACGCGTATATTAAAGATGTTGTTAACTCACTTGTATCGTAAATATCTATAAACAAATCAATACAATTATTTTATTATTTACCTATGTGTTATGGATAAAAATTAAAAAAGGATATTTTAGTATTAAAGATATCGAAGAAGTAGATGACTGATGGACAATAGCTAAGGCGCCCAGTTCTTTAGTATGGCAAGCCATATTAATAAATGAATATGAAAGTCATCAATCCTATAATACCAGAGACTATTAATTTTGCTACCTACAGCAGAATTCCGTTCTTATGTATTTTAATCAGGTGCACCACAAAATGTGCAACGCATGAATAATTTCAGCCGACCAGTGGCGGTTAGATATACGAGTATATTAAATGTTTAATTCGTTGATACTATAAACGCATTATTAATTTTATTTTTACGGGTAAATTACGTTTTTTTAAACTATTTTTACTAACAATCTATATACCGGGTGCGTCTCAAAAGTGGCTCACCCCCTATAACTTTTTTATTTTTTCAGATAAAAAATTGAGATTTGGTATGTTAATATATGACATAAATTAGGATAAATTGACGTATTCAATTGTTTTCTGTTACTTCCTGTTTCGCCGAAAATTACTACAACTTTTGATTTTTAAATGGTACCCTCGGTTTTTTGTCATTTTATTCGATAGAAAATGATACTCTGAATAGAATGACATATCATATGTCAACTTTAACATTTTCGCATATGGTTTATTTGAAATTATAACATGCGGTTCATAACCATAATTTGACTCGAAATACCAAGTGTGTGGTATCAAATTATTTGTAAAAAAATGCTTTTTCCAAATATGCTAATGAGCCACCCTCGTTCCATTTGAAAAAATTGAGATGTAATTAAAAATACGATTTGGGCATTTTTTAACCAGCCAGGACAAGACACGAATAACATTAGACGAACAAATTTATTTTTCCAAGGCTCCTTGATTAAAAATTAGTGTTTTTAACACAGTCATGGTACTCTAGATTGAAATTTAAAATTCTATTTTGTTTTAAATAAAAATGTCAAAAGTTGACATATGATATGTCATTCTATTCAGAATGTCATTTTCTATCGAAAAAAGTAAAAAAATACCGGGGGTGCCATTTAAAAATCAAAAGTTGTAGTAATTTCCGTCGAAACAGGAAGTGACAGAAAACAAATGAATATGTTAATCAATCCTAATTTTTGTCATATACTAACATACCAAATCTCGTCTTTTTATCTGAAAAAATAAAAAAGTTATAGGGGTGAGCCACTTTTAAGACGCACCCGGTATATAATACAATATACCGGGTATAGTGCATCGTCGTTGGAAACATAGAAAATCCCATGCAAATTTTGAACTCTCTAGATATTGGCTCCCCTATTGATTTTATAGCGAAGCCGTAAATAGATTTTTTTAAGCTCTAAGTGTGGTAAACACACATGCCAAGTTTGATTAATTTTCCAGCAGATTTTGAGTAACATGTAAAAATCAAACACCAGTCAACGGTCAGGTAGGTTTACAAACTATGATTTTGTCATTGTCAAAAGTACCTACTTTGAATATTCAGGAGAAATTAACCGAAACATGTAAGATACACTGTCTAAGCTATTTCCCGCATAGTACCATTTTATCATGCTCACTTTTCCTTGTGTGTATAACAATAAATTATTACTAGTACTGAATATTAAAATTTTATTAAAATTAAGTTATGTTTGAAAATGACGCTGACAATTTAAGCAGGGGTGGATGGGGAAGTGGAAACCGGCCCGGGAAAAACAGGCAACCGGCACACACCCACAAAAACAAAATGACTACAACGAAGAAACATAATTTATTTATTAATATGTAAATAAGGGTGTTTTTCGCTCGTGCAAAAAAGATCTTTTGCCTCCGGTTTAAAAAAAAATTAATTGTCTTGATCAAAATTTTCGTTGACCAATATTGGGTCGGAGATCTGAATTTTTACTACAAAATTGCTCAGTTTTACAGGGTTCTACTGCTTTATTTCCATTATGGATAACGGGTATAATTTGACATAAAGACTTCCTGATTCATTCAGTTCAGCTGACCCAATCCTCTGTGAAATTAATTACTTTTAATTACTTTTAGCTTTTCGGGTATATACTTTCTTACACATTGTAGAAAGAAATTATCTCTTTTCTGCTACAGCAGCAGCCTCCTCGTCTACACGTGTTTTTAACTGAATGAACCGCGGTCGCCATTACAACTGCAGCATTTTTTAGGTTATTATATAGTTCTTATCACGAACCTTTTCCTCTATACTTTTCTACATTTGGCATCTTGTATGATAATGCCATGACTCAAACGCAAAAAACCTAGGAAATATCTATACCGTGGATATAAATATGTTCTTATGTAATGCTATGTTACAGTCCATAATAAGAATATTTGGATTTTCGATACATATTAGTATTTTATTATCTAATCTAGTTTAAACCCTTATTTAACTCTTCTCTGCTGTCTCAACCAAACCAAACCAAACCAAACATTTTAAACAACAATTTAGACTTGGCTTTTCGTTCTCAGACTTGGCTTTTAGTCTGTCCCCAATTCAAGCCAAACATAGATATGTTTTCCCCGTCAACTGCAGAGTTCGCGTCAAATTTGTCTACCTTTTTACAAAGGGGAGCTCGAAAAATATTGCACCGAGGCCCCTAGTTGTCAATCTACGCTACTGTATTCTTAGTATACATTTAGATCGAGACTATTTAAATTTACCTAATGCTATTCATTCTTTTTTCTGTTGCCAGTCAGTCATATTTATTAGTTATTAATAAAAGAATAGTGGGTAAAACTATACAGGGTGAGTCTTAAATAAGTGCAAATATTTTCAGGGGTGGTATATTTCGACTCCAGGAACACGTCTATGAGGTTTTTTTGCAAAAAATATGTTAAAAATCGAGCATTTTTTTTTAATTTTCCTGTATATTTTAGAAAACTTTTTAGAACTTTCTGTTCACCTTCCTGTTCATTTTCTCATGGTATAATTTTTTAATCTCTGATATTTCTTTAATAACTCGATTGGACTTATTTGAAACTCGGTAAAGAGAATATTTTATGTTTATTTTATTGAGATCTACCAGCGCTGAAAATATTTGTACTTATAGACTCACCTTGTATAATAAAAAATTTCAAAACCGAACAAACAACAGATGATTATTAAAATTGTAAGTGTCCCAGAGAAAGACATTTTACAATAGTTATTTTAGAAATTGGTGTTTATGTTTAAAAGCAACCGACGATTATACTGATGCAAATTGATTAATTAGTTATGCAGTCACTAAGGATCTTACGTCACTTTAGTTTTTAAATTAACCATTTAATTTTTGCTAATCCAATCTTTTTTGAGCTCTGATCGGCCCATCGGCCCATCTTTCCACCGGCCTACCGGAAATTTTCCCGTTTTCCCATATGGCCCATCCACCCCTGTACTTAAATTATGTCGGTTTTGGACTGCTGTTTGATTGTTACCTATTCAGTTTTAAGGTGATTAACCCCTCTTTCACTCATTCTACATTCTACATTGTAGTGCTACTAACTCGAAGTATGGATCAACCATTAATTATTATTATTATCCTACAACCATTAAAAATCATTCAAAATCATTAAATTTTGTTGAAGTTGTATTGCTTATTTAAACGAAAAAAAAAATCCAAACTAAAAAATAATGTAAATTATAAAAATTCAAGTTCCACGTCAATGGTTTTCAGTTGCTTCACTTAACATAGGTGCGGTTTTAACAAATCTGCATGCAGATCTTATATCCAGAACAATAGTGAGGTGTGATAAAAAATTCAAGACCAAACGATATTAGTAAAAAGATGCAGTATATTAGATACGATTAGATGTCAATGAATTGATTTTTAATGAGAACCGTAACATAGTCTATACATTTAAGTGATTTTATTTTAAATAGTTGAAGGATCAGTTAAAAATAACTTTTCTTTATTTAAATTAGAGAAATCTCTTTTAATGATTTATTTAACTATACTATAAATCTGTTTAGTAAGCTAAAGTTTATAATAACAACAAACAAATAGAAAAATGCATTAAAGTTTTAATAAGTCACTATAAAATATTTTTCAGTTTAATGTAACGTGGTTTCTGGAGTTAATTAGAGTGCAATGAAAAATAAAACGCTCCTAGTGATTAAAATTAATAATTACAGAGAAACTAAAAATAAAACTATAATTTTATAAAAATTTAGATCAACTGAAAAAACATCAGGTCAAAATAACACCAGGGACTTTAGAAAACTATCGGTATACTGATTAGCAAGAGTGGCTGGTCTTGGTCTTAGTTTTGCACTAAAAAGAAGACCTAGATCAAAACCAAAAATTGCGTTAGATCTGCAAGACCAATACCAATATCGACCAGTGCAAGGCAAGAAGCGTAAAACCAATTCCAACTCTAAGCACGCCAGATTCTTGCGGTCTTGCATTTTTTAACGTAAATAGATAATTAATATAAAATAAAATATAAAAAAACAACATTTTTATTTATTTACGCCCCCCTTGGTAATCTATTTAATAAAAAATAATAAAGGAAGGTTTCTCCGAAACTATTCAGTCAAAGTTGAAGGGCTATACCCTCGGCTATACCGGTATCAGATCACTAGGACCCAAGATGGCTGCCGTTTCGCGTGCGTTCGTGCCACCCTCGTTCCATTTCAAAATACTGAGATATGATTAAAAATATGATTTCGGCATCTTTTAATCGGCTAGGATAACACACGAAAAAAAATAGACAATTAATTATATCTTTTGTTCTGAGGATCCTTGATTAAAAATTAGTCTCTAAATTGAAATTTAAAATTTTATTGTTGTTTAATTGAATATGTCAAAAGTTGACATATGATATATCATTCTATTCAGAGTGTCATTTTCTATTGAATAAAGTAAAAAAATACCGGGGGTGCCTTTAAAAAATCAAAAGTTGTAGTATTTCCGGTAAAACAGGAAGCGATCGACACAAATTGAATACGTCAATCAATCCTTATTTATGTCATACGCTAACATATCAAATCTCGTTTTTTATCAGAAAAAAAAGTGATAGGGGCGAACCACTCTTATACCACACCCGGTATATTATGATCTTGGCCCTAGAAAACAATACCTTTTCTATAAATAAATAAAATCAGAGAAAAAATTCAATCGCAGTTTACTACAAAAAAATGCTTCAATGGACCAAAAAATTACATTCGCAACAAAATCGCAAATCGCAACTCTTAAAAATTCAAAGTAGCAGATAGAATTTTATCACGGTCCTAGTTAGATATACAGCTTGCCATGCTAGAGCCGATTGCGATTTTCCGGGTGCGTCTCAAAAGTGGCTCACCCCTATAACTTTTTTATTTTTTCAGATAAAATAACGAGATATAGTATGTTAGTATATGACATAAATTAGAATTGATTAACGTATTCAATTGTTTTTGGTCACTTTCTCTTTCACCGAAAATGACTACAACTTTTGATTTTTAAATGGCACCCTCGGTATTTTTTTACTTTATTCGATAGAAAATGATATTCTGAATATTTCAACTTTTGAAATTCTCGCTTAATAAAAAATCCTATTTTAAAATTTAATCTAGAGTGTCATGGCTATCTTAAAAACACTAATTCTTAATCAAGGAGCCTGGGAAAAATAGATTTGATCGTATAATGTTTTTAGTGTCTTGTCTTGGCCAGTTAGAAAATGCCCAAATCGTATTTTTTTATCATAGGTATCTCATTTTTTTCAAATGGAACGAGGCTTCCATGAGCATACTTGGAAAAAGCATTTTTTTACGAATAATTTGGTACCACACGCTTGGTATTTCGAGTCAAATTTTCGTTACGAACCGCAAGTTATAATTTCAAATAAACCATATACGAAAATGTCAAAAGTTGATATATGATATGTCATTCTATTCAGAATGTAATATTCTATGGAATAAAGTAAAAAAATACCAAGGATGCCATTTAAAAATCAAAAGTTACAGTCATTTCCGGTGAAACAGGAAGTGACCGAAAACAATTGAATACGTCAATCAATCTTAATTTATGTCGTATACTAACATACAAAATCTCGTTTTTTAACTGAAAAAATAAAAAAGTTATAGGGGGTTATTATACATATATTTAAAAAATAATTTTTAAATAAGTTGCACCATAAGATACTTTATATATTTTATCTTGCTTATTTGATCTTTAGCGATGGGGCTTTCAATCTATCTCAAATATTCTGTGGCAGTATCGGATGATTTTCTTCGAAAATTATCATTTTATTTTAATAGAATATAATATAAGGTATGTCACTAAATTGTGTTGTATTCTCTAAGACTTTGTTCGTAAAGATTGTTGTTGTTGTTGTTCATTGTACGCTTTTAATTGCAAAATTGACCTGTTTCATTTCATTTAGCGAAACGGTTTCCGATGACATGTCGGTTTTATCACTGCTCAACCGCATCCAATCCGATCCGGATGCTATTTATTTTCTAAGAATTGATCAAGTATTTCGGTGAATTTAACGAATTAATTATTTCAGTTTATGGTGACTTCAGTGTAAATACAAAAGCCTAAGCAGTTTTGATATTGATATTAGTTCTATACAGGAGTCTTAAATAAGTGCAAATATTTTCAGGGGTGGCATATTTCGACCCCAGGAACACGTCTATGAGGTTTGTTTGCAAAAAAAGATGTTGAAAATTGTTCATTTATTGGATATTTTAGAAAACTTTTTAGGACTACCTGTTCACCGCAAATTTCCCCATGGTATGATTTATTGATCTCTGATATTACAATGGTTATAGTTTTGTAAAGAGATGTAAATACAAAAACAATCACTTGGTTTCAAATACAAAAACAATCACGGTGGTTCTTATTTTTTTTTAAAAATAACTTTTTTTTTAATTTTGGACTTGAATAACTCGGTTATATCGGACTTATTTTAAAAACGGCAAAGAGAAAATTGATGCAGCAAAGAGAAAGTGTGTGTTTCTTTTATCGAAATCTACCAGAACTGAAAATATTCTTAGTACCAAGTCACCTAAAGAATAGTTTAAAAATAATAAATCTATCTGAATATATTATCTTAACAATGCAGAAAGCCACTATACTTCAATCTACATCAATGGTGCGATCTTTCTTGGTTAACTAAAAGTGAGAGTTCTTGATATTTAGCTATCCGTTCCTCAACACACTACCCAATAAGGTGAAAAAAAAAATTGACTTTATTCCAATTAAAGTTGTTTACAAATAAAAAGAATATAATTACACTATTTCAGATCTTGCTTGGCACAGTCTAGCTTAGTAGATAGATACTCAACTAAACCACGAAGATCCGTAAACAAACCTAAGAAACTCAGCGAATCAGTGGCGTATTTACATTTTTGCTTTGGGGGGTGTCCAATAAAGAAAAAAAATGATCACGACATAAAAAAGTACCTATAATTAATATCTTTGATAACAAAAAATAACTTAGATATAAAAATACAAACCCAGATATAAAAATAAAAAACCCAACAAAAAGAATACAACTTATACAAAAATAACTTAATTAATAAAAAATAATTCTAAATTTTTTGAACATGTTCTAATTGAGAGTGCCAAATCTACAGGATGTTTCAAAAAACATGTGTCATCTCGCGTGGGGAGATCCCTCGCGCAAAAATAAGATTTATTTTTCATACCAAGGGTGTTAAAGTCTTAATATTTTTTCAATTTATTATAATTTTCTTCCAAGTACTTTTAGCGCTTCGAATGAAATTTTGAGGGTAAAAGTTACTATAAATGCGACATTATTTTAAAGCTAAAAAAGTGTCGACATATTCACCAGGGACGTGCATATCATCACTGGAATATTTTTCTAAAAAAAGCATGTGCGCTACTGACTTTTTTCCTTTTGTTAGCGAAATAGTGCAGTTTGATACCGATTAAAAGTTGTCTCTTCATATTTCGTTGATTTAGGCCTCCTTGATGAGATAAACGCAATTTTATTAATTTGCCTTGATCCAAGTCTAATAGGAAACTATAAAATTATTATATCATTAACTTTGCGTAATAAGTTTTAAATAAGCATTCATTGATTTCTCATCAAAAAAGACGAAAAAAGTTCCTATAAACATGGGTATGGAAATTCCTCGGGAAATGCATAGTTTTAGAGTTACAGGATCTTAAAATTAGGTTTTTTGAAATTATTTTAAATACCATTATTTTTTATTTGAAATTGCTGTAGGTTGGACTAATAGTAATAATAATTAATAGTAATAATATTTAATAATAAATTAGGTAAAATATATAATTAATTAATTTATTTTTATTTTAATTTTATTAATTATTGCGATTAATAAAATTGCGTTTATCTTATCAAGGAGGCCGAATTCGATAAAATATCCAGAGGTAACTTTTAATTGTGGTTAAACGGCTTACACAATTTTGATATCAAAAGAAAATAAATTATAGTAACTTTTACCCTCAAAATTTCATTCGAATCACTAAAAGTACTTGGAAGAAAATTATAATAAATAGAAAGATTATTAAGACTTTAACACCCTGTAGCTACAAAACAAAGCAGAATCGAACCTATGTTAATATGAAAAATAAATCTTATTTTTACGTGAGGAATATCCTTACGGCACCATGTATAAAGCAAAAGTTGAATGAAAAATGAATATTTTTAAAATACCTAATAGTGGAGTGCCCAGAGACTTTTACCTCGGAATTCAATTACTGTCAATGTATTAATGTGAAACCTTCTGTATTGTGTTTTATAGATAAAATACTAAAATGTTTACCTATTTTTTTGCGTTGCTTGTTAATTTTTTATTTTAGTAAATTCTTAATTATTTCCTTCTTAATATTTTTATTTTTTTAATTCTTTTTCTAAGTAAATTTATTGAAGTAAATAAATCTAATGCATAAGCTATACCTATTCTGCTTATATTCTAATCATTGAAATTTCGATTGAAATCGAATTATACAGGGTGGCGCGACATATACGACGCGGTTTTTGCAAGGAGAACAAAAGTTTGTATTGAAGTGAAATTTTGTGAGCTTATGTAAATCAATTTAAAGCGTTTTATAAAACTATGTAGAGTTCTACAGGGTATTCCCAAAAAAAGTTACACATCAAAGTTATGTTTTTTTTGTTATGGAACACCCTATATATCAATTGATTTTTGGATTTTAGTAAAAAAATAAAGGTTTGTTTCATTAGAAAAGTATATAACTAAAATGTATAGTTTTTGAAATACATTCACCGGCACGAAAAATGTGCACCTTAAAACTTTGATGTATTTTAAAGGTTAATATATATTGTTCTAGTAGGCCGATTTTGATGATTTTTTAAGCAGTGTGTAGCCAAATTATTTCACTTTTTAGTACCTTTTTCTAAATTAAAAATAAAACCCCCCATCTGTTAATTATACGCGGGAAAACACCCTGCAGCACCCTGTGGAATATGGTAAAACCGCAAGAAATTTGAAAATTATTTTATCATCTAGATACATCCTTTCTCGATGGTTTGTTTCTTGGTTCATCTCATTAGCTTTATTTTTGTTGGAAATATTCGCTTTTGAAAAAGACACTAACATTTTTTCGTAATTTTTACATTAAGCAAGGCATGGTGCTTTTGGGTCTAGTCAACACATCTAGTAAGTTCTGGTCCCGAAGCATAAGATTTGCTCCATTTAATCTTCTTCTTATAGTCCGTTAGTTAATATGTACGTTTCTTAAGTGCAATTCATTATCAATTTGAAAAGCTGACAAACGGCGGTTCCTTAGCGATAAACTTACAATAAGTCGATCGTCTCTATTAGAAGTTCTCATACGAAGGTTCCTGGACGTCTAGATTGATGTCCTCATGGTTGAGGTCATAATTGAAAACCCACTTAGTATACTCTATGGTATTAATGTATTTTTGGAACCGGAATTTTATAGCAAATTCACAGAACTAAACAAATATAGATATATATATTTGACTCACCCTGTACATCTATAAAAATATTTTTGAAATGTGAACTACCATTAAACACATATTTTGTAAAAGGTTTGGAGTAAAAATCTCAAATAGGAATCCTAATACAGAGCGTTTCCGGAATACGGAGCCATCTTGTACCCCCCCCTTAAATACGCCACTGAAGCGAATTATAAAAATTAATATATTTATTATTGAAATTGGTATAAGCGTTATATGTATAAAAAAATTAACAATTATCTTTTTGGAGAGAAAAAAATTAACGTAACACAAATGCATACATACCGATACCACACCGATACAACGACGACATATACATACATACAAGAGATTAATAACAATATTCAAGAGCCACATTACCTATTTCCATTCTATATTTCTAATAAATGTTTTAAATGAGTTTACATTTAAGTAAGTTAAATTTGGGGATATACGGATATACGGTTATAACAGTGAACTGCATGATAAGAAAAGCATAATTTTTTTTTCTTGGCTTTAGATATATCTGTACTTTACATATATCTGTCAGGTAAACAATGAGAAAAACGGTTTTTTTTTTATATTATAAATTTCATTGACGTTTCGACCTGGTAGGGTCTTTATCACAAGTAATAAATTTTGATAAAGACCCTACCAGGTCGAAGCGTCAATGAAATTTATAATATAAAAAAAACCGTTTTTCTCATTGTTTACCTGACCTAAAGCCAAGAAAAAATTAAATAAAATTATATATTAATTAGATATGCTATTTTATTAAAATTAGGTAAGAATTTGAAATGGATAAGACATCATAATATTAGGTATACTTGTGGAAAAAATTTATGAAAAAATGCGGAATCTACAAAAATAATAACAATAAAAGGCAAATATAAGTAGATAAGAATGATTATGCTGCAGTAACGTAAATTGTGGTAAATTTTATTTATGAATGGCAACTTTTGCTGCAGTTTGGGACTATGTTTATGTAGATTTCAGGAATCACTCTTAACCCTTAACTGGTCCGGCGTCGTCTGACAGACTACGCCAAATAATTAACTCATTCTCATTAGTTACTGGGACTGCTCACACAATTGACGTTCCAGCTAATCCTCCCCCTCTCGGTCAACTACTGATAGCCATATTTATGCCCAAACTGGATTAGTTTTTTAGAAGTTATGGCAGAAGTTACTTAAGCCGTACTCTCTCAGACGACGCCGGACCGTTTGCGTAAGATTTTGTGTTTGACAAACTTTTGTAAAATATGGCCGGGCCTTCGAAAAGAGTGCGTTTAGGAGACTCTAGTTATGAAGAAACTCTATTAAAATTATATGATGAGGACTGTGACAGTGACAATATGACAATCTGTCAGACAAATGCGTTTGACAATGTCCAATATTCCAAGAGAAATATACTTTACAATTGGTAGAATACTTGCAATTCCTGTACAATTAGAACACGCCTACGGAGATATTCTTATCCCAGAGTTCTTATCCTAGTTAAAGAAAATGTTATGTCCTAGTTTAATTATTTTTAATGCCTAGAATGTACGAATCCATTTTGTAAAACATTTTCAGGAAAACAATGAACTTTGCCTAATGCTGTAACTAAAAACCTTTTCTTTAACTTCAGTTTTATAGCTTATTTTTTTTTTATATATAGTACTAAAAACATATTTCTGTATTGTAATCACTGTTAGTAATTTGGTTTAATTTTTTAGAGCTTAGTAAAAATCAAATTGTTTTTTTTTCAAATTTATATGTATGTTATTTTATTTTGTACTATATTTTCTTAAAGTTTATATTAATTGAACCCATTTTTGTCTATATTAGTTCAATAATACATAATATAATATATAATAAAATAAAAATTTGTTATTTTTTAGTTTTTGTGTGTTTTTTTCACTTTTTAGAAGGCGTAGTCCCACAGACTACGCCGGACCGTTTATGATACATATCTATTACCGGACCAGTTAAGGGTTAATATGTTATTATACATTTAAAAAAAATGGATAAGGTAGGTTATGCAACTTGACGTCTCATGTGTATACATATGTATTGTTTATATATTGATGTATACCATTGATGCAACCAATAGAAATTAAGTGCGTCCGGTATATTTCCACTGTATGTATACTAATCATATTATACAGGCATAATTAATGGGCTTACAAATTACTAGTTAGTATTTCTGTAAATTCCCGAAACCAGTTATGTCTATACGTGACTAGAAACAATGTCTTATCCATATTTAAAATATATATCATCACCTAAGCGAAACAATTTTCGAATTGGTATCATTTTTAACAAATAGTTTGAATATATTCTTGACAAAAACCTTGGATAATCGCTTGGAAATTTTCAAGAATTCTAGTGATAGTTCTCTACTCATATCCTACTGAAATCCTTTGACTTGAATCAGAATTGGATACACAAATTAAAATTATCCATTTTTAATTTAATTTTCATTCCGGTCTAAAACGCATTTCAAAACACTATTAATGTTGTCTATTTTCATAATATATTTTAAATTATTAATAAATGAATTTTTATAAATCGTTTGATAAATTAATATCCTATTTTGTAGGGAAAGCATTTGCTTTATAGAAAATTACTAAATATACTGCCTGAACTGCATTCCGTAAACTTTCGACAGCATATTCTGCAGATAAAAATAAGTAAAAAACTTCCTATTCAATATGTCCTAAAATGTTTGGTTTCGGAGATTTTCATTAATATATAGTAAAAAGCAAAATGCGAGAGCGATGAAGTCATGTTAACTAAATCCCGCTTAAGATGGGCTGGCCACGTGTGCACGATATAAGAAAACCGCCTATCGAAATCACTTCTTTACGGTGAGCTTGTAGACGGTAAGAGGAAACCGGGTGGACAACTCAAAAGATACAAGGATATTTTCCGTGAAAACTTATAAGGGGATAAGTATTGTAGCATCAGTGGGAGGAAGCAGCGCACAATAGAACACAATGAAGGAGAATTGTAAATTCAGTTAAAAAACGACAACCGAAAAGTAAAGTGGCAACAACCGGAATGCGGATGAATGCTTGAATTGCCGAGGGTAGAGGCACAAAATATACAAAAACGTTAGATTATTTCTAATTTTTTCAGCACCGTCCGCATTAAAACAGACATTAACGAAAAAATTTAACGTAAAATTGATAGTTTTTTTGTAACTTCAATATTGTCCAATTAATAGGTAAAATCATTGACTATATTATACAGGGTGCTACAAATACAAGGTACAAACATTGGTATCTCGGAAACCGTAAGAGATACGAAGATGGTTAAATTGGGACAAAGTTGTGCCTTTAGGATGTTCACCAAGATGCCATCAAAAAAGTTTTAAAAATTTCAAGGATTGCTGAGTTTTTTGGAAAAAAAACGGATTTTTTTGAAAATTAATTTTATTTTTTCATGACGGTACTTTTTAGAAAATCAAAAAACTAATTGCACATTCTCATAGCTATTTTATTAGGGCTATCTGATAGTATTTTTATATTTTCAAATTAGCTGATAATTTGTGAGATACAGAGACCAACTTAATTGTTTTAAATACGGACCTGCATTTTTTATTTTAAATTTTGAAAGAACTCCGTCTCCTGAGTACAATGATATGCCACATTTGATACTTTTTTTGTTTTAGGTACTTTAATAATAACAAAACTATTTCATTATTATTTAAAATAATTTCAAGTCCGACTCTGGTTTTTAAATTATTCAATCTGATTATATTCATCGCAACCATATGGATCAGCGCTAATTAACACTGAATAAGGAAAATCGAGCCAACTGAAAAATTCAAATAAATAATATCCAGGTCAGCAATTTAAAGATATTTTTAATTTTTTTATTGTGAATTTGAAATCTCAATGTACGATCTAATAATATGCATAATATCAATCGTAGTTATTATAAATAAATCAACATCTACAAACTAGTTTCTAATGCTCTACATGTTCGAAAGGGTTACACCGTTCCCCTAATGCACAAATGTATTATTCGTGCAATCTTATTTATAGCTCTTTGAACATATCTTCTTCTTATACTTCCGAATGCATTCTGTACTTTTTATTGTAAATGTTGAAATGTATTGATTTCACTTTTAAAAATAACGTCAACTAATGCCCAATAATTTTATATTATTTTTATTATTTTATTGCATTTGTTTTTCCGTATTCAATGTTTTACCCCACGTTATTGTTAAGTTTAAAAGCTTATTAATATTGTAACGATGAATAGATTAAATATTTAAAAAAACAGAGCCGGACTTGAAATTAGTTTAATTAAATTGTGTTCTAATGTCCGAAACAAAAAACATATTAATTGTGGCATATCATTGTACTCAGGAGACCGAGTTCTTTCAAAATCTGAAATAAAAAATACAGGTCCGTATTTAAAAAAAAATAAATTGGCTTCTGTATCTCACAAATTATCAGCTAATTTGAAAATCTAATAATACTATCAGATAGCCCTAATAAAGTAGCTATGAGAACGTGCAATTAGTTTTTGATTTTCTAAAAAGTAACGACAGGAAAAAATTAAATTGATTTTCAAAAAAAAACTTTTTTCCAAAAAACTCAGCAATCCTTGAAATTTTTAAAACTTTTTTGATAGCATCTTGGTGAACATCCTAAATCGCAACTTTGCCCCAGTTCAACTATCTTCGTATCTCTTACGGTTTTCGAGATACCAATGCTCGTACCTCGAATTTGTAGCACCCTGTATATTTAACTGAGTTTAGGGAGAACGAGCGTGTGTCTCCAAATTATTTGTAACAGGTATAATATTTTTCATTTATTTTGCTCTTGTTATTGATTGATGCAAAAACTGAATGATGGGTGCAAAAACTGAAGTTTGAAAAAATTATTTTCAGAAAATTATAGTACAAAACGATTTTGTTAAGATAATAAAAATGTTACTTTTTACATTCTCTCATTCTATAGAAAGTTAAAAATACATTTAATAGCCATAAACTGAAAATTATAAATATGCAGGCGCTATAAATTTAGGAGAGCCAGACTGCTTCACGACTCTTTTACAGCGATTGTAAAAGAAACTCATTTTATGTCATCGGAGACTCCTTCGTTCGAAATGTTCAGCTAATATATTCTAAGCGGTCTTCTAGACTCCTTTGTTCGTTAATTTTAGTGTCGTTTTTCCTCCATGTAACGGCACTAAACTGCGGCTCCACTCTCTGTGAATGAGTTTCCTGTTTTAAAGGTAATAACAGTGAAACAATAAGCTCGTATTTTAGAGTTATTATTCGCGATGAACAAGAAGCTTTACTTGTGTTTCTGTAATATTTAAAAAACAAAACAATGAACCAATAGTTACAATTTTTTTTTCTTGTTTGTTCAGGGTGGGCCAAATTCGACGGTTTTAAAGGGAAACACCCTTTTCTATTATATAGGAGATAGACAAACACTAATACTGTTTGACCAGCGGATCTGTAGCTACGGAAGGAATGCGAGAAAAAAAAATCGATATTGCCACGTTTATCTATAAAATTGCAAAATTGCCAGACATGAACTATAAATTTAATATATTTTTATTATATATAATGTGTTTAGCATATATTCTGACGTATATTACTAAGGAATTTTAACGTAGTTCATTGCTATGGAAAATTTTGTACTTTTCTGAAACCATTTCCAAAGCATTTTTTTACGTAGAATTGAATGGTTTAAGTATACTTTTTTAAAATTACTAATTTAAGAGTTATCAACAGAAAAATTGATTTTTTATTTGGGACATCCTGTATATTTTTAATTAAGTGAAAAGAACTTACTAAAATTACCTTTCCAAAAATATAGCACACTTGATATTTTGTTATAGTCCCCTTCGAAATACAGATATTTTATATGTTCGCCACTTTTAATTAGTATAGGCAACCCTTTATTGATAATCTGCCCTTAATGGAATTAGAAAACATTTTCCCAGCAACGCCTCAAAACGCTGAAGTTATCAGCAAATTTTTGCAGCCAATTTCGAGAATAATTGAATTAGCGATTCGACCAAGATCCCAGCCGTTGGCCGTCGAGGCCGCCGGGCTTTTATCCTTGGTGGATTTTTATCGTTGCGGAAGAATAAAGGTTCTTATTTTAAAATTGCCCGTATATTCTAGACAAGTGTTAGAAGTACTTAGCGGTTATGCGAGGGTATTATTATCACCCTTAGGCGCGGTCTCTTCAGTTATAAATAAATAACTTTTATCTAACAAATAACCATCTAAAAGATAAACAATCTAGAGCCTGATATCTATAGGATATAACATTTGGGTATTTTCATACAAAATAATCCAATAGATAACAATTTGGAGGACGGCCGCCTACGGACCGGTAGACACTCCGTAGAGAAAGTGTTGCCAATATAAGATATCTGAAATTAAGATGGTTATATATGAAAAGTCGATACAACAGACAGTGACAGAAACTCGGAATTTCAAATCGTTAGATTAAAAAGTGAGGTTATTGTTCAGTTGTCAAAAGATCGTCAAAATGAAAATAAAAACAATAAAATTCAACTAAAATATATTTTGTGTTCAACTCCAGCTAGTCCTATTATGGTATAGGCTATTTAAATTTACCTTTATGGAAAAATGGAAAGATAATTCAATTTCAGCAGTGGTGGTGGTGCAATAGATCTATTGATGGAATGCGATTTATAAGAAATTAAAACAAGAAAAAATAATCTGTAAGTAATTTATAGTTTAATTACATGATATTACTGTTATATTTATTATATTAACATTTTAGTAAAATTGCTAATAGAAAATATGGAAGAAGCAGGTAAAGTGCAAGCAGAGATTTATAAACCAATCCTAAAACCGCCATCTGGTAAGTTATTAATATTGAAAATTAAAAATAGCATAAGACTGTTAGTAATAACAAATATGTTGTTCTAGGGCTTCTCATAGTAAAGAAATAGGTAGGATAGCATCAATGATAGTAATTAAGTTGAGTTTTTATTTTATAAAATAGATAAATGCACTTATACTTTTGTCTTAATAATAATAAATGAATAGTACCTATAATAATTGCTACATTTACACATTATATGTACAAATTATTTAATAAAAAAAATTAAATAAAAACAATTTTGTCATATTACTTTTATTTTTAAGAACTCAAAGTGATGGAACTTCAGAAAAAAAAGAAAAAATAAAGGAAAAATCTTGTCTAAACAAAGTTGAATTAACTGGAATTCAAAGGACCACAATACAGATGTTTTAGCAAGGTTTAGCTAGAGAGTTACTTAAAAAACAGCATGGAGAAGAGATGTACCGTATGATCGAAAAAAAACGGCGTCAGCAATGGCTATGAAATAAAGATTGCTGTCATTTCATATGTAAATTTATATGGGAAATATCATCGATCATCATTTCCCAGCCAACTGGATGCCGTTTTTTTTTCGATCATACGGTATAAGGTACATAGTGCAAGAAATTAAACTAAAATTGTAACACAAAAGAAATAAAAGCAAATGTGAGTTGAATAACAGGTTTTATAAGGTTCCTGTTAAAATATTAATGAATTAAGATATGCGAATTAAAAATGAAATAAATATGTAGTTTGATTTAAAAAGTTTTATTTATTTTTTACCTACTTTAGAGCTTTATTAAAAACTAGTTGAAGCCTGGCGCATCCGCCACGACATCAGGAAAAAAAAATACTTTTTATTTTTTTTAATTAAATGAAAAACAAAAAATCCGGCGACGACAGTTTTTAGAAGAGCCAATTAGCTATCTTTTAGTAAAAAAAGCAACTTTCTAGAGCAAGTCGTTACTTCAGTAGAGACGACACAGATAAACATTAGCATTTTATATAATATGTAGTAATGGTTTATAATTGAAAGGAATTAAATAAAATAATTTATAAATTACTGTTTTATCACTATTATCCTAACTTAATGCATTCTCTTCGTTCTGATGATCTAACAGAACAGGGACTCTCTTTATTTTGTAACAGTCCTTACAAAGTCCGGCACTAGCAACAATCGTTTTTTGCACCATTTCAATGTGTTTATGGGTGTTTATACTCCATACGATTATAGCCTACATACTCAGAATAGGTAAGTCTTTTCCAAATAATCTAAAATCGAATTTATTGGAATAAACGAAATCTTCAATAATAACAATGTCTTGGTTATGTTAAGCAATTTTGTCAAATATCAAATAAAATCAATATCTCCTCATGCCTTTGCTCATGCGTCAAATTTTTATCCGACAAATAAAGCACTATTTGGCAGTTCGGGCGCCAGATAGGATATCTGGGAGATAAGTTTAATTTATCTAATAGATACTGTTATCTATAGGTGAAGATACGCGTTTTTCTGCTATCCGTCAAATAAAATATATCTGGCAGATTATAACACGCTATCCGTACCTGAAAACACCGGGGGTTTGGTTTGGGGTTTGGTTAATGAATTCCTCGAGAAATGTTCAAAAATGGTCCCGTCTGTCCTTAACAGAAGACGGTCGACATGTCGAACAATTGTAGCAAAATTTCATGTCTTGGTTTGCTATTAATTTTTATTGTTATTAGATATAGTTTAAATGTGTTGATGTTGTTAAATATAGTTTAAATTGTTATAAAATTCTGCATCTGTCATTGCAAATATTATTTTCGTTTTAATTGTTGCTTACAGCTAGAATTTTTTTGCATTACTGCCGTCGCGTCCTCGCTCAAAGCCTATACACCAAAGACATTATAAATATAGACCGAACATCTCATTCATAAATACTCGTTGGTAGTGTATCAAACATTCCAATGTGTCAAACAAGGACAGAAGAGACAGAGAAGTCTAAAATTTCCGACCCCGGCAACTAGGCTCATTTGGATTGTTCTAATGGCCAGTGGCGTATCGTTTTTTGGAACGAATTTAATTAGTAAAGTAAAAGTAAAGTAATTAGTAAAATGTTTACTCCATATTAATATACTACATTAACACTTTTTCGTCAGGTAAGTTTTATTATAAGGTCTAATATAATAATATAATTAATATCCCACATATACTTATGATGAAACATTAGTAGGTAGTTTTCGAAAATCACTCCAACGTCGATTTTCAATTTAAACTTTCAGTTAATTCTATATAAACTTTCAGTTACTTTTGAATATTTACAGGGTGACTCAGGCTTCCGAAACAGTTCTATATTAGGTTTGTGGTTGGTGACTTTTCTTTCAATTTTATTTTCAGAATATGGAGGCAATGGTAAAGCACATTTTAGACATTTTTGTAAACATAGGTGGCCGGAACATATTTTCAAACTAAAGTTGTAGATTTGCTATTAAATTTCCATTCCAGAAATACCTATGGTTGCCACCTGTCCTTTTTTGAAAAGGACAGTCCTTTTTTGGACTAACTTGTCCAAAAAAGGACTGGAAATTTACCTACAGCAAACAGAAATATTATTTTCGCCCAAATTTAATTAGAGATGTTATAAAACTTATAAATAATTTTTTCTTGTTTAAAATAGGCAACATTATTTAGAACTTCCCATTTAATCTCAAATGATAATTTAGGTTTTAGTTTTACCTTTTTTGATCTTAAAAAGAACTTTTTAAAATTAGTAATTAGTAACGATTTAGTTAGTTCGCAATCGATAGCTTCCTGTAAAGTACTGTGTAATAGATGTTTAATCTTGTATTATTAATAACTTCCTATACCCAAAATCAATATTTAATGAGAAAATTGTGTTTTTTTGAAAATATAAGACAAGATTTGACTCTTTCGGTCTTCTTCTTGTATTATGATGGCTCTGATACGAGGCAATTACCTTTTAGTCTCTCAATAGAAGGCATTTATCATTAAAAGTATCAAATTTGTGTGCTACAGTATGGGATTTCTGTCGCATAATAATGAATATTACGTTTATTTACAAATCCATTACTTTTAAAGGTATCTTCATCAGACAATCAAATTTTAGTTAAATGTCCCAATCTTCATGAACTGTATTAAGCATATGTATTGCGGTTTGAATCACCCTGTATGTTGACAAAAATATTTTGAAAATGTGCGTTACAATGGCCCCCCCATCTTATGTAAAAATTGAAATAAAAATTACAAACCAAAACGTAATAGGTAAAAAGCTTTTTGGAGGCCTGGGTCACTCTGTATATAGGTATGTATAAAAACTAGTAGCCTAAGAATTGTTTACAGTTCGTCCCATTCTAAAAAAGAATAAACACACCGTACAAATAACTCTAGGAAGAGGTATTTGTACGGTGGTAAAAAATTGTTTAAAGGAGGCCGAAGGGGCAGATATAATAATGCAATAAAATGTAAAAAGGGCGGGTAAACACCTTTGTTTATTTGTTGAGCAAAAATTTCTTTAGAATATCGTATATAATGACCAAAATATGACGCAATTTTAAGAAAAAAAATGTCACTTTCTGGCTTATAATAAAGTTTCAAATGCAACGTTTATATTCAAATTTGTTATGATCTACAACAGTTAAGTAGTAATTGAGACGAATTATAATTCAATTACCGGCTACTACGTTCTTGTTTTAATAGCTCAAAATTAAACAAATATAATTAAAAATTATTTTAATTGTGAGAGGCTCCCTTGTGAGACGCCTATGTACGGCGATTACGGCGCGGCGGAAACAATACCTACCTGTGAAAAGACAAATTCGGGTAATTTGAGCTTATTTTTCCACACATTTGACACTGTCGTACCATATTGAAAATTCGCAGATTCAAAAGTACGTTAAACAAAAGCAAAAACTACTGAAAAACACTGAAAAGTTCACTTCAAACTTGATTCCGACTTCAAACATACCGTAAGCTAAACGTAGTACCCTATAACGGACCAATGGCCCGTCGCGAAGGGTGGTGGGACGGACGGCTCATTTCATTCTGGAAGATTAGCAGCGACGTTGCCAATAGTTCTACACGTTTCAGCACATTAAACAGTAAACATGTCCTTTAATAGTAACGCATATATCCTCTGGTTAATAACCATATTATTACGCATGCTTCTTTAAAAATTAACTATTAATTTAATAAAAAAATTGAGATTTATTGATATCCGGTGAAGGTTTTAAAGTCACCTTTTCTGCAAATCAAACTAAGTAGATAGGCGCAAATTTGAGATGTGGCAATGTCGCCTTCTCTATCTCAGTTGGTTTTTACAGTACGTAGTCAACCTCCGATTGTTTGATCGGGTTAAAATGTAAAATGTGATATCTGTTCTTCCTAAATCTATGCTATACACCTATTCAAAGTGGGCGAGTTTTTAAAAATTCTATATCTCGAAGAGGAATCGAGCAAAATATCAAGTATGCTGTATTTTTGGAAAGGTAATTTTAAATGATTTTTAATTAATTAAAAATACACAGGGTAATAAAAAATCAAATTTTCTGTTGATAATTCTTAAATTATTAATTTTAAGAAAATTATACTTAAACCATTAAATTCTACGTAAAAAAGTGCCTAGGAAATGTTTTCACAAAAATACAAAATTTTCCATACCAAAAAAGTTAAGCGATTTGTTAAAAATGCATATTTTTGACAAACACCCCCCGTAATTCTGAAACGGTAACAGATATCGATGTGCAGTTTTCATCATCATCATGTTTTTGATAAAAAAAAACCAAACCAAACCAAACCAAAAACATAATGGTGAAAACCGCATATCGATATCTGTTACCGTTTCGGAGTTACGGGGTGTTTTTCAAAAATATGCATTTCTAACAAATCGCTGTAACTTTTTTGCTATGGAAAATTTTGTATTTTTATGAAAACATTTCCAAAGCACCTTTTTACGTAGAATTTAATGGTTTAAGTATAATTTTTTTAAAATTAATAATTTAAGAATTATCAACAGAAAATTTGATTTTTTATATGGGACACCCTGCATATTTTTAATTTATTGAAAAGAATTTAAAATTACCTTTCCAAAAATATAACACACTTGATATTTTGCTCGATTCCCTCTTGGAGATATAGAGTATATAAAAATTCGCCCGCTTTAAATAAGTAGGCTTTGAGCAGCACCGGCTGTAATGCAAAAAAAATCTTGCTGTGAGCATCAATTAAAACGAAAATAATATTTGCTATGAGAGATGCAGAATTCTATAACAATTTATAACAATTTATAACATTTTAAAACAATTTTAATCAACATCAACACATTTACACTATATATTATCTAATAACAATAAAAATAAATAGCAAACCAAGACATGAGATTTTGCTACAGGTGTTTGACTTAACGACAGTCCTCTGTAATGGACAGACCGGGCAGTTTTTGAACATTTCTCGCGGAATTCATTAACTCAGTGGGGAGTGGTTTGGTTGTTGCTACCATAGAAATACCAGGATATAAGATTTTGCTACAGGTGTTCGACATATCGACTGTCTTCTGTTATGGACAGACAGATTTTGAACATTCCTCGCGGAATTCATTAACTCAGTGGAGGTGAAAAATACCCTCTCATAACTGCTAAGTATTTCTAATTCTTGTCTAGACTATACGCAAGAATAAGGAACCTTTATTCTCCCGCAAAAATATCCATAGGATTAGATCCATGGGCACTAAGTCAGGCGGCCTCGACGGCCAACGGCTGGGATCTTGGTTAGCTCTTCAATTATTCTTGAAATTGGCTGCAAAAATTTGCTGATAACTTCAGCGTTCAGAGGCGGTGCGTCGCCTTGCTGGAAAAATATGTTTTCGAGTTCCATTAAGGGCATATCATCAATAAGGGGTCCAAAGCCTACTAGTTAAAAGTGGCGAACTTTTAAAAATTCTGTATTTCGAAGGGGATTATAACAAAATATCAAGTGTGCTATATTTTTAGAAAGGTAATTTTAAATTCTTTTCAGTTAATTAAAAATATAGGGGGTGTCCCAAATAAAAAATAATTTTTTCTGTTGATAACTATTAAATTATTAATTTTAAAAAAATTATATTTAAACCATTACATTCCACGTAAAAAGGTGCTTTGACAATGTTTTCATAGAAATACAAAATTTTCTATATCAAAAAAGTTACAGCGATTTGTTAAAAATGCACATTTTTGAAAAACACCCCGTAACTCCGGAACGGTAACAGATATTAATGTGCGGTTTTCACCATTATGTTTTTGATGAAAATTGAGCTCCAGACACCGATATTAGTTTTCGCCTATCTCCTATAGAAAAGGGTGTTTCCATTTAAAAGCGTCGAATTTGACCCACCCTGTACAGGTTGGTTTAAACATGATGCGTTGAGCTAATACTAGAAAAATAGAAAGTAAACTAAAGCAGATTAAGATATATATTTTTCTGTGTCTAGCCATATTAGAAAGAAAAGAGGTTGAAAGAAAAGTTGGTTTTGTTTTTTTTTTGCAAGACCAAGACCAAGACAAATGCAATTTACTAGCAATCATTTCCGGAATCATGACGGAAAACTACAATTTACGGTTTTAGTTTTTTTGTTTTTACGAGTTTATTTTAACATGAAAAATCCCTTACGAAGTTTTGTTTATTTTGGAACCATTATCAACTATATTTTTTTTAAAGGGACAACACTTTTTTATTAAAACCTTCCAATAGGGGCGCATACACGAGAGGGGTAATAGTGGTAATTATCCCTCCCAGGAAGTAATTTATAAATAAAATAAAATGTGGTATAAAATGAACTTGTTATTAAAAAAATAATAATATCAGTCCAAATAGGAAATCCAGGTAAATCCAAGTTAATCTTTTTCACCGTCAAAATACCTTCCAGCGTAAATTAAAAACATTTAAATCTAGTACTTTAAAAACACTAAATCACCATAATACACCAAAACACTTTTAAAAAAAATTGTGTAGGACGTTTAATGCCAATTAAAAATTATCTCTTGATATTTTGCCGAATTCAGCCTCCTTGTTGATAAACTCATTTTATTAATCATAATTAATAAAATTTAAATTAAAATAAAATTCATAAATTACATGTTTTACCTAATTTATTCTTAAATATTATTACTATTAAGACGGTCCTACACGATGCGTCCAACGTTCGAACTAACGTTTGAACCAACATATGACACAGTTTTCGACAATATTACAATTGGCGATTGTGTTTCCTACGCGATGCTTCGAACGTTCTTTCCAACGTTGGACGCAAACCTGGCGCTACATTTTTGAAATTAACTTAGTGTCGTACGTACTCTTGGCTTGAGCAGATATGGATAATACATTAAGTGCTGGGATTGCCGCTGGTATGATAGTTTTAAGTTGCGCTAAACTGTTGCAACAGAAGCAAAAGAAAAAGAGGACGTTACTCTTATGAATCTGTCTATAGCATCATAAGCAAACTAAGATGGTTTGTATATATCTGCACTCCCAGAATCGGTTGTATAAGAATCTATAACTTTCCTCCTCAACGTTCTATACGTTGCCATTACAGATTCTTTTTTTTTCTTCAATTCTGCTACTGACAAGTCTATACTCATTTCCTGAGAAATTTCACGCCAAGCATCATTCCGAAGCATCTTTCCAGCATTCCGGTTTTTATGCTCGGAATGCCTGCGATTCCATACAATTGTATATTTTTCGTAAATCGAAATAAATTCCATTATCATTTGATTATTCCACTCCATTTTAACTAAAAACGGAAAATTTTAAAAGTAATTTTAGTAAAAAGTAAAAACTTATTCACATATCTAATATAAGAAGAAAATTTTGATGAATAGAAAAAGTGAATGAATAAAATGAAATTTAAGTGTTTTCACTAAAGTAATGTAATAACCAAAAATTCTGTGAGATATTTATTAACAAAAAGAAAACGAATAATTAATCTTTGTATATACATATGTACTTACATATTTCTGGCAAAGAACAAATGACGAAAAATTTTCAGCCTAAGGAGACCACGTTTTAGCATTAAAAGCGAGGGCGCTACTGATCCCTAGTAAAATATCAGCCACGTAAAGACTCTCGTGTAGGAGCGCATAGAACATTACTTCGAACGTTGGAAGGTCCTTTGACTCGCGTAAAATTAATTTTTACTTATTTATTTAATTTTTATTTTTTCTTTAGACTAAAGACGGTCCTACACGATGTGGCGAACACCTTCAAACGTTGGACGCATGGCATTCGCCACATCGTGTGGGAGCGCAAAAATCCATGTGTCGAGCGTTCGAAGCGAGTTCGGGCTCTTGTCGGTAAATTTTACGCGAGTCAAAGGATCTTCCAACGTTTGAAGTAATGTTCGATGCGCTCCTACACGGGAGTCTTCACGTGGCTGATATTTTACTAGGGATCAGTAGCGGCCTCGCTTTTAATACTATAACGTGGTCTCTTCATTCTAAACATTTTTCGTGATTTGTTCTTTGCCAGAAATATGTAAGTACATACATAGGTACATTGAAAGATTAATTATTGGTTTTCTTTCTGTTAATAAATATCTGACAGAATTTTTGGTTATTATATTAATTTAGTGAAAACATTTAAATTCCCTTTTATTCATTCACTTTTTTATTCATCAAAATTTTCTTCTTGTATTAGATATGTGAATAAGTTTTTACTTTTTACTAAAATTACTTTTAAAATTTTCCGTTTTTAGTTAAAATGTAGTGGAATAATGAAATGATCATGGAATGTCAAACAGGGAGATCAGAAAAAAATATTTTCGTTTGTTATAAAATCGTTGATATCATAGTCATTTAAAAGCCTATGTATATTATCTAAAAAATCGAAACACAAATAACGTTGCTTTTTTGAACGATATAGCATGTTCCTATATCTTCTGTTTTTTTTTCAGTAAAGTGATTTAAAATTATAATTATTCTATATTATAATGGTTTCGTTTAAAGAAAATCGTTACCATGACAAATATTCAAACTTTATAAGTATCTATATATAGAATATTATAAGATTAATAATTATTCATCACTATTAATAACAAAGATTTGATTGCTCAAGCCAAGAGTACATACGACACTGAGTTAATTTCACAAATGTAGCGTCAGGTTTGCGTCCAACGTTGGAACCAAAGTTCGAAGCATCGTGTAGGAGACACATTCGCCAATTGTAATATTGTCGAAAACTGTGTCAAATGTTGGTTCGAACGTTCGTTCCAACGTTGGACGCATCGTGTAGGACCGTCTTAACCTACAGCAATTTCAAATAAAAAAATAATGGTAGGTATTTAAGATAATTACAAAAAAACCTAATTTGAAAAATTTTAACATCCTGCAACTCTATAACTATGCATTTCCATACCGATGTTCATAGGACCTTTTTTTATATTTTTTGATGAGTACTTATTTAAAACTTTCGCAAGTTAATTATATTGTTTTTTTAAAGGTTGCTATTAGACTTGGATCAAGGCAAATTAATAAAATTGCGTTTATCTCATCAAGGAGGCCGAAATCGACAAAATTTCAAGAAACTTAATCCGCATTAAACTGCTTACACCATTTTGCTAACAAGAGAAAAAAAAGTCAGTGGCGCACATGCTTTTTTTAGAAAAATATTTCAGTGGTAATTCATATGCACGTCCCTGGTGGATATGTCGACACTTTCTTAGCTTTAAAATATGTGGTATTTATAGTAACTTTTACCCTCAACATTTTATTCGAACAGCTAAAAGTACATGGAAAAAAATTATAATAAATCGAAAAAATATTAAGACTTAACACTCTGTAGCTACGAAACAAAGCAGAATCGGACCTATGTTGATATGAAAAATAAATCTTATTTTTTATGTGAGGAATCTCCCCACGAGAGGCCCATGTTTTTTGAAACATCCTGTATAAAAAGGACTCAAGAAAGAATCCCAATAACTACCGGGGAATTTCGGTCACCAGCACCATGAGTCGGCTCTATGGAAGGATACTGAGGAACCTAATTGAAGAGGAATACTCCAGCTACGAAGAAGAAGAGCAGAACAGTTTCAGAGGCGGAAGATCAAGTACAGATAATATCTTTGGATTGAAACAGATCATGAGAAGAAATCTGCAATGAACCAGGAAGTTCATATAACATTCATCGATCTACAAAAGCATATGATACAGTGCCAATAATAAAGTTATGGGAAGTATTGCAAGAATTCACAATTAACGCAACTCTGATAAAAGCTGTACAAAATCTTTACCTTGGAGGAAAATCAATGACATATATGCTTATGAATAATGTGGAAATTAATTCATGTGAAGATTACAGGTACCTGGGTCCGGTATTTACAGGAGATGGAACGGACGATAGAGAAATAAACAGAGTAATACAGGCACGAAGAGTTATCAGATGCATAAATGGCATTCTATGGAGCACTGACATTACGAAGAACGGGAAATATAATATATATATATATATATATATATATATATATATATATATATATATATATATATATATATACGAGACACTAGTTGAAAGCATATTACTCTATGGATGTAAAACATGGCCATTCACTGAAAGGAACAAAAGGAAATTGGAGACAACAGAAATGGACGCGATTAGAAGAGCAATGAAAATTTCACAGAAGGATAAAATTAGAAATGAAGACATTAGACGACAGATAGGAATAGAGGGAACAATAGTGAATGATATAGAAAAAATGAACACCCATCCACCAATTTTCATCCAAATATTGACATAGGAAATTTGATTTTGAAGTCAATATGACTCCCATTTGTAGGTGGCGCCACCTACATGTGTTTTAACTGATTTGAAGAGTAATAACTTTTCGTCAGTACCTGCATAAAACTACTGAATAAAAAAATATACATTTACGACTTTTTTAACATAAAAAAGGTCTCTTGGTAAAAATCGCTACGAGTAATGGTTCTCGAGATATTTGGAATCGAAATTATCACTACCTGTCATCATTGACATTAATTAAAC
This sequence comes from Sitophilus oryzae, assembly GCF_002938485.1. Lineage (NCBI taxonomy): Eukaryota > Metazoa > Arthropoda > Insecta > Coleoptera > Curculionidae > Sitophilus > Sitophilus oryzae. The sequence goes on along the minus strand of NW_022147434.1, from coordinate 7,163,241 downwards.
ATGTTGACTAAATAGTTATTACACTGAAATCATAAATTTGAAATCTTCTTGTGACAAAAGTTCAACAGAAACTGTTTAATCATCATTTTTTCGCAGAAAAATTTATGATTAATTTAAAAAAATAAAAATTTATTATTTCAGTCAAATAACTATACTCAACGTGTGCTTATTTTTTTTGTCAATAATGACATGTATTGACTATTTCCATTCTGAATATCTTGATATCTGAACGGTTGCTCGTAGCGATTTTTACCAAGAGACATTTTTTACATAAAAAGTCATGGAAATGTATATTTTTTTAATCAGTGGTTTTATACAGGTACTGACGAAAAGTTATTACACTTCAAAACTGTTAAAACACATGTAGGTGGCGCCACCTACAACTGGGAGTCATATTGACATCAAATCAAATTTCCCATGTCAATATTTGGATGAAAACATGGATGGAAGGAATAAGAAGATCGATGAGCGAGAAAAATCTGACCGAAAATCAATGGAAAAATCGCACAGGGTGGAAGTTAGGTATCGGACAATCGTAGGACGTTCTGGTCCGTATTTGTTTACAATATATATTTTGCTGTTCCAATCCCCAACTGTAAGTACTTTACTTAAATATTGCCAATACCCCTGCCAGATTCAATCTCTAGATGTGCCACTGCGTCCCAAATGCAATAGCAGTATGCATATATCGTACTTAAACATTCGGCATACAAAATAAAATATATTTTGTATAGGCATGCGGGCACTGCAACTGGATGAACAATGTACCAGTAAAAACACACAAATGGCTGAAGTTTGATGTATCTTGATTTTGTATAGAATATATACAAAATCAAGATGGTTGCATTTAACTTTCACAGATTTCGGACTAATTATGCCATCCATCAAACTTTGCCATCCAAAACAGCCATTTGTGTGTTTTTACTGGTACATTGTTCATCCAGTTGCAGTGCCCGCATGCCTATCCGTTATGAAATTTCTGGTTCAGCTTTTAGACGTCAAGTTATAAAACAAACTTGTTGCTTTACTGCAAACTGCTTTACAGTTTGTTTTATAATGCAGGCATAATTATATAAAATGTGTTCAATTTATGATCATGTGCAACGTAATTTATTAGTACGTGATGAGTGATAATTGAAATTATAATCCAGATCAACTCTATCTGTAATCGGATTAGTCGCGTTAAATAAATCAATAAACCGTATCGATACAGGTTTTTGAATTTTATTAACGGAAATGCAGCGGTAACACATTATGGGTGACCATAAACCTATTAGATATGGGCAAATTTATGAGGAAGTTATTATAAATTAAAAAACCAACCGTGTTTTTTCCATTATCCATCATCGACGGAGAGTTTACGCCATGTTACTTATTCCATATGAAGGCTACAGGGGAAAAGAGTCACAAAAAGTAGTTTTTAAGGATCATCGAAAATAAAGTTTACAGAGTATTGACTAATGGGAATTCAAAAGTTTTTTATTTTAGCGAGGCTGTCAACACTTAAAATAAATACATGTAAGATTTATCGCCATAACTTACTAAATTATAAGTAAAAATGTAGCATCACTCGACACTTAAACTTGCAAAACAGATAAAAAAATTCACAGATTTTGCAAAATGCGCAACCATCATAGGCGTATTGAAAATACCAGACACAAAAGTCGGCGGTGGTCAGAAATCACATGTTTTCTACATTTTATATTAACTGGTGACGTCATTTGGAAGAGCTCAATAGAAATCATATAGAAATATAAAAGAACTAAAGCTTGTTTGGAAAGCAATTTGACATTCGTGACGTCAGCACTCCGGCAGTCTAACGTATCGCTAATTGCCATTCGCAAATATATTCCAGATACGTATAGTGAACAAGTGAACCGTTCGCAACGTTAAATAATTTTGATATTTGATTTTTATCGTGATGGCTTTTTATAAAAGTGAAGAATTTAGTAAGAAAAATATTAATGATGGAGATGAACGTGTACGGATTCATGAATGGTCACGATCACGGTCACGACACTATAGAAATGTGAGGTATGTATGTATATATAGAATTATACATAGAATGTATACATAGAATTAATGGCATTAATTTGCAATAGCACCTCGAACCCACAGTTTCATTATGGAGCCAGATTAAACCAATCAGAATGAGTATTATGTTACCGTAAAAGCCCGAATTTTGGTTAATTGGTTTTTGAAATTATTTGTTAGCTTCTTAAACAAAACAGACCCATAATAATTCAAATCTTTACCATCCAAGACTTCCAAGAATTATAAAGTAATCTCACGTCAAAATTTTTAAAATTATTGCATGCCTTAAATGTTTGCAAAGTTAACAAAAATATGTCTGATTACCTGCAATTAATATATTTGGTCCAATTTATCAGTTCTGCATCATATCCGAAATTCAGATTGTGTGTGACACAACGAAGAGTCAACGTGCAACGTGAACGACAAGAAAATGGCAAGTAAAAAAAATTGTAAAATTTTAATTACTAATTACACAGTCGTTCTCTTGAGTTCTCCTGCCTAAAATCTATATTGCCTTCCCTAAGATTTTAAATATAAATGATTGAAACTCATACAAGTTTACCACAATTTAAACTTAAGATAATTATTTAATTATTAAATTCTTAATTATATTAAAATATAACACTTACGAAGTTACTATATAAATATTAACTATGTCTACTTAATCATTTAATAATTCTGATAAAAACACGCTTGATTATTTATTTTAGAAATCATACGGGCTATAATCATTAATATGACTATATTAACAATACTTAAATCAAAATTTATTTGAAGGAATGCTACTGTATTACAATAATTGTAAAACAAGTATGTAATAATAACTCGGAATAATTATTAAAACTGCTCATCTTGTTATAGATGTCGGCGTCTTGTCTCTATTATTTTATTAGCCGTTTAGCTATAGTTTGATTTCAGATAATGCAGATTTTAATGTGCCATTTGTGTTTTTTATTGGAATTATTATTTTTAGCATATTTGGTATACTCTATGAAGTTATTTTTAAGTGCTCCTGTCCATTTTCAATTATTAAAGTGCCTTTAGATACAATTAAAATTAATTAATTGGTGTATAGTATTTGTATTATGGGTTTGTTTATTTTTTATGAAATAATTTTTTTTCCTATTAAAATAAACATAGCTTACTAAATCACTAGCTAGCCATTTTTAAATACAGTATGTTAATTAAGTATCTGGCCAAACTTCAGGAGGTGATTCTTTGAGTGTTTTTAACGTAAAAAGTTCATATAAATATGTGTCCGGAAATAATGTATAATTTTAAAGAAACAGGGGTGTCAAGGTGTTTTCTAATAGACCTTTCTTATTAATATCTCAAAGATCCGTAAGCCGATTTTGTTGAAATTTCGCCGTGTTGTGAAATTTAATAAGTTAGCTCTAATTAAATGATAATTATTATTTACAACAATATTTAAACGATAAAAACTTATCCCAATAAATATTTTGGCATTTTTTTATCATATAAAAAAATATAGGTCCTAAGAGCCTAAATTTTATCAAAATATATCAGCAGATCCGATGAGACCCGAATTATTATATGTTTTGGAACTTAATGATTTAATTAATTATTCCCTTTAATGCATTGTGCGCACTATCCTACGCGCCAAGAAAAAATATTGCATTAGTCTAAATTTATTATTTATCTTATTCCGCTCTTGATTAAAATAGCCCAACTGTACCTAACAACCCATGCATGCCTTGACGCATATTCTTTTTTATAATAATATCGGCTTTCCCAGACTAAACATCCATATCCATAAAATAGTTGGCCCACACTAATAAGACCTCATTTCGGCCCTCGGACGACCTTGCTCTACTACGTGTTGACAAGTTGATTAGGCAGGTTATTGAACTCCATGTCGCCTCTAGCATGTCGTTTTTTCAAAGATGGGTCCCATATAAACGCGGCCAGAAGTATTTTCAATACTAAAATGTCAGTGTCTTAGGGCTCGAACTGACGACCAGGTCGTAACGACATGGCCGTCGGCTGGTCGGATGTATTGCGTTTTTAGCTGCGGCCAGATGAACGACCAGTTTCAACAGAGTTGTCAAATCTAACGATTTTTTACGTTTTACCAACTAGAAAATATTGTTTCAGAAATGTTAAAATATCCGAGTTAACTAAAAAGCGAAGTTGCTATTCACAACAAACAAAAAGCATTGTGTACGCGCGACCGACAAAAAGGGAGATATTCTGTTTCTTTTTCTACTGATATGGCGCCCTTATCGACTTTAGAAGCAAACATATTAGGGCCATCGTAAAAAAAGATCGTCAGACACTGGCTCTAAATATAAGCAGGTAGAAAGTTTAGCTTCCAGTTATTTCAATGTTTACAATATAACGAATTATTTCAATGTTTACAATATAACGAAGAATCTACAACAATAATTACTTTTGTTTTTATGAATGTTTAAAAGTTACTTTCTTAAAATTTTTTCAAAATAATGTACCTTTAGTAGAAATATAGTCTAATGAACTTGTTTGAAAAACGTTAAATTAAATATAATATTTAAAATACAGTTGTCCTCCTTGTACACCGACTAGAATACAACTAAAAAAAACTAATTTAATAAAAAAAACAAGTGGTTGTAGAAAAACTTTAAATATTATTTTTTTTTTTCTTATTTTTTAACCTCGAAACTCAAAGGTATAATAACAGGTATCATACCAACTATAAATAGAGTAGGTATGTCATATAAAAAATGTTTTAAGTTTTTACTAGAATCGACCCTTGATAAAAAAAAAGGGATTAGATTTAAGTTTACCTTTGATCCAGTCTGTATACTATTTCTTTGGATTTTCTGCACGTGTGCAAAAACTACACTAAAACACTATATCTTATAGAAAATAAAATATTGTGCCTTGAATTTGAGGGATTTCATCTGAAAAATTATTAATTTGGAAGAAAACCGGCAACAAGCCGCAGAAAATAATAATATTTCCGTGCAGTCTTCTGGTCGCAACGACCAACGGACGGCCAGGACGTTAGTGTGCGCTATATCATTTGATTTAATGGTTTTAGAGGTAGCTGCGGCCTGGCCGGCGCGACTTGGTCGTCAGTGTGTTCGAGCCCTTAGTGTCTTTTCAAAAGCGAATATTTCCAAAAGAAATAAAGCCTATATCAAGATAAACCAAAAAACAAACTATCGAGAAAATATGCACCTAGATGATAAAACGATTGTTAAATTCTTTGCTTTGTTAACATATTCCATAGGGTGTTTAAAATTTTCAACAAAAATAACAACTTTTTGTTTTCCCTCGTATAAATGATAGATAGAAACTTCCATTTTTAATTTTCAAAAACAGCAAGCCACAAAGCTACTGTTTTTTTACTCCATTTTTTATGAGGTTTATGACAAAGATTTATACTCGGATTTATATAATATTAAAATAATTGGGATCACTGATTTTTGTTTTTACATAAATTAAAGATTTTGCTAATTACATGATAAGTCATTATAGTCCAAGAGCTGGAAGTAAAAAAATTACCAGAAGGTTTGATATAATAATAAAGGTTACCAGAGGTTTGATACTGGAATTGCAATAGCGTAGCATTACCTAGTATAAAACCGCTCGTCTGCCGAGTCTTCGCGGTCACCGTTGCGATATACAGGATGTCCCATTTTGGTTGAAATCATACAGTAACTCAGTTATTAGTGAAGATGAAGAATACGGTTTGCACAAACCTGTCCCACTTTTTGTCAAACGGAAGATGCTGTAAAAGCATTTTCATAGTCCTCGTTTCTGAGCTACAGGGTCTTTTTCAAAATTTTGAATTTGGGTTGGGTTGGTTTGGTTTGACCCCCCCCCCCTTAATTTACTGTAAAACGTGCCGAAAAGGTGAAAACTGTTTCTTGTAGAACTTTTTACGTAGAATACATTGGCGTAGTCTGTTTTTCTACAAAAAATATTTTTGAAAATATGAACTAACGTTATGTTTTCTTAAATAGAACACCCTGTATATTTAAAAAATATTTGATCTGGCTTACTATGTGTTTCTCAGAATTATATATCACTCTATATTTATTTTCATTATTTACTACAATATCAAGTTTCTTCTTCTTATAGTACCATCTTCTAATGGAGGTTGGCAACAATCGCGGCGAAACATTGTCTGTCCTGTGCACCTCGAAACAGTTCGTGTGAGTTCAGTCCAGTCCAGTCTCGTTAGTTTTTCAACCAAAGTGCTTTCGTCTTCCAAGTCCTCTTCTGCCTTCTACCTTTCCTTCTATAATCAACTTCAGAAGCTTTGCTCTGCTATAGCGCATGACATGGCCCAGGTATGCTGTCTTTCGTTTTTTTATATTTGCAAGTAATTCTCTTTCCTTGTTAAGCCTCCCAAGAACCTCTTCATTGCGTACATGATCTGTCCAGGGTATTTTCAATACTACTTCTGTAGATCCACATTTCAAAAGCTTCCAACCGTCTCATGGTGTTCTCTCTTTTTTAATCGTCCATGTCTCACAGCCGTATAAGGGGATTGAATATACATAACACTGAACAAAACGCAGACGTATGTTGATGTTGAGTGATTGGTTACATAGTAGGTTTCTGATTTTATTAAACATTGATCTAGCCTGTTCTATACGCGATGTAACTTCTAAGTCGGGGTCAAGATCCGATGTTAGCGAAGATCCCAGGTATTTGAACTTACTTTTATATTTACCGTGTCTACGCATTGTCCACTCGTATGTTGGGTGGTGGAATATTTCTCCTACTAACGACCATTATCTTGGTTTTTGCCGTGTTTATTTTAAGGCCCAATGGATCTCCTTCCCGAACTATGTCGTCTAGAAGTTCTTGAAGAGCCTCAGGGTTGTCAGCGACAGTGGCGGATATAGAGGGCCCGGGCCCCCCCTAAGATCTGTAAATTGGGTTAAATCTTAAGCTTTTGGGTTAAAAATGGCGTCCTAAAAAGCACATTCTACATTACTTTTTGTTTTGGCCCCCCCTAAAATAAATTCCTGTATCCCGCCCCTGGTCAGCGATAATCGTGGTGGCGTCTGCATACCTAAGGTTGTTAATAGGGACGCCATTTATTTTTATGCCAATACCTTTATCTTGTAGGACCTTATCGAATATATATCCCGAGTATATTAAACAATAAGGGAGACAGTACACATCCCTGACGAACTCGACATTGTACTTGTATTTTGTCTGTTTCGTCTTGCTTTATATATGCTGTCTGATTCGAATATAGTGTTTTTAAGAATTGGATATCGTTCTTATCTAGACCTTTTTCTTGCAAGATGTTAAACAGAACTGTGTGTTCTACTTTATCAAAGGCCTTTTCGTAGTAGATGAAACAAATGTATACGTCTTTTTGTTGGTCTCTACATTTCTGTGCGAGAACAGACAGACCAAACATTGCTTCCCTGGTCCCCATTCTTTTACGAAAGCCAAATTGGCCATAATCTAAATCAATTTCACATTTTTTGAATATTCTGTGTTGAATTATTTTAAGAAGTAATTTTAAAACATGGCTCATTAAGCTTATAAATGTGAACTGTTCGCATCTTTTTGCGGTGTAATTTTTTGGGATAGGGACAAAAAGTGACTTCAGCCAATCTTGTGGGATCTCACTGCTTTTGTAGATTTGGTTTAACAGTCTAGTTAGCATAGGAATGTTTTCTTCATTTATCAATTTGAGCATCTCAACATGTACATCATCCGGGCCGCAGGCTTTTCCTACTTTACTATTTCTTATAGCTCTCTCTACTTCTGAAGTTAAGATATCAGAGGTGCCTCTTCAAATCCATTTTTGATGTTGAAAACTCTACGGATTTGCGGTTCTCCGACATATTGTACCCACTGCCTGCAAACTTGATTTGCTTCCATTATAGGTTGATTGTTATTACCTACTAATTTATTTGTAAAGCATTTGTAAAATATTGTAATACATTGCAAAACAGTCGTGTCTTTGTTCTAGTTCTTCCACCTCCATACATTTTGTTTTCATCCATTGTTCCTTTGCATCCTTAATCATACTTCTTATTTGTTTATCTATTTTTTTGTATAGGGAAATTGGAACAACTTTCGTTGCACGTCATCAATGACACCATGCGTCGTCTTATGGAGTTTGCTGGTGGTCGTATTATGATGTGCAACAATACTTATTTTAATTTCCCTTTACATAGATGTGTCTTTATTCTTGTATGACCTTCTCTTATCCATCATCCGTAGTATTTCCTTGGTCATCCATTCTTTTTTTTTTTTGGTTTCTTTTGGGTCTATGACTTCTTTTTCTATGGCGACAATTGTGTTCTTCAGGGTGTCCCAATCTTGCTCAATACGATTTCCAAAATCTTGGGTGTTTATGGCTGCTAGTTTCTGATTTACTATGTCTTTGACCTCAGATTGTTTAGGTAAATGTCGAAGCTTGGTAATATCAAATATTGTAGGTCGTTTGTTTTTAAGTTTTTTGAGCCGCACATCTAAAGTTCCTACAACGGGGTCGTGGTGAGGGCCTACGTCAGTACCGGGATATGTCCTGACACCATGAATCCCATTCCTAAATCTATCGCGAATATCCAGTTATCATTTTCTTATTAGTAGGCCGTGATCGATAATAAAAGGAACAAAATGTGGTATTTACTAAAATATTCATACACATATTAAAGTTTTATTTGGGACTAAAATATTTTACTTTTAAACTGTTATTACTGAATCTCCGAAAAAAAAATATTTTTTTATAACGAGATTTACTCTAAAGAGCTGGGTTTGCAAATATATATAATAGCTTGCATTAAACAATTATATTGTTTAAAAAAAAATCAAAAATACCTAAATACAAAAATCGAGAATGGACAAATCCGGGGACCTTGGAGGTCATCTTATGAGTAAATTTTCCATGGTTCCTTTGTGTGTGGGCCCGCAATTCATTGATTTTGGAAATAATTGTTGAATAAATAAATATTTTTGAGAAACACATAGCAACAGATCCAATGATTTTTAAATATACAGGGTGTTCTATTTAGGAAAACATAACTTTTTTGGTTCATATTTTCAAAAATATTTCTTTTGTACAAAAACAGACTACGCCACTGTATTCTACGTAAAAAGTTCCACAAGAAACAGTTTTCACCTCGATACCTTTTACATCACAGAGATACCGAAGTTGCCCAAAATTGTGTGTGTGTGCAAAATTTTGACAAATACTCTATAGCTCAAAAACGAAAAGAGCTATGAAAATTTTGTTTGCAGCATCTTCCGTTTGACAAAAAAGTGGGATAGGTTTTTGCAAACTGCATTCTTCTATCTTCACTAATAACGGAGATACTGTATGATTTCAACCAAAATAGGACACACTGTATATTGCAACGGTAACCGCGAAGACTCGGCAGATGAGCGGTTTTATACTAGGTAATGCTATGCTATTGCAATTCCAGCAACAAACCTCTGGTAACTTATCAGGCAGTTCATTTTACTCCCAGCTCTTGGACTATTAAACGGCCCACAGACGATCCAATCTGTTGTACAACAATTTGGAAGATTTGGTTTGATCCAACTGTTTGAACGATAATCGTAACGTATGTGGGCTTGTCGTCCAACTTGTCGTTAAGACGCGGTTGGATCGTTTGTTAGTTCAGCATGTTTAAAAATTTATCGTACAACTTGGTTGGATCAACGACAAGTTTGAACGTCTGTGGCTTTTTCACCGACTTGTTGCTACTATGTTAATACAGAAATACATCGTGTAGTGAGATTGTGGTGTTTCATCATGGAGGAAAATAGTCAGTTTTGGACAGAATTTATTGAAATTTATAGAGGCCATTCCTGCTTATGGAATGTTAAAAGTGAGGAATATTCCAATAAACACAAACGGAGCTCCAGCTACGAAGTGTTGCTGAGAAAAATGAAAGAAATAAATCCAGATGCAACATTAGAACTTCTTAAAAAGAAAATTAATACTATCAAAAGCGACTACTAAAGCAGCTACGGTTTTTTTGACATGGTTTGTGGCATACTCAAACATACACTAAGTCACTGAACTAATTCATTTAAAACATTTAACTAATCGTACTACAAGTCGCTTTAGAATGTCGTTACGTTTATTGTGGCCAAAAGTATCTACGGTCTGTCTGAACGATTTTTCGTCCAACCTATCGTACGATCAGTTGTACAACCGATTGTATCGTCTCTGGACCCCTTTGAGTCTAGGTTTATCCAAGTCTCCTCTAGTTCTTAGATGCAACCAGCTAAAAACCGTATATCGATAAACGTCTATCTTTTTTTTTCATTTACGTCTGCGTCGGAAATTTCTTGCCAGTCACTGTTTCAACTTTAAATTAGTTCAAGTTACCGAGTAAAACAAAACTAAAGAAGCCATAAAATGAGCGAACTCGAAAATCGAGGCTAATGCGAATTATAACGAACGAGTGCATGTCTGCTCTGTATAAATCAAGCTAGCGGCTATCATAAACTGGCGCTTATTTGCAAACACAACTAAATTTAATGGATTAAAAGCAATTTTCCTTGATTTTACTTCGCGTTCGGTATCGTTACGCCTGAAGGCGCTTCGTACTGACATATATTGAATTCGCATCAGTCTGTTTCGCTAAATGAGTTCTATAATTGTTTTGGAGCTCTGTATATTATCAGGCAAAATGGAAACCTTTATGGAAAATTTTATACTGTATAATATACAGGGTGCTACAAATTCGAGGTACGATCATTAGTATCTCGGTAATCGTAATAGATACGAAGATTGTTAAATTGGGGCAAAGTTGCGCCTTGGGATGTTTACCAAAATGCCCTCAAAAAAGTTTTAAAAATTTTAAGGATTGCTGAGTTTTTTGGAAAAAACTGATTTTTTTGAAAAACAATGTTATTTTTTCCTCTCGTTAGTTTTTAGAAAATCAAAAAACTAATTGCACATTCTCATAGCCACTTTATGAGGGCTATCTGATAGTATTTTTAGATTTTTAAGTTAGCTGATAATTTGTGAGATACAGAGGCCGACTTATTTTTTTTTAAATACGGACCTGCATTTTTTATTTCAGATTTTGAAAGAACTCGGTCTCCTGAGTACAATGATGTGCCACACTTTATACTTTTTTTTTGTTTCGGACATTTGAACACAAAATTTATTTAAACTAATTTCAAGTCCGGCTCTGTTTTTTAAATATTTAAATTATTCATCGTTACAATATTGATAAGCCTTCAAACTGAACTGTGACGTGGGGTAAAACATTGAATACGAAAAATTAAATTCAATAAAAAAATAATTGCATTACTTGATGTCACTTGTAAAAGTGAAATCAATATTTTTCAACATTTACAATAAAGAGTACAAAATGCATTCGGAAGTATAAAAAGAAGATATGTTCAAAGAGGTATAAATAAAATTGAAAGAATAATACATTTGTGTAATAGGCAAGGTGGTAACCCTTTCGAACATGTAGAGCATTAGAAGCTAAAAACTATAGTTTGTAGAAGGTGATTTATTTATAGTAACTACGATTAATATTATGCATATTGTTAGATCGTACTCTGAGAATTTCAAATTCACAATAAAAAAAGTTAAAAATAATATCTTTAAATTGCTGAGCTGGATAATATTTATTTAAATCTTCCAATTGGCTCGATTTTCCTTATTCAATGGTAATTAGCGCTGATCAGTATTGTTGCAATGAATATAATCAGATTAAATATTTTAAGAAACCAGGGTCGGACTTGCAAATATTTTGAATAATAATTAAATAGTTTTGTTGTTGTTAAGGTACTCAAAACAAAAAAAAAAGTACAAATTGTGGCATATCATTATACTCAGGAGACCGAGTTCTTTGAAAAACTGTAATAAAAAATGCAGGTCCGTATTTAAAAAAATTAAGTCGGCCCCTGTATCTCACAAATTATCAGCGAATTCGAAAATCTAAAAATACTGTCAGATAGCCCTAATAAAGTGGCTATGAGAATATGCAATTAGTTTTTTGATTTTCTAAAAAGTAACGACAGGAAAAAATAAAATTGATTTTCAAAAAAAATCGTTTTTTCCAAAAAACTCAGCAATCCTTGAAATTTTAAAAGCTTTTTTGATAGCATCTTGGTGAACATCCCAAGGCGCAACTTTGCCCCAATTTAACCATCTTCGTATCTATTACGGTTTCCGAGATACCAATGCTCGTACCTCGAATTTGTAGCACCCTGTATAGGGCGGTTCACGGCGATGCATGGCACGTTAGACGTTTATGGAGAACCGGTGATAGAATATTTTTGAAAATTTGGATTTTTACATAAAGGCACCTGCTCCATCTTTCCAAAAAATTTTTCAGCATTATAGTTAGTATCTTTCTTATTTTAAATGGAACGCCCAGTATAATATTAGATTTTTGGAAAGTAATTTCATATCTCATAATTTTTCTATTATATTAACCTGTACCTATTTCTAATAGTTTTTGAGATAAGAAATAAAACATGTGTAAAATTGACAATAACATGATCGTGAATATGCGCATTGGTAAAATCATGAATGAAACATTTTTAAAGTTGAAATTTGGGCTATAACTTCACGAAAGTCGATAAATTCGATCTGTCTAAATAGATCGAATATCGAATAATCGATAGAAATAAACCTAAATAATATTTATTTCCCTTTATTATAAAATTGCTCAAATATATATTAAAATCTATATTATTTAAAAATAAAAAGACTAATAAAATTGCTTTTCAACGATATATCATGTTCCTATACATAAACATTCGAGTTTCTTATGTAGAGGTATTTAAATATTAATAATTCTATTATTATATAGGGTGTTTTCAAAGTTGAGTCATTTATTTTATCAACATGTAGAACTCGTCAAAAGAAACTGATACGCCAAAAATCACCTATATAAAAGTTGCATAATAAGGGAGTTGTAGGTCTTTTTAGTAATAATTATTTTTTTTTAATTAAAAACATTCATTATCGGTAAAAAGTATTCCATTTTTATAAAAATTGTTCAAAATTGTCACCACTTGTCCTATTAATGCATAGTCTTGCTCGGCGTACCCACGACTCCTGACAGGCAGGGCCGGCGGAAGGGAAATATTGAGACCGGGCGAATACCCCGCCTGGCGCACCCCCAATAATTAACATAATAACTAAGCATATTTATGCTACTTTAATAATATAGTTTCACTTACAGGTACTTCAAACTTCTTCTCTTCCTTCAATCTTAGTCCGCAGTTGTTTTTTCTATACCGGGTGCATCTTGAAAGTGACTCGCCCCTATAACTTTTTTATGTTTTTTAGATAAAAAACGAAATTTGGTATGTTAGTATGACATAAATTAAGATTGATTGACGTATTCAATTGTTTTTGGTCACTTCCTGTTTCAACGAAAAACTATTGATTTTTACATGGCACCGTCGGTATATTTCTAGTTCATTCGATAGAAAATGACACTCTGAGTAGAATGACATACCTTATGTCAACTTTTGACATTTTTGCTAAAAAAAGGTATTCTAAATTTCAATGTAGAGTGCCATGGCTGTGTTAAAAACACTAATTTTTAAACAAGAAGCCTTGGAAAAATAGATTTGATCGTCTAATGTTTTTCGTGTCTTGTCCTGACTGGTTAAAAAATGCCCAAATCGTATTTTTAATCATATGTCAATTTTTTCAAATGGAACAAGGGTGGCTAGGAATATTTGGAAAAAGCATTTTTACGAATAATTTTGTACCACACACTTGATATTTCGAGTCAAATTGTGTTATGAACCGTATGTTACAATTTCAAATAAACCATATGCGAAAATGTCAAAAGTTGACATATGATATGACATTCTATTCAGAGTGTCATTTTCTATCGCATAAAGTAGAAATATACCGAGGTTGCCATTTAAAAATCAAAAGTTTTAGTAATTTCCGGTGAAACAGGAAGTGACCAAAAACAATTGAATACGTCAATTAATTCTAATTAATGTTGTATTATAACATAGGGGAGAGTGGTATATACAGTGACGGTTTTTTTACTTTCTTTATTTAAAAAAAAAACATTTTTCTCACTTCATGGCCAACAGTATTTTCTTCAGTTTAGAATTACATTTTCCTGTCAATTTTCCCACCAATTAAGAAAAGCTGTTGTACCTAACCCACAGAAAAAAATTTGTCCCTGGATATACCATGTGTCCCTATATGTACCACCCTATGGTCCATAATGGGACAATTAAAAAGTTACGGAGAAACGGCATAGTTATTTGTCTTAAAATCCTAGAACGGAAAAATAAAGAGTTAAATATTTACTAAAAAACTTTATTTCAAGCATTAAACTGAAAACATATCTAATCCGTTATAAATACTAAACAAAAATGATAACTAAATGAAAAAAATCTTAACACATTACTGGATATTAAGTTCCGAAAAGTCAAAATTAAATTTAAGTTGTTTTGCAGCTCTTTCAGTGCTGCCTACCACAACTGGTTGGGGTAGCTTGCATACAACATCCATTTTATTGGCAATATCTTCATCTTTTTTTCAGGAAAAAGAAACGTGAGCTCTGAAGATTCTCTGAGAAAATTCACAAAGTATTCTTCAGAGTCTGCATCTACCTGACCAACAAAATGCTTAATACTTTTCTTCAAAGGATATTGAACCAAAACAAAATTTGAGATGTCTATTTTCGGAATTTGAATATCTTGCATGTCACTATCAATGTCATCACATGAATCATCGTCCACAATTTCATCTTCCACGACGCTTTCACTTGATGATGACTCCACTAAAACTTTTTTCTTTACACTACGGGCCTTTTGAATCCTTTGTTGTTTTGGCTTTGCATTCATGGCAGCTAATAAAATCACGTCAGTGGTATATAGTGGGACTGTCCCTATATATACCATGTTTACTTCAACAAAATTTGAATAAAAAATTTAAATAAATAATAACAAACTGATCTAACTTATATAAACTTACCTTTAGTAACGGTATAACACTACAGCATGTATCAATTTTAGAATGTTTTGCAAACTAGGAATTACACAGGATTTTACCTGAGTAAATAAATAACATGCAGCACACCAACAAGTTTGTTTTTTGTTCCCGGAATTTTCGTGCCTGTCTAGTAAACTAAACTTTATTATCGACAAAGAAACCTTTATTTTTGTTTGTTATACCCCGAAATATTTCTCCAATTATTTAAAAGATGGCGACTAGCGCTTCTGTCCCAGTATATACCACGTCCCACTATGTACCACTCTCCCCTACCAAATCTCATTTTTTCATCTGAAAAAATAAACAAGTTATAGGATTGAGCCAGTTTTGAGACGCACCCGGTATATAAATGATAAGTATAAACAAGGGTATAAGTGATCTTTGAAAACATTAGTATTTAGTTGCAAGCAATTGCATTATTTTTCTATAAGAATTTAGGAAAATTTTCTTTTCTTTTTCACAATCATTTATTTCGTGCAGAATCAGTATATGATCAGATACAGTTTTGTCGGCTTTAAAATGAGGATCAGCCAGTGTTTGAGATGCATTCCTTTGTCTTGTTCTAATGAGAAATTTTTACGATTCTGCTTCCATTTACCAAAAAATTGATATTTTTCCCACTACTGTTAATAAATTACTGAGGCAAACTTATAAGCTTTTTTGATAATATTCGGGATCGTATTAGCTTCTTGAGAATGAATATTTGCCTCATATAATTTTAGGACAGATCAGCCATTAATAACAAATAAAGGGTGTGAGTAGTAGACAAAGTGCAATTTTGAACGGTCAGTCTAAAACTGTCAATTTTGCTGGCTCTTGACCCAAAACAGTTTGTTTAGAGAAAATTTATAAAAACAAGAATTATAGAAAGAAGGGTTAGTTACAAAAAAGTTGATAGCTTTTCAGTTATAAGTAAAATAGCACGAACAATTTTTTTTAATATTTTAGTTGCTGGCGTGGCGCCCCGGGCTGTCGCCCGGGTCGCCCGGCCCTGCTGACAGGCCACAAAAATAAAATCCGGATGTCCGCGAATAACATCACACGCATTTACAATGCGGTCTTGAAGTTCTTCCACAGTATTTACTTCTCCATAATGGTACACCCAACTGTTTTAAATAACCCCACAGAAAAAAAATCACAGGGCGTTAGGTCCGGGGAGCATGCAGGCCAAGAAACGGGTCCAATCCTCCCTATCCATCTATTCGGAAACTGTTCATTCAAATATTCACGAACTCCTCTTCTGAAATGCGGTGGAGCTCCGTCATGTAGAAACCACATATCCTGCCTAACATTTAGTGGAACATCTTGTAATAACTCTGGCAGATGGTGTCGAAGAAAATCGAAATAAATGTCACCGGTTAACCGAGGTGGAAAAAAGTATGGTCCAATAAGCATGCGGATTTTCTACTGCCCAAACATGATTGTGAAAATTGTGTATACCATTTCGTGTAAATGTGGCTTCGTCTGTAGCTAAAACTATTTTAATAAAATAAAATAATCTTTATTATATGCACAAACAAAAGAGTACATATGAGAGGCTGATAGCAAAAGTGGGTTAAAATTTTACTCTCGGCAAAAACGGTTTGCGTTTTTCAGAGGGCAAAAGCGGTTTAAGTAGCAATGAGAGCAAAAATGAGAGAAAGAAACTTTACCGTAAAAATGGGTCATAATATGCCACTTTTACTCTAAGATTAAAAATATTCCTTTTTTGTCCGAAGAAAAAATCGTTAATTTACTATTAGATAAAAAAATCTGTTTGTGTATTTGCCAGTCAGTTTATTCATGTTCCTCTAGTTTTCTATACAAAAATAACATTTGCACCATATGCAACAAGTAGTGTAAAAATCAACTTTTTATAAGCTTTTATTTAACTTGCTTTGTATGTTTGTCCGGGGCAAATCTTGTAAGCTAAATTAGAACCACTTCCTTTGATTGTAGGAAATTATACATTTTTTTACAAGGCATGACCAGAATTTTTGACAGCTGTTAAAATGGCGGCCAAAATGGCGCCATTTTTGAGGTTTTTGATTTTTTAAAATTCTATTATAAAAAAATTTATTATAATATAGGGAATAATTTAACGTGTGTGAAGTTAGCACAACCACTTTAAAAAAATGTATGAAACTATGTGGAATAATTGCCGTAAATTAGCCGTAAATTTTCCGCGAAAACAAAAAATTTGCCGCTCTTTGCTAAGTATGTTAAATCGATGGTTGTGCTAAGTTAATATTAAGTTCGCACAACCACACAGTGAAACAACATAGTTAGGAATTTTATAGTATAGCAGGAATTTGTCGTTTTTTTGCCGTTCTTAGATAAAATTAAAAAAAATATCCTCCGATCATTCTCTATCCCCCTGCAACAAAAAATGTAATAGCGTCAAGGTCATATATTAAGTTAGCATAACCATTCTAGTAAACGTAAAGTAAAATGTCTGAAATTAGGTGGAACAATTGCCGTAAATACACCATGCAAACAAAAAAATTGCCGCTCTATTATTTGTTTACAAAATCGATAATTTTTTTAATTAACGTAAACGATAACGTTAAATTAGCGCAATTTTTCTTAAAATTCACTAAATGGGATCAATAATAACTTTTTAGTACAAAAGGAGTATGCCGTAAATAAGCCGTAAAATCGAAAAATTTGCCGCTCTTTTATTTCTCTATAAAATCTACAGGGTGATTCAGGCTTCCGAAAAAGCTCTATGCTTGGTTTTTGGTTTGTGAATTTCATTTAATTTTTTTTAATATAATATGGGGGCAATGGTAACACACATTTTAAAAATATTTTTGTCAGCATACAGGGTGATTCAAACATGTTTTCAAACCAAAGTTGTATATTTTTAAATAGAATACTAGATATATTTTAGCTCAGTGGATTTGCTACAAAATTTCCTTTCCAAAAATACAGTAATATCATATATTACACCGAATGGTTTTTGAAATATAACCGTTTTAAAGCTAAATTTGCTGTTTATTTAAAGCTCTCTTAAAAATCTAAATTCTAAGAATTTTAGATAAGAAATGTATTAAAATGCACCTTGATTGATGATCAGATAGTTAGAGTTAAAAAAATATCTAATATTCTATTTAGAAATATACAACTTTGGTTTGAAAACATGTTTGAATCACCCTGTATGCTTACAAAAATATTTTCTAAATGTGCAATATTATCGCTCCTATATTAAATGAAAAATATTAAAAATTGAAATAAAATTCACAAACCAAAAACCTAATATAGAGCTTTTTCGGAAGCCTGAATCACCCTGTCGATTTTATAAATAAATGAAATAGCTGCAAATTTTTGGATTCCACGCCTTGTTTACGGCATATTCCTATTATACTAAAAATTTCTTATTGATCTCATTTACTGACTATTAAGAAAAATCACGCTAATTTAACGTTACCGTTTACGTTAATTTAAAAATTGTCGATTTTATAAACAAATAATAGAGCTGCAAATTTTTCGTTTTCATGCTGTATTTAGGGCTAATTTACGGCAATTGTTTCACCTAATTTTAGACATTTTACTTAACGTTTACAGGAATGGTTGTGCTAACTGAATATATGACCTCAACGCTTATATATTTCAAAAACCACTCAGTATAGCATATGACATTATGGTATTTTTGGAATGGAAATTTAGTGGTAAATACACTGAGTTAAAAAAATTATAGTATTCCATTTAAAAATATACAACTTTGGTTTGAAAATATGTTTGAATTACCCTGTATGCTGACAAAAAAAAATTCAAAATGTGCGTTACCATTGCCCCCATATTATGTAAAAAATTGAAATGAAATTCACAAACCAAAAACCTAATATAGTTTTTAGAGCTTTTTCGGAAGCGTGAATCACCCTGTAGATTATATGAACAAATAAAAGAGCGGCAAATTTTCCGTTTGCATGGTGTATTTACGGCTAATTTACGGCAATTGTTCCACCTAATTTCAGACATTTTACTCAACGTTTACTAGAATGGTTGTGTTAACTGAATTTATGACCTTCACGCTGTTATATTTTTTGATGCAGGGGGATAGAGAATGATCGGGGATATTTTTTTTAATTCTATCTAAGAACGACAAAAACACGGCAAATTCCTGTTATACGTGTAAATTCCTAACTATGTTCTTTCACTGATTTCCAATGGTGGTTGTGCTAACTGAATATTAACTTAGCACAACTATCGATTTAACATACTTAGCATAGAGCGGCAAATTTTTTGTTTTCACGGCAAATTTACGGCTAATTTACGGCAATTATTCCACATAGTTTCATACATTTTTTTTA
The DNA here is from genome assembly GCF_002938485.1 of Sitophilus oryzae. NCBI lineage: Eukaryota > Metazoa > Arthropoda > Insecta > Coleoptera > Curculionidae > Sitophilus > Sitophilus oryzae. Next base: position 7,143,981 of record NW_022147434.1, on the reverse strand, counting down.
AAGTGGTTGTGCTAACTTAACACACGTAATAATTTACTACTACAACTACTTAAACTAACTAGCAGACCCGGCTAGGCGTTGCTGTGGCTAAGGTATACGTTAAATTATATTATAGTAAACTATTCAGTACAGTGAAAATATTAATTAATATACCGGGTGCGTCACAAAAGTGGCTCACCCCTATATCTTTTTTATTTTTTTAAATAAAAAAAAACGAGATTTGGTAAGTTAGTATATGAAGTAAATTATGATTGATTGACGTATTCAATTGTTTTTGATTACTTCCTGTTTCACCGGAAATAACTACAACTTTTAATTATTAAATCGCACCCTCGGTATATTCTATAGTCTCGTAGCCTAAAGCTTATTACTCTAAACAACATGACAATAAACGACGGGGGTTTAATATTCAGATTAATAATTTCGTCTTAGACATTCCCGACTATGTCGACCATAATTATTCATGCCTAGGATAATTGGCTGTTCACGAATAATCCCTTTGCTAGCTTAAATGCATCCTTTAGATCCACATCTTACATTAGTATTCAGTGGCTGTCTAATTTATCTCCTTTATCTCTATCTTAGAACGTCATTGTATTCTACTCATTCCTTTGAGCTTATTCGCAAGGAGCTTGTACAACATTCAAATATTTGTCAATTCAATTTTAGCATGTAAGTTTGTGACGACTTTTTCTGTCATCACTCAAACAGAAAGAAAAAGGTATCCGTTGCTCAGGGTTAGAGGAGAGCTGGGTTCGTAGGTAAGACTTGTGACCTGTGGTGACTTAATAATGTTGTTAAATAATAAAATAAAAGTAATAATGTATAGGCTGCAAAGATTCTAAAATTGATGTTAAGTATTCAAATAGTAATGGTCAAAGACAGTAAAAAGGGCGCCACTTACTTTGGGTATGAAAAGGTAAAGTAAGAAACCAGTAAGAAAATTTGATCATGAAATAGCTAAAATAAAATAATCAACAGCAATAAGGGTCTATTATGTTCATCAAGAATAAAAGTCAGATATAACTATCCTACGTTGAACATTTATTTAAAAAGAACACAATTATCAATCAGTTTAAACCCAGTTTCAATTATCCCAATGAAATCGTTAGTTACTTTAAGTAAACTCAAATTTAGTTAGAGTTCTCTCCAGTATACTATACTACGTAATATATAAACAGGTGAAATTTATGTAAGTACCAATACGATGATGTTTCGAAACAAGTCGTGTACAATAACCTTCAAAAATGAATCCGTGTTAGCGATTCTCACATAAAAGATCATACTGAAGTAAAACGTACCGTTAAGGACAAAGCATGACTTATAATGTTAACTAAAAGGTAAATTTTGACTATAATATATGGAATAAATGACATCAATTTACAGAGATATTCAAAATATTATCTCAAAGTAAAAAAAATTTAGGGAATACCTTGTGTGTTGAACTTAGAACTTATCTGTATTTTTTTTTTTATTTTGTGACGTAGTGAACAGGTAGGCAGGCAGTCTCCAGACTAACGGAAGTGGATGTAGACTCTTCGATAGTAGCAGGAGTCTTCGATATCAGTAGAATAAAGGTAGAGTCATAAATACTGTCTCAAAAGTGGTTACTCATATGCCAATTACTTATACGTCAATTTCTTATACGCCAGTTACTGGTCTGAAAATCAGCTGTACACATTCCAAAATATAGCCAAACTATATGCTGATCCAAACCAGTAATGCACAATCAAACATTATCAAAATAAATAAAAAACGGGAATAATGTGATCTTATTCCAGGAAAAGGCCAAAAAAAACACGAATTAGGCTCTGAACAGTATATTCTTACAGGATTTCAAATCTCCACTTTTGGATACCCGTGCCTTTACTGTTAGGAAAAGTGTTTCAGAAAGCCCTTTTTCTCTGAGATTCGTCGGACGCTGAACCACGCGTCTTTTTCTGATCTCAATCTCTCGGAAAAACCTACCCCTCCTTTTCGCAAAACGGAAGTCTTCGAATTGACAGGTCATATGACCAAAGGCAATTAAGTGAACTCTATCGTCTATACTGAATGAAATTTGTTTTTATGGAAAGGAACCGCTACCTGTACTGAATGAAGTTTAACATCTAGCGAATAGATGGCGCCAGCAATATTAAAATTTGGAATTTTATAAAAAGAAAAATAAAACGCTACACTGCCCCCCTCCAAAAAAAAGAAAGGCCCTCAAAGAGGACTTTCGCCCAAACACCACATAGGAAAACTAAACTAAGTTTGTACAGGGTTTTGGATTTTTCAAATGAAAATTTGGTGGATGATAACTTCGTGTATCACACGTCCATAAAGGAGTCACTATTGGTAAGTCGCAATCGGTATGTCAAATCAGTGAGATTACACAATCGGGAAAGTCAAATCACCATATAATCCAAATAAAAACATTCATATAAACTATATATGAAAACTAAAACTAAATCTAAACCTAAAAGTATGGGATAGGAAAAGAAAGAAAGAAAGAATCCCATGGAAGCGCAGATGTTCCTGAAGAAATCCTCAAGCTGATTGTCCGTACTCAACCCACCTAGTGTGAGGCAACGAAAGATTCACAAATCGCGTGTAATCAGTCATGCGACCCCTCACACCCAAGGAAGCGGAGAACAAAACAAACAACAAAAGAACCTCAACAAAAGCCATGCTACGGATCACTATAAGAGGTAAGTTTGGCGTGACCAAAACAAACTACCTTCGCCACAACCTGTGTGCTCACCGGTTAACCATTCAAGGTAACTCACCTGTATGAGAAAAAGAAAGGAAAATAACAATAGAAATCACAATAGATAAACATATAAAGGAAGAGAGAAAAGATTGTCACGAATGACCCAAAATATCCGTAACATAGGATTCCAGCCTATGAAACGCTATTGCAAATATGGAAAGAAAATCACAATCATACCCAATACACAGTAAACTTACGAAGTTATGAGGTCAGCTATGTCTCACCATTAGGTTGCAATCAGAATCATAACAACTTTTCGTTTTGTCACGAAGTCGTGTTCTCAAAATACAAGAATTGCTTAAATTTCAGATTCTTGTGAACTGAATGTCATAGAATGGAGCAAATGGCACAAAACCATATGAGTGATTAACAGAATTACCATCCCACAAAATATTTACTCAAAATTAGGTAATCTGTAGAATACTCGGAAAAAGAAAAATACTGCTATATGCTCGCATTTCTAAATAGAAATACTATATTATACTGAAAATATACGCAAAAAAACTAAATAACACAATAGTTATGCTGATTCGCGACAAATCCGTAAAAACGATAAGCGAATTGTTGTATAACTTTTTAATATAAACTAAAAAAACTAAAATATAATCTATGTATCCTTTAGACTAAACCCTAAAAAGGAATCGGACATAATAGATTATTTAAATTACTGTGACGTAGTAGAGACATTTCCTGTATCATCGTCGTCAATCATGTGACCTTGGTATGGTTTAAGATCTTTTATATGCCAGCGGCCTGCGTTATTACCATCCTCGTCTACTAAAACATAAACTAAATTCGAAATTTTCTTTCGTACTGAAGATAAAACAAAACGAGGGGCTAACTTGGCTGAAAAGTTAACACCAGCATTTGATAAGACCTTATTACGTCTCCAAACCAAATCACCAACCTGAAAAGATAGATCACGTCTACGCAAATTATAAGACTTTGAGTTTCTTTCGTAAGCAGCATGAAGTTTCTTACGGACTTCGCTAAAGACACTATAAAGATTTTTGAGTTCTGAAGCGTAAGAGTTGCGATCGCCAGGCATAATTTCAAAATCTTCAGAGAACTTAACTTGACCATAATAATTACCAGAGATGGGAATATGCCTACCGAAAACTAAAAACGAAGGAGAAAAACCTGTGACCTCATGTTTAGAAGTGTTTAAAGCAAACTGAATATTAGAGAGTTGAACATCCCAATCTGTATGTTGTTTAACATAAGTTCTAATAGCTGTTCCTATTGTTTTATTCATTCGCTCAACAAAGTTACATTGAGGAGAATACACAGCATTATACCAGATCTTCTGAACTTGGTATTTCTTAGCTAAATCTCTAAACTCTTTCGCAACAAATTGAGGACCATTGTCACAAATTATATGTTGAGGTACTCCATAGGTAAGAAAAACTTCATTCTCAAGATACTTGACAATATAGGGAGATTTTGATGAACGTAACGGACACAGAAGAACATACTTCGAAAACCAATCGCCAACAACTAAAAGCCACTTATGACCCTTTTTTGATCTAGGAAAAGGACCCATAAGATCTAAAGCGATTGTCTGAAAAGGCATATTAACTTGTTTTTCTCTTCCCATCCTACCTAACGGCATAGTATTTGAAGATTTCTGAGCTCCACAAACACGACAACTCCTAACAAATTTAAGAACATCGGCTCTCATCTTGGGCCAATAAAATTGTTCTTGAAGTCTCGATAAAGTCTTATAAAAACCCAAATGCGAACAAGTTGGCGGATTATGACATGATTCGATAATATTACGACGTTGAGGACGTGGAACAACCTTCTTCCATTCTTGAAGATTTGATGAAAATGGTAGCTGTACCGGAATAAACTTAAAAAGAAAACCATCTTCAATTTTCCACTGTGGAAATGAACTAGGCGAAGCTAAAATCTTTTGCTTCATAGTCTCATACAATGCGTCAGTATGGTCTAAATCTATATTCAAAACGGAAATTTGCGGACATACAAAAGAATCATTATCTGAAATATCTGAAGGAGAAACTTTATGATTGGTAGTGGTGGATCTATAAAAATTCTTAACACATAATAACCACTTCTTCCAATCATATTCTGAAAATAAATTTCTGGGTTTGAATTTTTTTTGAACTACATGACCAGAAACACGAGTTCGTCCGATTAGTTTTTTGAACATTTTGGACACGCCGGTGATTTAACCCCTAAATTACCACATTTAAAACAAAAAACCCTACGTTTCTGTCGACAATCATGAAACGTATGATTCGGACCAGAACAATTCCAACAAACTAAACGCGAGGTTGCTTCCTTACCTGAATTTTCTACAGATCTGGGCATACTCGAAGAAGTATTTACCATATCAGGGTCAGAAGACGACGACGCTACAGAATAACTAGCAGACCGAACAGTAGTATTTCTATCTTTGTTCTGAGCATTTACATTCTTAGATTTTTTACTAAACTGTACGCGACGAGAATCAAACGAGCTAGAATCAGGAGTGGTATTTAATTCAGAAACATTTAAATTTCTAGAATGTTTTTCATTCTGATGTTTAGCATTTTCTAATTTTCTACACAAATTAGACAGTTCAGACACAGATAAAACATCAACTAAAGCTAACTGAGTAATGTATTCAGGAAGTAAATTTTGTCTAATGATTTTTATTTTAGTAACCTCACTAGGGCATTTACTTAATCTACTAAAAAGATTCTCTAAAGTTGCTATAAAAATTAAAATACTTTCATTTTTTCGCTGTTTATAAGATTTAATTTGTGACCAAATATTATCATCATTATCTGGTGGTAAAAAGTCTTTCTTTAATCTTTCTACAAGAGATTTCCAATCTGCGACATGTTGTTTAATTCTATACCAAATAAAAGCATTACCAGTAAAAAGTTCTACTGCAGAAGAAAATAAATCTTGTTCACTAACTTTACGTGATTCAGAAAGCTCAGTAACAGTTTCTAAAAATGAAAATAAATCTTGAGGATTACCATTAAATTTAATAGGCCAGTCTGAGACTGGACAAGGTTTAGCAACATAAGTCACAATAGGAGGCGGTACATTAATAACCGGTCCTGAAGGGACAGAACTAACATTTAAAATATCATGTGTCAGAAATTTTTGAAAATAAGTCAGCTTCAAGTTGATAACAACTAGTATAAACATCAGTTTGAATAGTCTCTGCATCAGCACGATTTTCATCTAAAATTACTCTTCTAATTCTACCAGCCAAATGTACAAGACGAGATTTTATAACTTTAAACATTGAATCATTTACTCCACCCTCGAATTCAGAAATTGACAAAGAAATTGAATCTAAAGTTGCTTTAATTTCGAAAATTTCTTGATCAAAAGAAAGAGGATAATTTTCCATATTAACTAAACAAAAGGGTTATTAATTTCTCTACTTAAAAGACCTGACAAAATTTTACGTTTACTCTCAACATTTTTAGATGTCTTAATACCCCTAATAAGAAGTTCATAATCTAATTCTACTTGTCGTAAATGATTAACTTTAAAAGATTCTTTCTCCATTGTAATTCAGTTATATAAGATATTAAAGACTAAATGATTCAGAAAAATTTACTAATTTTAACAAAAAGCTGTTATGACTCGACGCAATCTATCAGAAAGAAATTATGTTCAATGTCAAAACCAAAAAAGATTCAAGTATTCGAAACAAATTCCAAAATTTTATGAAATACTAACAGTGCTACCCTGTATACTGAAATTATGTCCACTCTGTATATTCAAAATATAACCATACCTGTATATTTAAATCAAAATCGAAACGTCAATAAAAAATGTAGTCAGAAATACGTATTAAGTTATTTATCTGGGTTTTAAATAGATAAACAAACACCCTCAAGAATTTATAAAACAAAAAAATTGCTGTTGAACTGAAATTATTAGAATTTAATTACAGAAATAATGAAAATAAAATTTCAAAACTATAGTCTTTGCCTTATAGAAAATTTATCTGAGCCTAACAAAAATTATTTTACAAAGTCTCCCAAATAAGTGAAGCAAATTAAATTAAATTGAGCCAATTAAACCAAGTAAAGCCCCACGTGACAGGGCGTCATATACTTTATTCTTCTATTTGTGTGACGACTTTTTCTGTCATCACTCAAACAGAAAGAAAAAGGTATCCGTTGCTCAGGGTTAGAGGAGAGCTGGGTTCGTAGGTAAGACTTGTGACCTGTGGTGACTTAATAATGTTGTTAAATAATAAAATAAAAGTAATAATGTATAGGCTGCAAAGATTCTAAAATTGATGTTAAGTATTCAAATAGTAATGGTCAAAGACAGTAAAAAGGGCGCCACTTACTTTGAGTATGAAAAGGTAAAGTAAGAAACCAGTAAGAAAATTTGATCATGAAATAGCTAAAATAAAATAATCAACAGCAATAAGGGTCTATTATGTTCATCAAGAATAAAAGTCAGATATAACTATCCTACGTTGAACATTTATTTAAAGACGAACACAATTATCAATCAGTTTAAACCCAGTTTTAATTATCCCAATGAAATCGTTAGTTACTTTAAGTAAACTCAAATTTAGTTAAAGTTCTCTCCAGTATACTATACTACGTAATATATAAACAGGTGAAATTTATGTAAGTACCAATACGATGATGTTTCGAAACAAGTCGTGTACAATACCCTTCAAAAATGAATCCGTGTTAGCGATTCTCACATAAAAGATCATACTGAAGTAAAACGTACCGTTAAGGACAAAGCATGACTTATAATGTTAACTAAAAGGTAAATTTTGACTATAATATATGGAATAAATGACAACAATTCACAGAGATATTCAAAATATTATCTCAAAGTAAAAAAAATTTAGGGAATACCTTGTGTGTTGAACTTAGAACTTATCTGTATTTTTTTTTTAATTTATGACGTAGTGAACAGATAGGCAGGCAGTCTCCAGACTAACGGAAGTGGATGTAGACTCTTCGATAGTAGCAGGAGTCTTCGATATCAGTAGAATAAATGTAGAGTCATAAATACTGTCTCAAAAGTGGTTACTCATATGCCAATTACTTATACGTCAATTTCTTATACGCCAGTTACTGGTCTGAAAATCAGCTGTACACATTCCAAAATATAGCCAAACTATATGCTGATCCAAACCAGTAATGCACAATCAAACATTATCAAAATAAATAAAAACGGGAATAATGTGATCTTATTCCAGGAAAAGGCCAAAAAAACACGAACTAGGCTCTGAACAGTATATTCTACAGGATTTCAAATCTCCACTTTTGGATACCCGTGCCTTTACTGTTAAGAAAAGTGTTTCAGAAAGCCCTTTTTCTCTGAGATTCGTCGGACGCTGAACCACGCGTCTTTTTCTGATCTCAATCTCTCGGAAAAAACCTACCTCCTCCTTTTCGCAAAACGGAAGTCTTCGAATTGACAGGTCATATGACCAAATGCAATCAAGTGAACTCTATCGTCTATACCGAATGAAATTTGTTTTTATGGAAAGGAACCGTTACCTGTACTGAATGAAGTTTAACATCTAGCGAATAGATGGCGCCAGCAATATTAAAATTTGGAATTTTATAAAAAGAAAAATAAAACGCTACAAGTTTTGGCAGAAAATGAAAGATACTACTAATAAATTAATAACAATTCCATTAACAAAGAAATATTATAGTAGATATACTACAGGGCTGAGCGTGCATTAGAAGCTTCTAGAGAAGTACAATATCTGGATCGAAGATTTTTTGCACATCATTGTTTAATAATGAGATATATCGATTAAAAATAGTTTCAATATGGCTGTACTTCCGGAAATACCGGAAGTTGATAGCAATTTTCTTATATTAAATGGGTGCCCCCATTTTTTATTAGATACTTCTCTGTAAATTCTATGTATACAGGGTGCTACAAATTCGAGGTACGAGCATTGTTATCTCGGTAACTGTAATAGATACGAACATGCTTAAATTGGGGCAAAGTTGCGCTTTAGGATGTTCACCAAGATGCTATCAAAAACGTTTTGGAAATTTCAAGGATTGCTGAGTTTCTTGGAAAAAACGGATTTTTTTGAAAATAAATTTTATTTTTTCCTGTCGTTATTTTTCAGAAAATCAAAAAACTAATTGCACATTCTCATATCCACTTTATTAGGGCTATCTGATGGTATTTTTAGATAGAGTACAATGATATGCTACACTTGATATTTTTTTTTTGTTTTGGGTAAAACAATAAAAAAAAACTATTTAATTGTTATTTAAAATAATTTCAAATCCGACTCTGGTTTGTCATTTATTTAATCTGATTATATTCAGCACAAAAATATTGATCAGCGCTAATTAACATTGAATAAAGAAAACCAATAAAAATTGTTTTGGACATTTGAAATCAATACATTTCAACATTAAGAGTACAAAAACAATTAACGAGTAATAAAAAACAATTAAAGGGTACAAAATGCATTCGGAAGTATAAGAAGATCTGTTCAAAGAGCTATAAATAAGATTGAACGAAAAATAAATTTGTGCATTATGGAGGGTGCGTTATGCAGAGCATGAGAAACTAGTTTGTAGAAGTTGATTTATTTATAATAACTAGGATTAATATTATGCATATTATTAGTTCGTACACTGGGATTTCAAATTCACAATAAAAAAAGTTAATAATGATAGATATCTTTAAATTGTTGACCTGGATATTAATTATTTGAATCTTTCAATTGATGTGATTTTCCTTTTTCAATGTTAATTAGCGCTGATCAATATTGTTGTGCTGAATATAATCAGATTAAATAAATTAAAAAACCAGACTTGAAATTATTTTAAATTATTGTTAAGGTATCCAAAACAAAAAAAAGTATCAAGTGTGGCATATCATTGTACTCAGGAGACCGAAGTCTTTCAAAATTTGAAATAAAAAGTGCAGGTCCGTATTTAAAAAAATTAAGTTGGCCTCTGTATCTCACAAATTATCAGCTAATTTGAAAATCTAAAAATACCATCAGATAGCCCTAATAAATTGGTTATGAGAATCTGCAATTAGTTTTTTGATTTTGGAAAAAGTAACGACAGGAAAAAATAAAATTAATTTTCAAAAAAATCCCTTTTTTCCAAAAAACTCCGCAATCCTTGAAATTTTTAAAACTTTTTTGATGGCATCTTGGTGAACATGCCAAGGAGCAACTTTGCCCCAATTTAACCATCTTCGTATCTATTACGGTTTTCGAGATACCAATGCTCGTACCTCGAATTTGTAGCACCCTGTATTGATGTTAAATACTCTATAGGCTCAGAAATTATCATTCTTCACGCCGGCGCACAGTGTGAAATTTACGGGGTGTAGCTGGAAAAAAATATTTCAGCGACTCTTTTAATGAAATATTAGCCTTTTTCGTTTTTATATAAGAAATTTTAAACCCAAATAATCGTAGAGGGCATATACAGGGTCTCTCATAATGTTTAGTACATATAGGAAACTTTTTTACTATATTGTCAGTGATTCATAAAATGTTATTTTTAATAAAAAAATTTGTTGATTAGTGTTAGCGGCACGCCAATGAATAGGGCCATATCTAGTATGTTATGTGTATAAACAAGTCCAAGTGGTCGTCTAGCGCAAGCGCAAGCCTCAGGCAGTGAGAGGGCAACTGCGGTACGATAACCACGTGCCTTGTCACTCTTTACATAAACATAATAATTATTTCATAAATTGACAGATTATTAATAATATAATCTAATATCTAACAATTAGAGAATAGTTTTGTGGATAGTAACTACGGAGTTTAATATACGGAGTGTCTAAAACTCTACAAAATGTGGCGTTGCTGAACCAAAATACATAATCTATAAGAAAGGCAAATAAGAAAGTACTATATACAAGCAAAATACACTATAAAATTTTTGTGGGTCAAACCGATTTGGAAAAACTACCTAAATCGGAGAAAATCAGATAATCAAAGAAAATAAAATAATCAATTGTTGATTTCTCGACGAACCGCACTGCACAAAGAGACTGTATTTGAGGTTTTTCTTTCATTTTGGTACCCTTTAATAATTTCTTTTTAATCGAAAATCTCCTCTTAACCAATCAGAATTTTTAGATAAGAAGATATGTTTATGCCTATTTGCCTTTTTCCATTTATTTGTTGTCGATTTTCTGACAAAACGTCATGGTTAGGTTAGGTTAGAAACTCTTATATTTTCTTTGACAGCTCTTGAAAGATTACTAGAATCAAAGCGTTCCAATATAAAATTCACCACAGCCAGCGCTGCGCCGCTTCTTTGGAGTGTTAGAAGTCCAAACCTCATATACATCCTGACCAGTGAAGCGCGCACGCATCTTAAAAAATATATATGTATAGCTAAAGCGCACCTAAACTCAGCTAATTTTTTTTATGTCGTATGCTATAACAAGTGGTCTTTCAAGAAATGACAAAGTTATCGTGGTATTATGTGGTATTATGTTACAAAAACATATTTAAAGTAGCTAAATTACAATTTTTCATAGGTAACTGCAGGTACTTTAATATTTCTTTTGAGTCAAACTATATAGCAGAAATATTTTTAAAAATTATAGCTTACCACGAAGGCCTAATATAAAAATAATATCAATGTAGTTATTCCCTGAAAGTAAACGCTTCTCACTTATACATTTTTTTTAATATTGGTACAGCAAATTTATCAGTATAAAGTTTTACTTATCTTTATCCTTTTTATTGCTATTTGTAATTCTGAATACGAGGATAAGAAATTTCAGTTTTAAGTACGCCTATGACCGAAAGCGAACGTCTACCTCCCGCTTCTAATCAGCGGCCATATTTGGATGGAATCAGGGATGAGTAAATATAAAGGACCCTAAAATTAATAAATTTTGCTCGTCTGTTCTGTTCAAACATGTAAAAAATATTTATTGATGGATCAGTATGGCAGAGAAGTAATAAAAAGGCCGTTTTTATGAATAATAAAATGATATTTGAACATCATATTATAATCAAATTGAATTGACAATAGATTAATTTATCAGTTATCCGCAGAAAATTGACAATAATAATAGAAACATGACCCATGGCAATTAATATAAATCCAAATTAAAAATCGATAAGAGTTCTCATTCATAATAGTAATATAGATATATTTCAAAGAACTTTACTTAAAATTAACTTTTTTAATTTTGTACTAGTTTATGGCACTTGGTGGTATAACTTAACAAAATAATATCAATCATTAAATAAAGCATAAACGAACCAATAAATAAACAAAAAGGTTAATTTATTTAATAAAACGTACAACGTACGGCTTTGGATGCCGATTGTCGTGTGTATGAAGAATACAGTCAACGTGTGTTCAGTACAATACGATATACTGAAAGAGAAAAGACTATAAATACGGGAGAAAAATGAGAAGTTTATTACCTATCCACTTAATCCGGATCGGTCGACAATAGAATTTGTGATATTTACAACATTATGTAATTAATTGATTATCGGTCCTATTATGTAACTGAAGATGTACGTAACTACGTAATAGAGCATATTTTTTGGTTAGTTTATTTAATGAAGCGTACACACGGCTTTGGTTGCTGATTCTCGTTTGTCAACGTGTTCAGTACAATACGATATATTGAGAGAGATGCTGATGCTCTATTACGTAGACACGTACATCCCTAGTTGCATAATAAGACAGATAATCTATTAATTCCAAAACGTACTAAAAGCGCAAATTCTGTTGTCGAACAATGTAATCAGTATGATTACAGATTAAATAATTATGGAGGTGCATATGAAACATTAAACGATTTATCATTGTGTTAAGTTATATCAGGTAATTTAACAAAAAGATCAATCATTTAATGTCTCTCTTCACACTGGCTCACTCCATTATTATTTAATACTGATTAGAATGGTCGACAATAGGATTTGCACTATTTACTACGTAGTACAGCATATTTTTTGGTTAGTTTATTTAATGATATAACCGGTAATGTACACACGGCTTTGGGTGCCGATTGTCGTGCCTATAGACTCTGTGATTGTATAAATGAACAAAGAGAAAAGAGCAAGAATTTTCCCAAGCGTATGAAGTTGCGCTCCGGATTAAGTGGATAGGTAATAATTTTCTCTCCCCGACTTACAAGATTGCCATAGCGATTCACTTCTAGACATGTAGGTAAATGATGACTAAAATAAACGACCCAAGATTCTCTCTTGCCGACCAGTATATTATCGTAGTCTTAAAGAAATTAGAATAAAATAAACTATGTTAAATTTATGATTATGATTAAGTGGATAAGTAATAATTTTCTCTCCCCGACTTACAAGATTGCCATAGCGATTCACTTCTAGACATGTAGGTAAATGATGACTAAAATAAACGACCCAAGATTCTCTCTTGCCGACCAGTATATTATCGTAGTCTTAAAGAAATTAGAATAAAATAAACTATGTTAAAAATGTTCATGTATACTACTGAAATGAAGATAATATATTTAAGCTAAATGTAATCTATTACAGTTGTAGTAAAATGAGTAACTAATTGTCGAAAATCCAGATCCAACCCTAGATGCCAATTTTTTTGAAACGTCTACTTATGCGGTTTGAAATTTTGATGCAAAATCTGGCAATACCGCTCAGAAGAAATGTACCCACCCATACCCACCCAACTTTTTTCTCTTTTTAATACATTTGATTTGCCATTAAGCTGCCTACATCACTGTCTTACACGTTAAAATCCTATACACAGAGTTGACCTGTCCCGATGTGTATATTATAAATACGGCCTGCCTTAAGAGTTTAAAAACCTTTTAAGGTGTATTTATAAAAATATATCTCGTATTTTCGCTCTTTAGTAATATAATGTAATAATTGATATTGTTAAATAATACGCCGTTTGATAAAAAAAACGGCGCAAAGTAGGTTTGGAAATTATGATCGATGACTGCATTTTGAACGCAGTGTTACAATATGACATGGCCAGATCTATTGTTTTACATCACTTGGCGTTTAAAGTCATAGGTTACTGGTTAAAAGCAGAAGAAATATACGCTTTAAAACTAAATATTAAATAACTTAAAAACGATTTATTTTAGGTATATGAACATGTACAGACAAAAAGTAACAGAGCTACCGCCATTATTATATGACATTCAAACAATTTAATTTATATAGCCCACATGTCTTCTCTTTATATCACAGTGGCTGTAGTTATCACTAAATTTGACTTTTAGGCTAAACAAGTTTTTTTGGCAGGCAGTTTTTTTGTCGAAAAATTTTTATTATGCCTTTTGATAAACGCAACTTGAAGAGAATGCCTAAAGAGATAGTTAACTAGATGCTTCTAATTGGGCCCCTCGTTACAATGCCACCCAGGCCCCTCTAACCCAGTCCGACCCTGGTCAGGAGTCTACCTCTAAACCCAACACGCTGCACAAGCTACCGTTTTCTATACCCGGCCTGGGTCAACCAGGGGCACTAGACGATCCTCTGAGAGTAGATTTCAGTTTCTTCAAAGCGTTTTCTTTCATGAGATATACGAAAAATCTCATTGCTTTATTGCCTCTTTACTTTTTGGATGTCACTGTTAACTGAGTTTACAATTCTATTCCATTGAGTTCCTCCCATTGATTCTGCATGCTTATCCGCTCTAAGTTTTCGTGGAAAATATCCTTGTACCATTGGAGTTGTCCACCCGGTTTTCTTTTACCGTCTACAAGCTCACCGTAAAGCAGGGATTTTGGTAGGCGGTTTTCTTACATTCTGCATACGTGACCAGCCCATCTTAAGCGGGATTTTGTAATCATGACTGGAGCTCTCGCAGCTAGCTTTTTCAGGGACTGATACGTTTGAGACATGGTGGAACCATCTGATTCTTAAGAGTTGTCCAAGGTGTCTCTGTTGCAACTTGTTTAATACGTTCATGTGTCGGCGGTAGATGAACTAAATTTCGATCTGTTGTCAGAAGAGGATGGGAATTATCACGTCCCCCCTTCAACAGGACGATCCCCATGTACGACGAGTTATAAACTGTATGATGAGTTATAACTCAAGAAAAGGGGACACAATAAATCTTTAAGGTCGCGGTGATTAACTCCCCTCCCACTCATTCTAAATTCTACTGTATGATCGAAAAAAAAAAACGACGTCCAGTTGGCTGGTAAATGACGATCGATGACATTTCCCATAGTAGTAAATTTACATATAAAATGATAGCGATCTTCATTTCATAGCCATCGCTGATGCCGTTTTTTCTCGATCATACGGTACTAAGAAACACAAAATATGAAAAAAAATATATGTATGTCTATGTTACCTACAAAATGTAGGTGACATAGAATTTTTGAACATTGCAAAGCTTATTTACACCATCAAGAAATTTACGGAGAATGAACCTTCAAAATCAAATAGTTTTCTAAAATTTTCCAAAAAGTGACAAAAAAAAATTCAGCATTTCCATTAGTTAAAAATCATAAGACAATTATTTTTATCATTTAAAATACTTCAACTTATTTAAGAGAAACAAATCTTAAACGAAGAAATATATTTGACCCGCATCGACTTTGACCGAACAACGCCAAATTAGACACGTGTCTGTCTCTATGCGCCCTCGCAACGTTCCAAAGCGGATTCTTTTTGCCAATCTCCCCCATATCCCTTTTCCGTCCTTTGTTGCGATGACGTTTTCAAGGGCACCGTTGCCCTGCGGATACGCGGCGGCGAAATAAAACTTTTACGGCTGCTGCAGGCCTACACGCTTCGCTTGAAGCCGGCGAGAACGTTTCGAACGGCGGAAGTTACGATCAATTATAGATCGTATTTCGTATTACAAAGTATTACAAACAAACTAAAGTAGTAATATTAATAATAAACCAATAGTAATAAAACAATAAAAAAACTTTGGAATTTGGGATGAACAAATGTAAAACACTACACATAAACAGAGGTAAATGGCAAAACGAAGAGCAGGCATCTACATTAAACAATGAACACTTAGACAACATGCAACCCAACGAATATTACAAATACTTGGGAATTTTACAAAACAGAAAAGTTGACCATACCGCACTCAAAACCCAACTAAAAGAACAATACAGGAAAAGACTAAGTAAAATACTGAAAACCGAACTAAATTCAAAAAACACAGTTAGAGCGAATAACACCTACGCCATACCGCTGCTCACCTATTCATTTGAAATCATTAAATGGTCCAAAACAGATCTGGAAAATTTAAATATTCTGACAAGAACTCAGCTAACTAGATTCCGACAGCTGCATCCCAACACTTGCAAGGAGAGGCTGACCATTGAAAGAAAAGAAGGAGGTAGGGGCCTGACAGATATTCACGAAATACACAACAAACAGATTAATTCACTAAGAAAATACTTTAAAGAAAAAAATACCTCATTACACCAAGCAGTAACTATAGCGGATGCTAACTACACACCATTAAATCTTAACGCAGAAAATATTCCTGTTTCAAATATACTCACATTAGAGGAAAAGAAAAACAAATGGTCCCAAAAGCAACTACATGGAAAACACTGTCATATTATGAACAACCCCGACATCGATAAAGAACTGTCATATTCATGGCTACAAAAAGGGCAACTGCAACCGGAAACGGAGGGATTCATTATAGCGATACAAGATCAAGTAATAGCAACGCGCAACTACAGGAAATACATAATAAAAGATAGGGCCCAACAAACGGATACCTGCAGGCGTTGCCACCTCAAAGTGAAACAATAGAGCATATTACAAATGGTTGTAAAATACTCACTGGTACAGAATACACTCTAAGGCATGACTTTGTTGCGCGTATTATACATCAAGAAATAGCAAAAACATATAAATTTATACAAGAAGAACAGCCCTATTACAAATACACGCCGCAATCTGTCTTTGAAAACGACACTATAAAACTCTACTGGGACAGAACGATCCATACTGACAAGACAGTAACATGCAATAGACCTGATATAACGTTAACACTAAAAAAAGAGAAAGTAACATATCTAATAGAAATCAGTGTTCCGAATGACAACAACATAACAAAGAAATATGAAGAAAAAATTAGCAAATACATTCCACTAACACAGGAAGTAGAACGAATATGGCAACAAAAAGAAGTTAAAAATCCTACCATTTATTATATCTAGTACGGGCCTCACACATAGGAAATTTAAAGAAAACCTCGATATTTTAAATTTAAAAGGTCATATTTACACACTTGCTCAAAAAGCAGTAATCATTAAAACCACAAACATAACCCGCTCCTTCTTAAAACAATAGAAACAAAACAATAGAAACTCTGACAGTATTTGGTAATGAACACCCGTCTGTCAGAATATACCACCAAAAGGAAAGAAAAAAAAAAAAAAGAAAAGAAAATAAAACAATAATTACAAAATGATAAGCAGAACATGTTCCAAGGGATGCGGATGAAGATATATGGAATGAATCTTCGAGCATATGGATATAGACAGAAGGTATAAAAACTATGCTTGAAAGAGATAGACAGGATGAATTATGAAATAAAATATCTCCTTGGATTGATATAGTTTTTAATTTTGAAAATCTACACAATGATTCGGTCAGATGTACAGGGTGATCGAAATTGGTCTGTTTTAACAGAGAAAACCTATTTCCTGACTAGATAGTGCAAAACCGACATAGATGTCATGGGCTCGATTTCTGAGATACGTTTAATGGCGTAAAGTGCCTGTTTATATTTTCACTGCCAACAGAGATACGGGGTCTTTTTGAATTTTTTACCATTTTGAAAATTGCTTATAACATTTTTATTTCGCGGAATAATAAAATTCTGTAAAAACGTTCGTAAGTCACTTTTTTAAGCAAAATCCATTGGCGTAGTCAGTTTTTTTCTATGCTTGCTCTTTTTGTCAGAAATAATAAAAAATAAAATTTTTTAAACGGAAATCATAGTTTGGCATTTAACCAATTCCAACGATATAAAGTTATGGGTATCTATTTCTAAGAATGAGAGAAATATTAGGTTTTTTTATTTGTGTTGAATGTTCACGTGTATTTGCCTAATTATTAGCCGACCAACAAGTATGGTAGGCTATTAAGATTGGAAAAAAAAGTTTTTTTAATTTCACTCAAAATGAGTTATTTGGGTCATAAATAACCTAAATACAAAATATTTTCATGGTGTCTGTCTGTCTGTCTGTTTGTCTGTCCGTCTGTAACACGATAACTCAAAAACCGCTAAACCGATTTTAACCAAATTTGTTAAATTAATTAAATAATTAAATACTGTGGCATCCGAGAATCTGGCCATTAGTTTTTGGTGGGGTGGGGGGTTGGTAAGGGGGTATGAGAGTACAAAAGTTATGGGCAATTTTCCAAATTTTAAAAGACCCCGTATCGCAGTTGGCAGTGAAAATATCCAGCAGGCGGTTTACGTCAATAAACGAGTCTCAAAAATCGAGCCCATGACACCTATGTCGGTTTTGCTCTATCTAGTCAGGAAATAGGTTTTCTCTGTTAAAACAAACCAATTTCGACCATCCTGTACAGGGTGGGCCAAATTGGACGCTTTTAAAGGGAAACATCCTTTTCTAAGGAGATAGACGAAAACTAATATTGGTGTCTGGAGTTCAATTCTTATCAAAAACATGATGGTGAAAACCGCACATCGATATCCGTTACCGTTTCGGAGCTACGGGGTGTTTTTCAAAAATGCGCATTTTTACAAATCGCTGTAACTTTTTTGCTAAGGAAAACGTTGTATTTTTATGAAAACATTTCCAAAGCACCTGTTTACGTAAAATTTAATGGTTTAAGTATATTTTTTTTAAAGCTAACAATTTAAGAATTATCAACAGAAAATTTTAATTATAAATTAATTCATTGAAAAAAAATTAAAATTAGATTTCTAAAATATAGCATACTTCATATTTTGCTCGATTCCACTTTGAGATATAGAGTTTTTAAAAATTCGCCCACTTTGAATAAGTAGGCTTTGAACGGCGCCGGCTGTAATGCAAAAAAAATCTAGCTGTGAGCAATAATTAAAACGAGAATAATATTTGCATGGAGATATGCCGAATTTTATAACAATTAAAACTATATATTTAACATCAACACATTTAAACTATATCTAATAACAAAATAAAAATTAATAGCAAATCAAAACATTAGATTTTGCTACAGGTGTTCGATATGTCGACCGTCTCCTGTTATGGACAGACGGGACCGTTTTTCAACATTTCTCGCGGAATTCATTAACTCAGTGGTGGTGATTAGTACTTCTAATTCTTGTCTAGATTATACGAGCATATTAAAGATAAGAACCTTTATATTCTGCCGCAAAGATAAAAATCCATAGGTACTAAGTCCGGCGGCCTCGGCGGCCAACGGCTGGGATCTTGGCTAGCTATTCAATTATTCTCGAAACAGGCCGGAAAATTTGCTGATAACTTCAGCGTTATGAAACGATGCCTCGTCTTGCTGGAAAAATATGTTTTCGGGTTCCATTAAGGGTAGATCATCAATAAGGGTTTCTAAAGACTACTAGTTAAAAGTGGCGAACTTTTAAAAATTCTGTATTTCGAAGGGGACTATAACAAAATATCAAGTGTGCTATATTTTTGGCAAGGTAATTTTAAGTAATTTTGAATTAATTGAAAATATACAGGATATCCCTAATAAAAAATAAATTTTTCTGTTGATAACTCTTAAATTATTAATTTTAAAAAAGTTATACTTAAATCATTAAAATCTACGTAAAAAGGTGCTCTGGAAATGTTTTCATAAAAATACAAAATTTTCCATAGCAAAAAAGTTACAGCAATTTGTTAAAAATGCACATTTTTGAATCACACCCCGTAACTCCGAAATGGTAACAGATATCGATGTGCGGTTTTCACTATCATATTTTTGATAAAAACTGAGCTCCAGACTCCAGACACCGATATCAGTTGATATCAGTTGTATAACTGATATCGGTGTCCTACAATTTGGCTCACCTTAACCTATTTTATTTAATAATTTCTAAAATGTCAAATTCCGAAGATTCAGAACCAGATGTTGAAGACATTATTGTTAATTATTAATACCGCAGACACTCTTTTCTTTGATAACTTTGTTGCGAGCTTTTTGGCACATACATTACATGTTCTGCCTAACTCGATGACAATAGTATCGTTTGCGCTATTGCCGTAAAAACTCTATTAATTAATGTCTAATTTTAACTAATTATCACGGTAACGGCTCATTATAATACGGTATATAGGTGTTATTAAGTATTTTACTCACATAAAAATAAATTATAGCCCATTTGATTAGAGGATAATTATCTAGTTATGGCAGGTCGGTAATGTAAACGTAATTTCCGATAAATGGTGTCAATTAAACGACTGCAATATTTTAATGACTTTTTTGCACTCGTATTGTATGCTTAAAACCACCTTAGCCATACAATAAATGCACTCCTCAAGGCATTTAAGAAAGTTGAGTCATGTAGTAATGGCATTGATTATTTTATTTAAAATATGCATTGAAGGTACTGGTAGGAATTATTATAACACAGTATGTCCCCAGATTGCCTTTACAAGAAGAAACACTTTTTTATTATTAAAATTTTGAGAAAAATGCGTTCTTTATTCCGTTTATACTTTTTCAAATTTTCATACCGTTTTAGAGAAAATTAAAAAAAACATGAAAATATGGTTGAATTTGAAAATCTTAAAAATCAAAACGCGTTTCTATGGTAATATAATTTCGTTTTCATTCTTTGATGCTTAAAAAAAAATTGAATTTTAAAAAATGTCATATTTTTTGCTGTTTTAAAATGTTTAAGAAGTACAATTTATTTAGTTTAATGCTACGGAAAGGGTGATAATAATTATCAGAAAGTCTGATACTTTAACAACAAACAAAATATGACGTTAATCAAAATTAATAATAATCATCTAAATTTAGCCCACGGCCACACAGAAAACGTTTTTTGCGATTTTACCGTTTGAAGCGCTTTTTTTCGATTTGTGTCCATTAAAAACACGCAAAAGACGCTGCAGGTCTGCAGTTTCTATCGAGATGTCAATTAGTAACGTTGCAAGCTCGTGGATTCCTGTCCCGTTCAACAATCAATCCTGTGAGAAAGAGATAGGCGAGATCGGCGCGGTTAGCATTGAAGAGACGAAGATAAAAGATGCTGGGATTGAATTGTGGTCGGGCCAGGGCATATATTCGGTTATAATAAACCAAACGCAATCTACTGCTAGTGCCAGTAGTGTGTGTAGAAATAATAATTATTATTTGCCATTTATTTTACGAATTCTAGTTTATATGTGTATAGTTTTTTTATGTTGTAGTGTTGTGGTTACTTATTATAATTATAATATAATATAATAAATAATTAAAGTTATATAATAGAATAGTAAATATTATTAATTGCTAACGCAATTTTAGAACATTTTTAAACTTAACTATTTTTATTATTTTACGCGTATAAAACTATTTGTTACGTGTAAAAATATATTTATTACACGTAAAAAACCTCGTAAAAATTATTTTTTTACGCGTCAAAAACTTTTTGTTGGTAAAAAACCTTTCTTTCGCAACAAAAAAAAAATTACGTGTAAAGATCTATTTGTAACACGTAAAAAAATATTCTTTACGGGTCAAAAACTTATTGTTTCTGATAAAAAAACCTTTCTTACGCAAAAAAAATATTTTTTACGTGTAAAAAACTATTTGTTACACGTAAAAAAATAATTTTTACTCGTCAAAAACTTATTGTTTCTGGAAAAAAAAACTTTTTTACCTAAAAAAATATTTTTTACGTTTAAAAATCTATTTGTTACACGTAAAAACTATTTGCTTCTGTTAAAAAAACCTTTTTACACAGAAAAAAAAACACTTTTTATGCATAAAAAACTATTTTTTGCGCGTAAGAAAATATTTCTTTAATTTATTACTTTTTCAACATTTCAAACTAGACTTTTTCACACATTTCCTTCCATTATGTTGAAATCTTTAATTTTGACTGAATTATGACTGTTGGCTAAATATTAATTTTTATTTGTTTGTGATGTAGTTTTCTAGTTTTGTTTATTTAATATTATTTTTTTTTTCGTTCAAAAATGTGTTATTTTTCATTAAAAAAAAAACAAAAACCCTAGCCCCCGCGCCCTTCAGGATGAATTGGTAGTTACGCTAATGCCCCTGCCTTTGTTTTATTTACTTAGATTGATGAGAAAAAAACCACATAGTATTTTTAGCCTTGTTTTGATATAAAATACTACTCTGTTCAACGTCCTCTATCATTGGATCACCCTGTACATATTTTGAAGGTTGTTTGGACACGTAACGAGATTTAGTTCGGGATTTACAGGGATTCGGGCGTCTCCCTGGGTTATATTTTGAGCATATTTTACACACTCCCTCTCTCGTTAATTATTGGAGATTTATCCCTCTGCGAGATGCCCGACGATTCTCGCCCCTAAAATTTAATTTTAGCTGAGCTGGCTGGCGACATGGTTCGCTTGCACTTAGCAACAATAGGGTTAATGTCGAATATAACAGCTGCCCTAATGTCAAAACGGCCGAGTACTTGCTGATATTAAAACATACTGTGCGATTTTAATTTCGGTTTTGAGTAATTTTTGCCAATGTTATACAATAGTTCATTTGAAATAAAATATTTTCTTGGTAATTATATTGTCTTTCGTATTCAAAATTTTGATGACGTTTAGATTTCTATGCATTACTAGTTATTATCAAGTAAATTTGAACTAATATCATTAGAACTACTTCTTAAATACTTGTGGGGGCCACTGGACCATATTTTAACAGCTTCATCAAGTCGATGAGGAATGGTTTGTCCTTGATTTCAATGTTAGGCTCATTAAAACTGTTTGAATTACTGTCCATATAGGTCAAATATCGACGTCTTTCTTACAATGAGGCTTACCTACCGTATGGTTGAAAAAAATGGTATCGAAAACGGCTGGAAAATCGGTCGATGATAATTTCGGCGAGGTCGATCTCTAGACGTCATTTACTGAAAGGTGTGACACAAAACTTGTCAAAATTAAAACTAATTATAGAAAGATTAAAAAAGGATAGAACATTACCAGACACACAAATCTATTTCCAGAAATTGTGAACAAAATAATGTTTAGAAATAGACTTTATACTGAAGAAGCAATAGTGTTAAAATTACAAACTTGAAAAATTGAAAATACATTTCAAGTGATTTATTTTTTGATTTTGTATTTTCGGTGATTAAGATGCCAAATTTAAACGTGTTAGTTTCTGTTAAAATTGTTACTGTATCCATTGAGAGTTGCGGACAAGAAGAGATTGCGTAGAGACTACATATTTATCAATCAACTGTTTCTCGTATAGCAAAACGATATAATGAGACTGGAGAATACAGAAGGTGATCTGGTCAAGGATGCAAAAGATGTACAACGTCAAGAGATGACCGATATTTGAGAATACAGTCTTTGCAAAATCGGTCATTTACAGCTCCGTATTTCAGAAATTAATTATTTATTAAGATACAAATCAACGTAAGAATCAAAACAGTAATAAGAAGACTGGAAGAGGTCGGTTTAGTTTAAATTCGAAATATCCTACTAGAGTCCCTAGGCTTCTTCCACAAAATCGGACGGTTACAATTTGTAAGAGTCCATGCTAATTGGAATGAACATTTATAGAGAAAAATACTTTTTATAGATGAAACTAGAATACAATAATTGTGGAAGCCAGATGGACGTGGTCGAGTCTGCAGAAGATCTGGCGAACGGTCCCAGAATGTAATCTTGTACAAAACGTTAGTTTTGGTTGTGGTTCCCCTATGCTTTGGGGAGGCATTAGTTAGGAGAGTTGTACGGAGCTAGTTGAAGTTAATTTAAGAATGAATGCTGAATGGTACATACTTAATATCCTTGAAAATCAAGTTTTACCTTATGCCGCCGGCTTTATTGGGTACGAGGACTTTGTTCTAATGCACGATAATGCCGGCACCCATGCCACAAGAGCAGTGAGCTGATACCTTGAGGATGTTGGGATTGAGGCACTAGATTGGCCACCAATGAGTTTTGATATTAATCTCATAGAACATCTATGGGACATCCTGACGCGAAACATACGACCACAAAATCCAGCTCCTAACTCAATTCCTATACTAAGAATTGCTGCACAAGAAGAATGGAATAGAATTCCGCATGAAAGATCTTCTATGCAACATGCCTAGGAGGACGCAGGCTATCATTCCAGCTCGAGGAGGAAATAATAATTATCTTGTCTTAAGATATTGTTATATTGTCGTTATTTCTAGACTCATTCATTCCTCTGCGAATCTATTGTAAACACTGAAAAAAAAATATTGTTCATAGTATTAATGAACATTGATTATTAACTGTTGTTTCATTGGGACAATTATTTTTTTCATTATATTAATGATTTGTTATCATACTCGATTCGTTCGAGAAGAATCGAGTCCCACTGGAATGGACTAGTACATACGAGAACATTCGAAAACCTTCTCTATGCACCTAACGATCTATGAACTATTCTAGATTTCTTTTGCTGTAGGTATAAAAGCCGGCGGCTGTGGCCTAGAGAGGGCGGTTATAAATATACAGTTGACGCGCTAAAATTCAAAATAAATTCTTAGTTATAAATCGTTTGTAAATAGTTCTATAAGACTTTTATCGTTATTGTTTTTGTTAATTAGTGTTAAATAAATAGTGTTTAAATAAATTGTGACTTTCTATCCACACGGAACCGACGAAAAAAACGTAACAATTGGTGTCAGGTGTGGGGTGTGTGATAGACTAGAAGAATAAAAAGACTCACCATGGCTCTGAAAAAATTGTTGAAAGACTTGAAAGTGTCCGAACTGAGATGCATATTGGAAGAGAGAGAGTGCGAGACAGATGGAAAGAAAAGTATTTTGCAAGCTAGACTGAGAGACGTTTTGGTGGAGGAAGGTGAGGATCCTGACACATTTTGCTTTGAGTTGGAAGGTGACCTTGACTCGTGCCTACACAAATTAGACGACACCTTGAACAATTTGAATAGTAAAATGATTAACTTGGAAGAGAGTTTGAATGATAAAATGACAGAGAATTCTCAAAAATTAGACGACAACTTGAACAATTTGAATAGTAAAATAATTGACTTGGAAGTTAATTTAGAAGAGAAAATCAGTGATAAAATTAATATTTTAGAAGATAAGATCGCAGAAAATTCTAAAGACATACAGGCCAGCTTTAATAATAAAATACTTAATTTAGAAGAAAAGATAACAGAAAATTCCAGGGAATTAGAAGAAAAGATTATAGAGAATTCTACGGAGCTACAAGACAAAATAACACAAATTGAGGACGATGTAAATAAAAAAATCGAAATTTTAAAAGAGGAAATAGCAAAGGCAAATTCACCAAAATGTCAATAAACATCGGAAGCACCGAAACTAGTCGAAAATAAGTATATCTCAAAGTCAGTTATTAAGCCTCCACAGTTTGAAGGTACACTACTTGGGCCATGTAGTCTCCTCCCAAGGAGTTGCGGTAGATCCACAGAAGACCAAGACAGTGGAAGAGTGGCCGATACCTAAAGATAAACATGAACTACGAAGCTTTTTGGGACTATGCACATACTATCGCCGCTATGTACAGGGTTTCGCCACCATCGCAAAACCATTGACCAGACTTACCGAAAGCGAGAGGCGTTTCTCTTGGGACTCAGATTCTGACGAGGCATTCCGAAAATTGAAGAAGGCCCTGACTAGTGCGCCCATACTTAGCTACCCTCTTGGCAACGGAAACTTTATATTGGATACCGACGCTAGCAATGTTGCGTTAGGCGCTGTTCTGTCTCAGATCCAGGATGGTCAAGAAAAAGTCATTGGTTATTTTAGTAAGACCTTGTCAAAACCGGAAAGGAACTACTGTGTAACCAGACGAGAATTACTAGCAGTAGTTTATAGTAGTATCTCTATGGAAGAAAGTTCTTGTTAAGAACAGACCATGCTGCTTTGAAATGGCTGTTGCAGTTTAAGAATCCTCAAGGGCAGGTAGCTAGATGGATTGAACGATTACAAGAATTTGACTTCGACACAGAACATCGAGCTGGGACAATCCATCGAAATGCCGACGCACTTTCCAGGAGACCTTGCGCTAAGGACTGTAAGCATTGTTCCCGAGCAGAGGAGAAAGAAGTGAAACTCCTAAGAACAACTGTGGTTAATGACAGTTGGCAACCCGAAGATCTTGCAAATGACCAAACCAGTGACCCAGAATTAGGTTTAGTAATTAACTGGAAAAACGCAGACGAAAGACCAACGTGGGAAGAAGTTTGCAGATATTTGCCGAACGTAAAGTCGTACTGGGCTCAGTGGAATTCCTTCGTAATAGATAACGGACTACTTCGCCGTGTGATCGAGAGACCGGAGGGACAAGAAGAGAGAAGGCAGATCGTCATTCCAAAGAAGAGGGTCCCAGAAGTCTTGGAGGAAGTTCATAATGGAACCAGCGGTGGACATCTTGGTGTTACCAAGACACTTGGCAAACTGCGTGAACGGTTCTACTGGGTGAACTGCAAAGAAGATGATCACGATCTTCTATTTCGCCTTGGTAGGGGCTCAAACGGTTGAAATGGACTACCCTCGGTTTTCCTTTTGGCAATTTTCTGATACGGTATACGACGTCATTAATCCTATTCATGACTTCGTATGGCCTTTCCCACGAGGATTGTAGCTTCGGAGATAACCCACGACGTCTCTGCGTGTTATATAGCCACACCAACTTCCCTGGTTGGTATCCTCCATGCTCAGCTTGAATGTCGTAGTGTTCCTTCATTCGGTCACTAGCGCTTTGAATATTTAGGCGGACTCTCTGATGAATGTCGTCCATCCTTTGACGTAGTGTGTGGACATAATCTTCTCCGGCGACTTCTTCTCCCGGTCGGCAACCAAATTTCAGATCACAGGGTAGGCGCACTTCCCGTCCCAAACGATGTTGGCTGGAGTTTGCCCTGTAGATTCTTGGACGGATGAACGGTAGGCCAACAGGAACAGGTGAAGAAATTTGTCCCAGTCTCTTTGGTGGTCAGAGACTACTTTGGCCAGATAACGGTTGATAGTTCTGTTCATGCGTTCAACCATCCCATCGGATTGTGGATGTAGATCAGTCGTCCTGGTCTTGCGGATGTTCAGGACTTCACAGACGCCTTGGAACAGATTGGACTCAAAGTTTCTTCCCTGATCTGAATGAAGCTCCATGGGAACACCAAACCTGCAGATCCATTCTTTAACAAGGGCATCAGCAATCGTGGACGCTTCTTGATTTGGCAACGCGTAGGCCTCGACCCATTTGCTGAAGTAATCCATTACTACCACAATGTATTTGTTGCCTTCGTTCGTCTCTGGGAAAGGACCAGCCACGTCGATCGCTATTCGTTCGAAGGGACTGCCAACATTGTACTGGCGCATAGGGGCTTTACCACGCTTTTGTGGCCCATTGATGGCTGCGCAAATGTCACATTTCTTACACCAGGCCCTCACATCTTCTTTGCCGTGGGACCGTGAGAACCTGCAGCTTTGATCCCCCTGATTCGGAGATGTCCTTTGACGATTTCATGGCCCGATACAACAGTAGTGAGAAGGCTCGCTATGGTGTAACCAAAGAAGATCAACGAGACCTCTTTTCCGTGCCTCCAGATTATTCGCTCGCTCATTGTGTGTCTCGAGATTTGCGGATGTCCAGAGGAATCGCTGCGACGTTCAATGAGAAGTTTGGGCTTGTCGGAGAACTACGCCGACAGGATCCAGAGGTTGGAAGCGTTTTGAGGCTAACCGACAATGCACATGGTCAAGCAAGACACATCTTCTACCTGGTCACCAAGGAATGGTCCCCGAGTAAGCCGACTTATCTCAATCTATGGAAGACCCTGATTGAACTGAGAGAAGCCCTGCTAAACAACTACATTGCACGATTAGCCATTCCGAAGCTGGCGTGTGGACTCGATGGTTTGAGTTGGCGTACAATCCGGAACATGATTGAAGTCTTGTTCAGATTTACGGGAATCGAGATCCTCGTTTTCTGCTACAACCCAAAGCTGAGATCGGGAGAGAAAACTGTAGACTGCTATTTCTACCAGACTTCGCAATGTATTAGGGGCCAG
Organism: Sitophilus oryzae; assembly: GCF_002938485.1. Classification (NCBI taxonomy): domain Eukaryota; kingdom Metazoa; phylum Arthropoda; class Insecta; order Coleoptera; family Curculionidae; genus Sitophilus; species Sitophilus oryzae. The sequence goes on along the minus strand of NW_022147434.1, from coordinate 7,116,079 downwards.
CTTTGCAAATACCTTCATTCACCGTATACATCTCGGGACGAGCATGTACCTAAGAAGGGGGCAGTGTTGCGGACCCGTGTGGACTCGACCTAACCTAACTATATGTCCCGCCCTCAGATGACCTTAACATTAAAGAATAGACACCGTAATGATTCATTCGTTCGAGAAGAATCGAGTCCCACTGGAATGGACTAGTACATACGAGAACATTCGAAAACCTTCTCTATGCACCTAACGTTCTATGGACTATTCTAGATTTCTTTTGCTGTAGGTATAAAAGCCGGCGGCTGTGGCCTAGAGAGGGCGGTTATAAATATACAGTTGACGCGCTAAAATTCAAAATAAATTCTTAGTTATAAATCGTTTGTAAATAGTTCTATAAGCCTTTTATCGTTATTGTTTTTGTTAATTAGTGTTAAATAAATAGTGTTTAAATAAATTGTGACTTTCTATCCACACGGAACCGACGAAAAAAACGTAACAATATTTTAAATAAAAGTCCTATCGTATTGTAGATAGTTAATTTGTTGTGTTGTCAAATCAAATTCCGCTGTGTGAGATCTCTGGTGCGGGTATTCATTAAAACAGCGGTTTCCAAATATGTTTCAGAAGATAAAAAACAAAAAATAAGAAAAATATAGTAACAAGTTCAGACATGAAACTGATTATGGTAAATTCGAATGTTCTTAAATATTTGCTATTTTAATTATTTTGATATATATCGCTTTTAGAACCGGAACAAGATGCTGAGACCTGCCTTCAAGCCCTCAAATTCGACAATTTAACATCGGACCCACTTGATGCAACTTGGAAGGCCTGTTGCAAATTCGTCTAGACGTTATCAAGTCTAACGATACAGCTAATATAATGAAGAAATGGTCTTTCTATAGAAATCCCTTACGTTATTGACTGGTAAATTAATTTTGTTTTTATAATTTACCCTAAAATTATCAATAACATTACTGTTCTCTTCGTCTATTCTATTTTTTTGTAATATGCTATATCAAGTTTGAATAAATTATTATTAGATTATTGCACTTGTTTTTTATTTTCCTAATGGAAACATTTACTGTGTTCGTAAGTAAATCGGCACTATTGGTAATTTTGTTACCTTTGTAGCTAAGGGCTTGTTCAAATGGAAATCTATTTATAATAGAATTATTTTAAGTAGTTGGCTGGGAAATGACTATCAATGACATTTCATATCAATGACAGCGATCTTCATCATCGATTATAGGGTATAACAAGAGTTACTAATAGTGTCGACTTTTAAATGTATAACTAAACAGGTTATGATATTATTTCCTTGTATTAATGATACGGTTCATTAATATAAGGAATAAGGTACATTATATTAATGAAATATATTCATTGTATCAATGAATGTGTTCTTCAAATTAATGAACACTGTTCATTGATTTAATGAACTTAAAGTTCATAGAGTTAATGAATTACTTTTCATCGTTCATCGGCTCAAAATTAATGATTTAATTCATTATATTAATGAACTTTTTCATTATATTTATGTCGACTTTTGGTTCAGTGAAGATTCAATTTGTAATTTATTTTGTACGTAAAACACCCTAGGTCAACGAATATAGAAAAAAAAACGAAAACATTTTAAACAAACTAAGAAATAAAAATATTTACTTAAAATAAAATATGCAATATTTTTGTCTGTGAGTGTATTTTAAATATTATATTTTGTTACTTGCATGTGTTCATTGTTCAACCGCCCCTGGCAAGAGGACCGGCGAAACAAATGGTTTTATTAATATTGTATACTTATACTCAAAGTAACCGAGGAAATAAAATGGAATAAACCTTTTGAAGATAGAAAAGCGCTCTTGATTTTAATATATCATCGTTGATTGAAGAAATAAGAAGATGCGCAACCTTATGGGCGATTTCGTGGAACAAAACCTGTCCGAGATGTAGCTGGCGTTACCGTCAGCCTGTCCGAGAATTCTGAGATTTAGTTTAGATCTGCGCCTCTGCGCTCAGATTGTCGATTACAGCGCAGCGAATAAAGAATACTGTACCGTAGTACCGTAGTTCTGCTTTCAGTCGACCGAGTGAGTGGTTGCCGGAGACAGTGTTGCCACAACTACTGATTAATCCGTAGATTTACGGTTTTTGGGTACAGTAATTTAATAATACGGATTTTCTATCATTAAACAATTTAGTATAATATTATATGATAAAACAAAGAATGGCGTCAGAGTTAGCCTGGAAATGAAGACCGCTGTTATTTCATATGTAAACTATTACGTTAAATGTAAATAATCGTCATTTCAAAGCCAACTAAATGACTTTTTTTGATCATACGACATTTTCAGTACCTATAAAACGAAATAATTTTGTTGTTTATTCTATGTTTAACATGAATAAATTACAATACCTACATAAACGCGGATGTTTAAAAGTAGTAAATATCTACATAAACGCGGATGTTTAATCCAAGATATTTGCGTCAAACGTATTACAGATATTACACATTTTAATATGGCAACACTGTCGCTTTCCAGATCCACACCGTCTTCGATATACCTTCGCTGTCCGAATTAGAGAAAATAAGTGTTTTATGCGTTGACCACAGCACAATTGGTGTCTCTACCGTACAGTACTTGAAACGTAAAGGGAAATCAAATCAACCTAGGCACGAATTCACCCATTAGGTGGCATATCCTGCCAATTCTTTCAATAAACGATATCATCATCATCATCGCTCGGTTAATAAACAACAATATACTACGAACAATTAAAGCCTGAAATTGTTTCACACCGTACCCACTTTACCTTAATTCTTAGTAACTATAAAATACTTTTTTTTATAAATTCTGAGTTCAAAATTCAAATTTATATTTAAATTCGCCAAGACAAAATATACATTTTGTCCATGCAAAGAATTATTCAACCACCCGTAATGTCTTCAGCAAAATTCTCTCGAAAAAGTTTTCCACGAAGTTTTATATTCAGAATGCAAAATGAATCTGTTTGAAACAGGCAGACAAGTTCTTGGAGAAAATGAATAATTTTTTCTTTGTCTTTTTTATAGCTAATAAAAAAGACAATTTAAAACTTTACTCGAAACAGCTTTAGTTAAATTGTTTATTTTTAGATACATCCTTTAATGCAATGTAACATTTGTATTATGTTAAGGTTAAAGTACCTATATAATTGGCTAGTATGCAGGGTGTTTAAAACACATGTGTGATATCTAGTCGGGAGATTCCTCGCATAAAAATAAGATTTTTTTTCATATCGACATAGGTCCGTAAAAATTCTAAAATTAGTATAAAACAAATTCACTGCCTCCTAGACTATTGGCATTTTTAGCCAAAGTCGTTCACATCGTCTTACATAAATCTATGTACAGGGTGGGTCAAATTGGACGCTTTTAAAGGGAAACACCCTTTTCTATAGAAGATAGACAAAAACTAATATCGGTGTTTAACTAACCGTTTCGGAGTTACTGGGTGTTTTTCAAAAATGTGCATTTTTAACAAATCGCTGTAACTTTTTTGCTATGGAAAATTTTGTATTTTTATGAAAACATTTCCAAAGCAACTTTTTTCGTAGAATTTAATGGTTTAGGTATAATTTTTTAAAATTAATAATTTAAGAGTTATCAACAGAAAAATTGATTTTTTTTGGGACTCCCTGCATATTTTTAATTAACCGAAAAGAACTTAAAATTACCTTTCCAAAAATATAACACACTTGATATTTTGTTATAATCCCCTTCGAAATACAGAATTTTTAAAAGTTTGCCACTTTTAACTAGGAGGCTTTGGACCCCTAATTGATGATTTGCCCCTAATGGAACTCGAAAACATATTTTACCAGCAAGACGAGGCACCGCCTCAGAACGCTGAAGTTATTAGCAAATTTTTGCAGCCAATTTCAAGAATAATTGAATAGCTAACCAAGATCCCAGCCGTTGGCCGTCAAGGTCGCCGGACTTCGTGCCTATGGGTCTAACCTATCTATGGATCTCTTTGGGGAAGAATAAAGGTTCTTATTTTTAAATTTCCCGTATAATCTAGACAAGGGTTAAAATACTTAGCAGTTATGAGAGGGTATCTTTTTCCCCACTAAGTTAATGAATTCCGCGAGAAATGTTCAAAAACAGCCCCGTCTGTCCATAACAGAAGACGGTCGATATGTCGAACACCTGTAGCAAAATCTCTTGTCTTGGTTTGCTATTTATTTTTATTGTTCTTAGATATAGTTTAAATATGTTGATGTTGGTTAAATATAGTTTAAATTGTTATAAAATTCTGTATTTCTCATTGCAAATATTATTTTCTTTTTAATTAGTGTTCACAGCAAGAATTTTTTTGCATTACAGCCGGCGCCGTTCAAAGCCTACTTATTTAAAGTGGTCAAATTTTTATAAACTCTGTATCTCGAAGAGGAATCGAGCAAAATATCAAGTGTGCTATATTTTTGAAAAGGTAATTTTAAATTATTTTTAATAAATTAAAAATATACAGAGTGTTCCATATAAAAAATCAATTTTTCTGTTGATAATTTTTAAATTATTAATTTAAAAAAAATGATACTCAGATCATTAAATTCTACGTAAAAAGGTGCTTTGGATATGTTTTCATAAAATATACAAAATTTTCCATAGCTAAAAAGTTACAGCGATTTGTTAAAAATGCACATTTTTGAAAAACGCCCCGTAACTCTGAAACGGTAACAGATATCGATGTGATCGGTTTTCACCATCATGTTTTTGATAAAAATTGAGCTACAAACACCGATATTAATTTTCGTCTATCTACTATAGAAAAGGGTGTTTCCTTTAAAAGCGTCCAATTTGACCCACCCTGTGCACTAATAGATGTTAAAAATATATAATATTTGATTTTAACAATTCAAAATTCGAACATACTCTATTCCGAGTTGTTTTTATTAAAAATATGCCGCCCCCCATCAGCCTGCTGTCCTAGACAGCTGCCTACCTTGCCTACTGGATAAAGCGGCCCTGCATATTAGTACAGTAATACTGCTGTAGTATGTAATAATAATATTATTGTAGTACTACTATTTACGTGCATCTCAGGGTCGATTTGCCCATATGGTAACAAAGACAGCTGCCTAGGGTGGCAGGCTGATGGTGGACGGCAAATTTGAATAAAAATAACTCGAAATATATTATATTTAGGGGTCGTCATTTTCTTGACAACTTCTTGATTTCAAGACAAGATCAAGACAAGAAATTATTTTTGGTTTTCAAGACAAGACAAGAAATTACTTCTGAAGATCAAATTTCTTGACAAGAAATCAAGAAAATCTTGAAATTTCTTGAAAATATAAATTAAAAAAAGGAATACTCATTTACTTAGGTATTTGTATATTATATGAATATCCATTAATTGATGGATAAAAAAATTATTAAGCAAAAAATATTTGTACGAAGCGGCACTTTGTCGGATGTCCAATGTCCAAAGTTGACATAACTAAGTATGTCCAAAGTCGGATATCCAAAGTTTGCATACTGTGGGCCAAATTAAATTGGAACCTTTTTTAATGCCTAATAATTTTTAAATTTTTAAATGTTTTTTTATAATTTTTTGGATATGTTATGGCCTACGATATCAGAATAAAAAAAAACTTTGCAAAGCGGGTCTACTTCAGTGGCATACAGACTTTTTGAATTAACGTAAAACTTCTAAAATAAAAAAAAATAATACATTTTAATGTACGCCACTGAAGTAGAGTAGCTTTCATCATTGTTGTTTTGACTGTTTTTATCTGTAGTAGTCTTTGGTAGAAGTATTATCACCGTCACTACTGTCAAAGTCACTAATTAAACTTCTACGTCCAGGTGACTGAGGTGGTAGGTATTCTGAACCAGATTCAATTACAAATGGCTCAGATTTGCTGCTCAACGAACCATCACAATCACTCATTTTAATGTTAAATAATAATAATAATAATTAACAAAATTATGTAAATCTGATAATATAATAAATGAATTTGGCTACTAGTATAATAGTAGTAGTATAATGAGCCCAAAGTTTTTGAATTTTTTGAAAATTAGATGCCTGAAACTCGATTTTACGCATAAAGCATAAACATCACATTAACCAATCTCACCGTGACTTTTAAACAGGGGGTTCCCCTTTAATAAACGAATTTTAAACGGGGGTTCCCCTTTTGTCAGGATATCAAGAAATTTCAAGATTTCTTGAATCAAAACAAGAAATCAACTCTCAAGAAATGGTCAAGACAAGATTTGTTTTAATTCTTGAACATATTTCAAGACAAGACAAGAAATTGCTTGTCAAGACAAGATTTCTTGTCTTGCCGATCCCTAATTATATCCGAAAATGCAAGATACTGTCACAATATTGTATTAATTTTGAAATTGTTAAAATGTCTAACAAATATAATACTAAAACCGAGACAACTCTTCTAAAAATACTTTTATCCAACAGCCACTACTTATACAGACATTACTCACGTATTATAGTGTACATGCATATAAAATAAATAATACACTGTAAAAAAAATGAGTGAAATTTCACTCAGATTTCACTCAATACTTTCTCAATTTCTGTCCACACCCGATTTAGTGAAATTTCCACTCTACGGAACTGAGTGAATCTTCAATTCTCAGAGTGAAAAGCACTGAGTGTTTTCACTAAATCGAGATTAGACGAAAGACTCCTTTTTTACTTAAAACAGTCCACTTTATTTTGAGTATTCATTTACTTAAAAAGGAGTGAACTCACTACGTGTTGAGTGTTTTCACTCAATCGGGATTGGACGAAAGACTCCTTTTTTACTCATTATGGTTCATCTTGAGTAGGATTTTGATCGATTTTGATAATTTATTCACTTTTAAATGAGTGAACTCACTAAGTGTTGAGTTCAAGTATCATATCTGAGTATTAATTTCACTCACTATTGAGAAATATATTCTAAATTATTTTTTAAAAGCTATATGTAAGCTATATAACTTGTTATTTTATAACAGGTGGACAGGTGCCATTCAAAGGCAAGTTTAGGACATGGTCTCGAACATGTCCATTTCCTAAAATTCACTTTTGGGAGGCATCTGTTCATTTGTAACAAAATAACAAGTTAGCTTACATATAGCTTTTAAAAAAATAATTTAGAATATTTCTTTTTTTTAATTAACCAAATGAAAAACTGTAGAACCTTCAAAAATATTTTTATTTGAAAAAAAAACAAATAAAACCAAATATAACACTAGTATTATAATATCAAAAACATTTTAAAAAGTTTTCAATTCTTTTTGGAAAAAATACAGAAACTTTTTAAGCTAGACGTCTAGAAAAGTTGTATCACATCACAAATATCCTTTATTAAGAGCATTCGTCAGCTCTGCTACTAACATCCTCGAATATTTCTAATTTCTAAACTAACTATTAATAACGAAAATCCTTCGGAAATTGTTGGGAACCATAAGGCTGATGCACTTCAATAACTTCTTTATAATAACAAGAATTCAAACAAACAAATTTCAAGGGAGAAGAGTTGTTTCTCTGAACTTCTATGTCTCTGGCATTCGCTTCACCACGCCACGCGGCCACAGTCACACTTTACATCACACTTTACATCACACTTTATACACACACTATGGGCTTCTGACCTTGGCATCTTCGAAGGGATAGGACAACCTACGACTCGAAGAGATAATTGAAAACTGAGGAACAGGGGAATAGCTTATTCGGTATCGAAGAAGCGTGTATGACGTATGATTAGTAATGAGCGAAAATACTCTAAATTAGGAGATTTCATTCAAATTTTTATTGTGTTAAACTATAACATGAGTTTTTAAGTAATTTTTTCTATTCCATTACTCAAAGATAGGGGTTATAACTCGAACATGAGCTTATTCAATCGCTATTGATTAAATAGAGATCATATTTGAGCAAAATGATGAATTTACTCTATTTTAGATGAAAATGTACTCAATTATTTCACTCAAAAAAATCACTCCCTGAGAAATATGTGTTCACTCAGGCTGATTTTTTACAATGTAACACACGCGTGAGTTTTTGAAGTTATAACAAACTAGTATGTTATGAATTCTCTATCATATACTATATACTTCCTCCATATTTATACAATTTACTTATAAAAAGATCAGAAATCCATAGTAGAGATATTAGATTAAATACTTTTAGTCCCGCGGCATTCTAGTTCAAAATTTAAATGTAGTTTTTCCTATAAGACACCTTTATTGTTAAACCCAATATTAGAGTTACTAGATTCACCATTTTCAGGATTTAAATTTGAAATAAAAAATTGTTTGTTTGCTAATTAAAAATAGGTAATTCATAATTGTCTACTAATTAAATTAATTTAAAATCGTTTTAATGATCAGCTGTTTAAAAAATATATTTTTTTTATTGTAATTCTTTTGCATTTTTTTATAATTCGAATTCTAAGCGCAGAATTATTTAGTTTTATTTTATGGTGAAGTGGAAGAGTGGCTAACTCCAAAACTCCTACCAATTATTGTGTAACATTGTACATATGTAATATTGCTCTTTATACAATAAAAATCATTATTTATTTATTTATATACGCCACGAGACTTTTCTTGCAGTATTTGTGCTGTAGCCGCCTCTGCCTGGTTAATAATTTCTTCGGGAGATCTTCCTGAATCATTTTTTTTTAAATCTGACTTGCTGTTGATAATTCACTATTTTATCATTAAAAAATGGCGGTTTATCTAAATGACGTCTAATGTCAATGCCTATTTATTATTTATAAAAAAAACAAATCTATATTGCATAGTAACATAAACGCATCTTGATGATTTATTAATTCGCAACAATGAAAGTAGAACTGGTAGATCCTTTTAAATCAATTATTCTTTAGAGATTGGACATGAAACAGTTCTGCTTTTGGATAACATTTTGTACAGCACTCGCGTCACTTGAGAGTGTCACTTGAGAACATTTCCCAGAGATCATTTCCCAGCGTGACTTATACAGGGTGGCGCATCTCATTCGCCTCGGTTGATTATATGAAAACGGAAAGATCTAGAAACAAAATATTTATGGGTATATGTGGGGAGGCGTTGTGCACAATTTAAAATTATTTTGAAATATATAGGGTGTCTCAGAACTAAGATCCATACCAAAGTTATACTTTTTCTTATGGAACATCCGGTATTTTATTTCATTTTTGGATTCTTGGGCCCAAACAGGCCTTTATTATAAGGGTTAAATATGTTTAAAATCTTTGGTTTTTGAGATATTTAAAGATATTTAAATATGCATGCTACAAAAGAATTGATTATTAACACCCTGTACATTACTTTTCAGAATTAATTCTTGTACTGAGTTTAAAGGTAAAGAAATAAACTTTACTAAAATATGTTATTGCTTCAGTAAATTTATACAGGGATACCAAAAATTGCTGGTCTATTTTAAATACTCGTTTTACATAAAAACTTCGTTATTTCAAATATGACACCTTGTATTTTTTAAAATAAATCGAAGTAGATTCAAATGCTCTTTCAAACTATTTCAGGGTTTCCTATGCCTATCTAGCTCAAATTTTGAACAAAGAGCGATTTTTCTATAAAATGGCAACCAAGAGGGCTAGTGTCGTCAGGGCAAGTTTCTAGTGACAATTAGTAGCTATTTTCAAAATCGAAATTAGTTAATAGACTTAATTAAATTTATACCAGTTTAATTTTATTTAATTTGCCTACAATAGTTTAATAAATAATATTTATTAATACGTATTTATTATTCTATCAAGAAAAACGAAGAAGTAGTTCTTTGTTTTATTTTACGATAACTTGCAGATATATGGATTTTCTATCAAAGAGCCAATTATGGCAAATTCAATATCTTCACTTCCAACGACAGGTTTCTGCCTAATACTTTTTTTTATAAACTACACTCTGCGAAATAGAAAATAGGATAAATAGGTTTTCAAAGGAAGGCTTATCAGGAAGATTCCTATTTGGATAACTTTGAGCATAAGCTCTTGAGACCAAGAAATAATTTTCTTCCCAAAATAGAATCACTAGCAACATATTCATTTGTTCCGCCAGCAGATACGGTTTTATTTTTCTTCATAAAATAAAGAATATTTATACTTATTAAACTATTGTGGGTAAATTTTAGTAAACTGTTTAAATAATAATGTCCATAAACTAATGTCGATTTTGAAAATAATAACATAGTATAAGGAAACTAGTAGTTTTACTCCTTGTCAAATCCTTTGTTCTTTTTCTGCCACTTTATATGACCTTGTTCTCGCCTCCCATGACCACTGACGTAACTGTATAGTCGTGGTATATTAACTAGGCAAATTATAGTCCTGGCACTCGCCAAAGTTTCACAGATATGTATTTAGGAAAATATGAGTTCACAATAAAATAAAATAAAAAAATTGATCATTGAGTAAAAACTTGCTTGAAAACAGAATATTTTCACATTTCGCGTAGGTAAAAATTCTTCTGTATCTGAAAATCTTCTGATTAGAAGAAATGCGGAAAAAATATATAATGACATATTTTTATATTATTATCTATTTCAGAGATTTTCTACAACTTTTTTTTTTTATTTAAAACAAGTTTAATTTCCTGTACATAAAGATTCGGCATAAAATTCTGCATATAGCACACCGTCTTTATTTAAAGCACACTGCGGTGTGGCCATTCTATTTCTTATTTACTAAAACTTTGGTTAAAAACATTATATACGAAAGGTGGTAGAAAAATAGAGTATAACTTTATTAATACTTAGCTATGTTTTCTTAATCACGAAGGATACCAGAATAAATTCGTGTAGAAATTTACTTTATCGTATACAGGATATTTTTTAAGGCGTCACCAAAATCGTAATATTTAAAATATTGTATCTCATTTTTTTAAATACAACACCTTGTATATTATTTTTCTTTCAGATGTAGAATTAAAAGGTAAACAATTTTTGTATTTAAAGTGTTCTTAAATTTTTAGCCGTTTTGCAAATATTTTCTGTATTTCATTACATATGGGATTTCTAACGATAAAATATCAGACAAAGATCATATTAGGTGGCTTTGATAAAAATTTACTGTTTAAAGAGCCATATGTAATATAATACTGCGAATATCTGCGAAACCGTTAAAAATTTAGAAACCCTTTAAATAAAAAAATGTTCACTTTGTAATTCTGCATCTGACAGAAAAATAATATACAGAATGTGGCATTTAAAAAAATTGAGATATACCATTTTAAGTATTCCGATTTTTGTGACGCCATAAAATACCCTATACAGGATGTCCCAGAAATGAGCGCGTAATAAATGAGGCTCCAACACAGCAGCTATGCTATAAGGTGAAATAATCCTCTTTCAACGGTAAAATGAGTGCGAAATAGAATAATGTATATAGAATGATAATAATTTAAAAAAAATAAAACTAACTTTACCATAACTTTTTGTGACATCCTGTATATAACAAAATATTTTAGGATACGCCCCTTTATAAACCTTGAAACATATGAATAAAACTTTTTTCACATCTTCGACAACGACGACGATATTGGACTTCCTCGCACTAATGGGACACCCTGTATATTTAAGGTGGTTTAAAGCTAGGTGTGGCACTTTTCTTCCCTCAAATATAAACTCAATATTTTGTCTATAATATTTTGAATATTGTTATATTACGACCACTTATAATAAAAAATAAATAAAAAAAAACATAAAAAAATACAGTCCATTAAATTTATAAGAGATTATGCTATTATAAAATTCTTTCAATTAAAAAATATGAATAATTTGCGGAGACTTTAGATGTACAAAATATTTACTCTAAAATTGTTTCAAAAATAAATCTATATAAATTATCTTGTAAACTATTATTGGAATGAAAATTTTATGGCAAATCCCCTGACCAAAAAATATTTTCATGCGCATATTTGAGACAATCTGTATATCTAAAAAACTATTTTTAAAATCTGCCCATATGCTAAAAAAATAATAACATTTAATTAATTACATAATATCTCAGCTTTTAAAATAACCAAATATAATTAAATGTTAATTAACTCAAAAACTGTTAACTACAATTAATAGCAGCACACAGTAATGCACTTGTTTTTATCAATCCATCTCTGTGGTAACGCAACGCTTGAACCACGGCATATAAATCACACGGCAGGCTAACTCTGTTTGGCGGGAACGCTACGCGCATACCGTCGCGCACGCCGCCATTAGGGTTTCCATCAACAGAAAGTAACCAGTGTCGTAGTTTCTTTCATCGACTGCGCACACTTTCGGCTGATTCGAGTCAGTAGCGTACGGATTAATTTATTTTGTTTATTTCTTGAGTTATATTTTATAGTTGTTGTTTTATTTTTGTTTATTGTGTTATATATTTGGTTTTTCTAGTTTATTTTCGTTTCTTGTGTTATATAATTTATTTTTGTATTTCTGAACATTTTTAAATCTTTAATTTTTACGTGTTTTTAAAATGCCTGGGCGAAGTTGTGCAGCAAAAAACTGCCCGAGTAGAGGACTAAACTGCAATAAAAGTTCTTTCTGTTTCCTAGAGATCCGATTAGGTATGTATATACATATGTGATTAATTATTTTAACATATTTTAGTTAAAAAACAGTAGTATACATATTAGGACATTCAGCTAAATAGAAAGATCTAATTAAAAATATACAAGTTCAGCATCTATATTAAATGTTAACAAACTTATATACAGGGTGAGTCTTAAATAAGTGCAAATATTTTCAGGGCTGGCAGATCTCGATAAAAGAAACATATTTTCTCCTTACTTTTTCAGATAAATCCAAAATAACCGAGTTATTTAAATTTAAAAAAAATGTTTTTTTTTTTAAATGTTGAGTTGATAGCCACCGGATTTTTTCTGTATTTGCATCCCTTTTAGTGCCGCAACCATAGAGTAAAGCCGTAACTATGGTAATATCAGAGATTAAGAAATTATACCGTGGGAAAATTTGCGGTGAACAGGCAGTTCTAAAAAGTTTTCGAAAAATATACAGGGAAGTTAAAAGAAAATGCACGATTTTCAATATCTTTTTTTAGCGAAAAAAAACTCACAAACGTGTTCTTGGGGTCGAAATATACCACCCCTGAAAATATTTGCACTTATTCAAGACTCACCCTATATGTATATAAAATATTAGCAAGATTAAAATGTTAAATATTTAGTAAAATTTAATGTTGTATCTAGACATTCAACATTAAATTTAAAAATAATTATATTATTAATTTAAATAAAATTATAAAAATAAATAAAATGAGTATATCGAAAATAACAATAGATTAGTAACAAGTTAACAATACATTTTTAGGGCAAGAACATGGGCAATTGCAGCTAACGGAGAAGACTTGATTGAAGATTTAAATAAGGCCCACAAGTACAGGTTGTGTTCTGTTCACTTTGAATTTAAAATGTTTACCAATTCACTTTGTAACCGTATAAAATACAATGCGGTACCTACTTTGTTTCCTGCTATGAAAAAAATAGAAGTTTCTCAAAAAAAATTGTGGATTTATTAATTTGTGAAATTTGATTATTAATAAAATTTGCTACGCCCATTGATGGGCATAATTTGTACGTAGCCTCTTTATATTGTTCAATAAATATTTTATTGGTATTTTTTTAATTCTTGTTTCTAACTCCTGGCATGTTTTTATTCTGACTGGCATGTCTATTCTCTACAGTGAAATATTTAATTGATTTTTTCATTTTTACTTTTCGAGAAGTATGCGCGGTTAACGATTCATTTGTTTGGACAAAAGTATTGTAAATAAAATTCAGTTTCAGTCAATCACAGTATTTTTTTAATACGACCCTGTCGTATTTTCTGAGAAATTTTTTAATACGTTTTAATCCGGCCCTGACTAGGAAACCATAATGGCGCCGACAAGGTCAAATTTTATAGAAATTTTAAACATTGGAATCTGAGTAGAGTTGGCGTGCCGATTGTTTTATGTGCCGTGCTTGAACCTCGCAGCTCGACGGACGGAATTCAACTGAAACGCTTTGCAACCCAGTGTTGTCAGATTTAAAAATCGGTTGGGCAAATGTAAAGTCAAAGAATCGCCCAAAACCGGAACCAAACCGCAACCAACATTACTTTTCCTTGAGAACTGGCTCGAAACATAAAAAAGTAACTTTTTTTTTAGAATAAGTAATATCGTAATGGGTAGGTCTATTACATCCTCGACCTCGACATCTTCAGCATTTGCATCCGAATTAACGGAATCTGACAAATACATTTTAGAATTAAACTTATCGAACATATCTTTTGGCTGGAATGTCCAGTGGCGGAGGCGGACCGCCACCCGTTAAATGTTTCTTAAGATTTTGATGCGATAATGGCCCCTAAAAGCGCTAAAAATTTCCGATATCGCAATTAAATTTATCGCCCAAATTGCGGTTTGCGATTTTCTGAAAATTTATGGCGCCAATTTTCTCGAAATATCGCAATTCAATTGGCGCAAAATCGCCCACTCTGACAACACTGTTGCAACCTGCCGATATTCGACAGCTTGCAAAAACTGGCAGAAAATATTTGCGAGAGTGCAACTACTCTTTTCCTTAAACTATGATAATAACTAACTGTCACTAGAAAATTGCCATGTCGATACCAGCCATCTTGATTGCCATTTTATTTAAAAATCGCTTTTTATTCAAAATTTGAGATAGATAGGTATAGGAAACCCTAATATAGCTTGAAAGAGCATATGAAGCTGCTTCGATTTATTTAAAAAAATACAGGGTGTTTCATTTGAAATAACAAAGTTTTTATGTAAAATATATCCTTAAAATACATCACCAATTTTTGGTACCTCTGTATAAATTTAAGCAAGCAATAACATTTTTCAGTAAAGTTTATTTCTTTACCTTTAAACTCAGCACAATAATTAATTCTGAAAAGCAATGTACAGGGTGTTAATAATCAATTATTTTGTAGCATGCATATTTAAATATCTCAAAAACCAAAGATTTTAAACATATTTAACCCCTATAATAAATGCCTATTTTTGGGCCCAAGAATCCAAAAATCAAATAAAATACCGGGTGTTCCATAAGAAAAAATATAACCTTGGATGGATATTAGTTCTGAGATACCCTGTATATTTCAAAATAATTTTAAATTGTGCACATTGCCTCCCCACATATAGCCATAAAATATTTTGTTTCTACATCTTTCCGTTTTCGGCCACAGAAACAGGTATGGTGAGAAAAATATGACACGCTGTTAAAATCTCGCTGAAACTAGAAGACGATGAAAGGTTTTTAATTAAAATAAATTCAGTGAGTGCAAAAATGCAATTGATTTCATATAAATTATTTCGGAAACGTTGCCTGAAGGAGAGTAATTGTGAAGAAATCGTATAGGCAATACCATCGGGGTATTTAAGGTATAGAACCTGACCCATTTCATATACATTCATCCTCATCAGAAACAGAAGGGTTACGTAATACTTCAAGCGAAATTGCGCAAAAATTTAAATAAACTTCATTGAGTCCAGTACTTCGAAATCTCGAAGTCCTTTCTGTCAAATTTAATGCTCTAATGAAAAATCACATATTTCCAGTTATTTTTATTTTGCAAAATAAAAAGGAAAACATAGCTATATAATTGCACAAGAACAAGTGTAAAGTAATAAGTTATTTTCGCGATAGCGTGTGCTAGTTAAGTAGTTAAGAAGACACGTGATAGATAAGAACTTTTTGTGATAGATAAGAACCCGATTCTGCTTGATTCGCGATAGCATGTGATAGGTAGATACGAAAATGCGGCCCGGGCCCGTGTGCTTCGCACACACGGCACATTGATAGTTACGCCACTGGTATCATCGAAAAGTTGTACGTCTATCCGTTCAGTAGCTACGGGGCATCCGTAAGGAGGGAAACAAAATTCTCTATTAAAGAGGAATTCATGAGCGTGCTATAAATATTTTAAATAACATTACTTACCTATGGAAAAATTTCAAAAATATCCAATCAGTTTTACTTTTTTCAACATTTCTCCACGTAAATGGCATATAATCTTTATAAAAATTAAATAATTAAGCAGAAGAATAAAAAATTAATAAAATCACTCAACCGATAACGACTTCACTGTCCTTAAACTCGGTCTACTACCGTTTTTAACGATCTTTCTCGTAAAAAATTAGACGATACGTCGAGTCAATAAAAATTCGACAAATTTGCAAGTAGCCAATGTAATGAGTGGTCATACTGGGTGTTGTTCACCATATACGACGCGGAGTATTGTCGCTAAACTATTAGATTTTTGCAAATGGTAAGTTTTGGGTTCGTTGAAGGACTATTAGAACTACAATTTAAAAGTATTTTTACAAGATACAGATTGTCCCAAATAAATAAAAAATATCAAAGTTGTATTGTTTTAAATGGAAAACCCTGTATATTGATATATTGCATGGTTTATATATTATATGGTTTATATATTTTAGGCCTTAATTTTCGTGTGGGTTGGTCAATTTATTGTATTTATACTAAATATAGGCTATATACCTTTACCAATATACAGGGTGATTAAAAAAAAATAAAACTTATCCTACATTTTTCCGATTAATATTTTTCTTGTTTTTATAACTTTGTATCTTAAATTGAATTCAACATTCATTATTGGCATTAATAATTTTAGGTTAAGGTTCGAAGGTCTTTGAATTACCGATGATTTTGTGTTTCCATTTCAATGATTTTGTGAAATGTTTAACACACATTTTTAATAATTTAGAGTAAAGCAATAATATTGAGTTAATGAAGCCTGGACAAAAATGTTAGCATAGAAATATAGAACTTTTCATTACAGTTGCTGATACTTTTAGTTTGTAACCTGAAGTATCAGTGAAAAGAAATAATATAAATATCATAAAAATTTTCATTAAGGCTTCATTAACTCAATTTTATTACTTAAATAATTATGTTATACTAAATATACCTTTTTCAGGGTGATGAAGGAAAATGCTTAGTTTGCCGATATCAGTGTCCTTAATTAAAGCCTAATAATTTATAAGCCCTGCAGTTCGCAGTTGCAAGCTGTAGTTGGCCGTTCCAAGTTCATGAAATTTTAAATTTGATGGAACGGCCGACTGCGACTACTCACTGCAGTCGGCACTGCAAACTGCAGAGCTTATAATTTAGACTTAAAGGTCTATCCCAAGGCAGAAAGATAACAGTGATTTCTCTTTCAGATTAAAATTTGATTGTAACAATAATACATAGTTAAACATGAGTGAAAAGTGTTTTTTTGACTGGAAGTTTTCCTGTCAGAAGAAAAGTGAAAAACTTTCAGTTGCTGGTGCACAACGCATAGAAACTATTATAAATTATAGCAAAGTGTATCAAGATGGTAAATGTGAAGAATTGGAAGAGAAGATCACTACGGACAAGGATTTTCGTTTACTAGGTCACAGAGGTTGCGTTTCGACGTACACATCCAAAACACATTTGTGGACTAAAGTGTGAACTAGAAAAAGATGAAAAGCACCCACATCGATGGAGAGCGGCCTTCCAGTTCCGCGCTTTAAAAGACAACTTTAAGAAAATGGTAATTAAAGAAGCGATTTTGGGCTTCTGAAGTTAGTCTAAGATTAGCGGGCTATGTAGCAGACTTACATACAGTAGACGCCAGATACCATCTGGATTGTCGAAACAGATTTATGGGCCAAAAAGCTGTTTTGTTAGCAAAACGACGATCAGGCCAGAATAACGACGAAGAAGATATTCCATATAATCAAACCGTGAAAGAACTACTGGCAGATAAAGAAAGAATTTGGAACTCAGTTGACATAAAAACATTTATTCTCAACGGAAGAGATGCCAACGGAAAGCATTTGTTACCAGTCACCCTACCAGAAAGAGCCGAGTTGGCACCTTCCGATATATTACAATTGATTCGTTGCTCTTGTTCAAGTGCCAGTCCGTATAGCACAAAAAGATGTAGGTGTAAAGGTGCTAGATTGCCTTACACAATGTTTTGTATGTGTCACGGGAACGAACATTGTTGCAACGAACTGACCGCCGCTGTACCGGCTAATGATAATGAGGATGAAGATGTGGTGGTTTCCGATAAAGAAGTTGATTCTGAGGATGATACCGACTGATAAACTTTAATGTTTTATGATATGCGTGTTTAAAATATTTACCCTAGTCCTTCAACGGAAGTAATGTTGTTTTTGAAATACCCTGTATAAAAAATGTTTTGATATTCTTTTACTCATACATTAGGTATATACATACCTACACAGTATACATAATGCAAAAATTTAATTTTTCGCTTTACCTTCAATTAACGTGAAAATATATTATGTTTTTTTTTAATCACACTGTATATAAGATGTTTCGTTATCACTTATACCTATGAAAAAACCTACTTTATTAAATAAATCAATATAAAAAACATTTTTTCACGTTAAAAACTCACAAAATAACTCGATAACTCGAATAACACTCGATTTCACATAATTGATAATGAATCACCCTATATCTTAATTTCCCCAAAGATGCCACTTTGTCATCACTCGGATATCAAAAGTAGGACACCTATAGATGATAAATCCGTTTTCAAAAAAACTTAATCCCAAAATTTTGGGTTTACCCCAGCGGCTGCCGGACTACATTGCCAATTTTACATAAGAATTATTTTTCGGTCTAACATAAAACTTATACTATTACTATTACTATGGTATAATTACTTACCTCATCTCCTCCATATGCGAGCATTCTAATTGCAAAATAATTCTTTTTGAGTTTCCTTCCATCCTAGAAAATAAATAAACCACTTTTAAAATATAGTTATAATAAGAATGTGTTATACCATATGTATATCTAAAATTAATAGGTTTTGTAATGTATTATCAAGTTTAAACAAATGTTAGATTTCATTGTGGTAAAAAATTTTCCGTGGTACACCCTGTAGATTATCATTTTTTCTGATAGATAAAACTCTTCAACTTTTATTAAGTACGTCATATACCTTTTTTAATAGTTTGCGATTTATTCCATTTTTTTCTATTTTTACCCATATTTTTAATACAATAATTACGCTATAACCACCTATAACATCATAGTTGCCATGACAAAAAGTAATAATTATCAAATTTTAATATATGTCTGTTAAGCAAGTTAAGAACAAAACTTGAATTTTAGTTTAATTTGTTGTAATAAGTATAAATGGTGGGGATTGTGGGGATAATAGTTACAGATTTTCCTAAAAATGAATTAGCCAATGTGACTGATATACACTACTGGCAAAGGAATATTAGCAATAGGAGGTTTTCAATGCAATAAAAAAAGATGGTAAGGCTGCAAAATACACTGCAGTGCAACAGAGACGGATAAAGTGTCTTTTCCCTACCATCGTATAGGGGAAGTGATCATAGAAGTGATACGACGAGAGAGCCCCTGCGAGAGGGGGCGCCGGGCGGGTCTTTAAGACGCTTGTGTGGGGGCTACCGCCTACTAATAGAACAGAATCGAAAAAATAGAAACAGGACGGACAGTGTTGCCATTCAATTAAATCGAAATTATGTTGGCTTGTCAAAATCCTAAATCTTCTAATCCCATTATCTTGCCTACTTAATGAAATATTAAATAAAGTACGAAACAATTTTAAGAATGTTTTCTCTAGGCACATAACTTCTTTCTAAAACGAAAAGTAACATGCAAAACTTTGAAATCATTTCTAAAATAGCAAGTGCAATTCTATGAAATGGCAATACTGTACGATCTTCCTAGCAGTCGCCCCGACACAGTCGGTCGGCGGCGGCGCTTGACAAAGCCGCGGCTGTGACAAAGGAATTAGGCCGAAAAAAACTTTATAAGGAGTAGCCGAACAGGGTTGCCGGGTTGGTTAGATTATAATTCCATACGAGAACAAAATTCTCGGTAGATCTTCAACAAAAATTAAAAGTACAGAAACGAAATAAAATATAATATTTAAGTCCAAAATTAGCATTCCTATGTGTCGTAATAATAGATCACTCAAATAAAATACAAATATAATAAATATAACAAGAATTAGAAATAGCTAGGTATATTATTTGATATTAAAAAAAATATTGAATTAAATAATATTAATATATTAATAAAAACATATAAAACTATAACAAGTAGGGATAGCAGTCACAAATTAGTGTAGCAGTCACTTTTTACCTTTGTACAAATTTTGATCAGTGATATCTAAAATTAATTTCATTTCAATGGGAAAGCTGTAGCAACTCTCAACTCTTTTTTCATATTAATATATTTTTTTGACGGGAAAATCATTAAAATATTTGTCCGAATTTAGGTTGTTTCTTAACTTAAATTTTGTTTTTTGTTTACATTTTTTGGGGGAAAATATGGGTTCAACTTTAGTAGATAAATGAAATAAAATCTTTTCAAAAGATATCAACTTCTTCGGGCATGTCGCCAATACCGCGCCTAATAAGGAGTAATAAGGATTTTTAGGAATATCTCTGTAACTCTGCAACTAGACAGAACGATGACCTGTATGTGTGTTATTACTAAATAAAATTTAATGAAACAATAAAAAAAAGTCAGATTATACAGATTCCAACGCGGCAGTCGCTTAATTTTTAGTCAAATAAGTCAGCTTTTTAAAAGTGCTTCTATTGTAAAAACTAAAGACGCAGTTGAATATATCGTTAGATTTTTCTTTAAATCGGTAGATCGGTAGCTTATAGACGAAACCGGTAGACCTGGCAACTCTGTGATGAACTGACGGGAGTCGGAATAGCGAGGTGCGTAGGCGCGGGAAGGGAAATAAAATAATGGCGATAAATAAAGGGCAGGGAGATGGGTATCATGAGTGGATGGGAGGTGGAGGAATTTCCAAAATTTGTTATCTTATTGGAGTTTGTCTAAGTAGACAGTCGTAGTGGAAGTGGAAACGGGGAAGTTGTTGTCCATCTCTGTTTAAGCATAGACTTTTTATAGGCGTTTCATTCCAATGCATGTAATTCCTATGCCTAGAGATCCATTGCCGGGCCTGTATACGAATAACCCAAGAAAAACATTTTTTTAAATTCAGTAGTATATATTATACAGGGTGTCCCAGAAATAAGTGCAAATATTTTAACTGATAATATAATTCAACCCCAGAAACACACCTATGAAGTTTTTTTCGCGAAAAAAAAAATTTGAAAATTCGAAATTTTTTAAAATTTTTTTTGGATTTTTTTTAGTTTTTAGTTAAAAACATAATTTCTTGATAATATGGCAACATAGGTATTAAATTAAATTTACAAGAAAGAAAATCCAGAAAAGATCCAGGGTTTCTCAAAATTTTAGCAAAAAATTTATTTTTTTTGGAAATTTTCAAAGTAAAATAATTCCCTTATTTTGGACTTAATTGAAAAACGATAAAGAGAAAATATGTTTCGTTTATCGAAATCTACCACCCCTTAAAATATTTGCACTTATTTCTGGGACACCTTGTATTTCTACTTTGTTAAGTACTATAAGAATGGATGTAGATTATCTAGAAAAAAGTTTCATATTAGATTATATATTATATTATTTTCAGTGTATAATGGGACGGTTTCGCGGTAGTAATAATGTTTGCTTTACGAAATGAATTATAAACCAGAATTACTATGAGAGAAAAAACTTTACGGTATGTCGAAGAAAATTCCTATAATCAGTAGTCGTCAACAATTAGTATTAACCTAATCTGTGCCTATTCGCCCTGACTGAAGTTGTCATCTTTCATAACATAGAAATACACCAAGAAATTCACGACTGCGATTTTAATTTATTTGAGTTAATTAATTTTAACTAATAATAACAAAAATTTGTAACTAATTATTAAACTTATTGTTAAAGATAGCAAAATAAAACACTAAATCACCAAAATACAGCAAAACACTTTTACTTTTACACTGGACTTTCACTTTTCATTAAGAGTCTATTACGCTGTACTGTTTGGGTCGCTCTCACTTTTTGGGTTGGGTAAAGCGGGTGTGTGGCCGAAGAAAATATATATTATGTTTCAGAAATCTGCCTAAGGCTTAGCCCGATCCAGTCGTGTTAAGCCTCACCTAAAATTCCAAACACACCTTCTTTGATTGAGGATTGATTAAGGTTTGCAGAGCTTCAGCATTTGCCATAAAATAGCGAGCAATTTGTTACAAAACCACATAAATTATATATCACTGTAATTACAAAGCTTCAATCTATTTTCGTATTGTAACGAAATTTTTAATTATACCTATCATTATTTTCGAGAAAATTTAGTCCGAACATAAGGAATATTTTGTTGATGTTTAA
This sequence comes from Sitophilus oryzae, assembly GCF_002938485.1. Lineage (NCBI taxonomy): Eukaryota > Metazoa > Arthropoda > Insecta > Coleoptera > Curculionidae > Sitophilus > Sitophilus oryzae. The sequence continues at coordinate 7,093,791 of NW_022147434.1, read as the reverse complement.
CCATCAAAATCTTAAAAATAAAGAAGTTGTCAAAAAATGTGCTAAAATACGGATACAGTACCTATAATCCTTTATCTTTAATTTCCTTCTTCATTTGTGTTAAAATACCTAGCCAGTTTTACATAAAAAGTTAAATGCCGAACGCTTATTTTGCTATTTTTCCTGACAAGTGAAATCAATGACTAAAGAATTCAAGGACAAATAACACCCGAGACCAAATTGTTACCATGGCACCAAACAGTGCGGTGGCCATATATTTTTCTTAACTTAGCTGCTTGAAGGGATATTTATATTTTTGATAAATGTTTTAACTACGCCTATGGTGTAGGCGGTGGCATCATACTAATTAATTACAAAAAAATCGTATTAAAATGTTAACAAAAGGTACAAAACTAGTGTCGACGTATAGCACACATCAAGTACATATAATATCAGAAAAATAATTATTGAATTCAATAAGAAAGCTAAGAAAACGCTAAAAAGGTGGAACGGAGTGTTTATTTACCTATGGGGGGGGGGGGACCATTATGAAACTTAGCTCCTGGCTCTTTCTTATCGCTGCGGCTTTTACACTTGAAAGCTGAACAACTAATCGCCATTGTAATAAAGTTTATACAAAGTTCACTAACACAAACAATTAAAAATCGCTAAAATTGTCGCTGATGACCAGCTGATGACTCATTTCTCGCCATCAAAAAAATGGCGTCTAATGTCACAAATTCTGCTGCAGCCCGTATATGGGCGTTACATGTCCTTATATTCTTTAGTCATTGAGTGAAATTAACTCTTAATAAAAGTTTGGTTTGCAAAATCTATCAGAAAAAATGATAATATATAGGGAGTACCATTTAAAAAAATTGAGATTTTTTAATTTTAAGTTTGAAATTAACATAGTTTGAACACCCTGTAGCATTTAACTAAAATATCTTTACATATATAATTTTTTTCGTCTCTATAAAACTCTCCTATCAGATTTTGGTACTCAAACTTCAGAAACAATGGCAGCGCTGACAATTTTTTACCACATTCTTAACACTTGCTTCATTAACAAAGTACGTAACCTATAAATGATAATACATAGTAATTTGAACCCCGTTATACGCGATTTTCTATAGAACACATCTACCGCGTAAAGCGGGGCATTACTATATTACATATTCCGGTTGCCTCTTTTTTTAAACATTTTTGACGGTTCTATCGGTAGTTCTATATTCAAACGTCAGCGAAAAAAGTTGGCGCTCGTAACTGACTGAGCAATTTCTCTTATCGTGTTAGTAATCTGTTCCCTTTATGATACCTACAGAAGTTATGCACATAAATCCTTTACCGATCCATAAATTCTAAAGGATATCGCACTATTACAAACTAAATAAAAGAATATACGGAGCGGGAACTGCCAAAATATGATAAAATATTTTGTTCGATACCGAGTGATATTATTTTTCGTTGAAAATATCCTGGATATACATAAATATTGTTATGTAAAACATTTGTAATATAATTTCGTCGAGATTGTAGATAAAAGAATACTTATTAACTCGCATTTACATGCGACACAATCAATTTAACATTTCAAATATCTTTGTTTTGCATAAAATATTGGGAAATAAAAACTATAACTGGTATATTTTAACATTTTCAAAAATCCTAATCACTGTCAAAATAAAACTAAAGAAAAAAAGTTGACAAAACTGTTAAATAAGCATAAAAATATCTGATTTTAAAATATAAAGAATAAAATCTAACTATATGGAAAAAGTAATTGACAATCCAAAATATACCTAAAAATTCTTTTAACTGGCTACAACTTTCATAACATTTCCATTTGTATAAGGTTAGAAGGTTTATATGGCTTTTATAGCTGGGACATTTTTTGTATTTCCGTAAGTTGACTTTCTCCGAGTTTCCTTGATCGTTATTTTCTTTCCAAAACTTCAAAACTTTTATGGAAAATTAGGCGAGTACTAACTTCCAAAAGTTTGCTTCATTTTGTTGCAAAAAATATATTTTTTCTCAAATTTATATAAATATCAATTCAAGTATGAAAAATATTTCTACTGCATTAAATTAGTTTGTTATTACATAGTTTTGTTATTCTTAAGGTACACAAAACAAAAAAAAGTATCAAGTGTGGCATATCATTGTACTCAGGAGACCGAGTTCTTTCAAAACCTGAAATAAAAAATGCAGGCCCGTATTTAAAAAAAAATAAGTTGGCCTCTGTATCTCACAAATTATGAGATATTTTGAAAATCTAAAAATACCATCCGACAGCTCTAATAAAGTGGCTATGAGAATATGCAATTAGTTTTTTGATTTACTAAAAAGTAACGGCATGAAAAAATAAAATTGATTTTCAAAAAAATCCGTTTTTTCCAAAAAAACTCAGCAATTTTACAAAACTTTTTTGACGGCATCTTGGCGAACATCCTAAAGCGCAACTTTACCCCAATTTAAAAATGTTCGTATCTATTGGTTTCCGCGATACCAATGCGTCCAATTTACCTCGGATTTGTAGCACCCTGTATAGTAAATTTTGTATCTCTCTCGTTGTGAAATAAAAATATGCAAAAGATATCCCATCGAGATATTGTAGTTCTCGAGAAACTTCTAATGTACGTTCAGCCTGGGACACCCTGTATAAATATATAAAATATATACAGGGTGTCCCAGAAATAACTGCTAATATTTTAAGGGGTGGTAGTAAAGAAACATATTTTCTCTTTACCATTTTTAAAATAAATTGATAATAACCGAGTTATTTAACTCGGTTAATAAATATGTGGATGTGCACGTATTTGCGTAAGATATGTTGGACATAAAATACTGTTAAGAGAAGAGTAAGCACTATCAAAATTAAATAAACTAAATGTTCTCCAACCCAATGTGAGTACATATCAATGTAAAACCTCTGACAAGGGGTAGGGGACTCAAAAAACTCACAATCTTTTAGGATATTTATTTCAAAATTTAATTTGATTTAAAATTGGGGCGACATGTTTCGGGATTCATTTAATTCCCATCCTCAGGCCCAGAAAGACAAAAGTCACACCAGGAAGCCATACCACTCGGAAAAAAATAAAACAATTAGATTGTTAAAATTAAACAATTGTACTGTAATTGTAAACCAATCCAATTTCTCAAAAGAAAAACCATTCGTTGTTGTTCTAATCAACAAAGGCCAGTACCATAATTCTTAAACACAGTCTTATATTATTTTATTTAATATTTTTCATTTTTTGACAAGAATCAACGTCTAAGTCTAGTGCTGTGATAATGTTAACATTATCACAGCATTATGTTAGCATTATCACAGCACCAGACTTAGACGTTGATCTTTGTCGAAAAATGAAAAATAATAAATAGAATAATATAAGACTGTGTTTAAGAATTATGGTATAAGCCTTTATTGATTAGAACAACGAGGGGCAAACCGCTGCAAAAAATGGTGTACAATAAATTTGATAAATACCAATTTTGGGAAAAAAGTACAAAAATACCAAATTATTTCCAAAAAATACCAAATTAGAACCAAAAATACCAAATTAGTATTATTCTTTTTAGTATCTAAAGAATTTAATATATTTGGAGCTTTAGGGCTTATTCATGTCAAACTACGATAATTAGGTCAGAAAAACATATAAGCTTATAATCGCACAGTCTAATTACGACAATCATTCATGTTAAAAGTTGCAAAAAATCATATTGTGCCAGTGTTCTGAACCGTTCTAGAACCGTACTTTTTGGGAACTAGAATAAAGCTACTGGCATGACACGTTTAAAAAGTCATTTTAACGGTTCCATTAACATCGATACTTCAAAAATTTATAAAATAAAAACTAGACATAAAAAGTAATTGAATTTTTTGTTATTTGCGCTATTTGTTACTTATAAGCTCAAAAATATAATTATATGCACAAGAAAAATAAGAAATTCTAACGAGATCCATATTATGTTTCCATGATGCGAGTTCTTTAATTTCATGACATTTTTTCGTATGACGCTATGTACCGTTTTTGCGTAAAAACAATTTTTATGCATTGAAAAATTGCAAGCTTGGCAATTAATATCGGGTAAAAATAACCTATTTCTCAAATACGCCAGCAACCTAACCTCGAAACACAAGTAATTGTTCTTAAGTATGTATATTACGAGGTATATTTTGTTGTTAAGTAGGTATTTATCTTAGACACTAAATATAAAAACTTTAAAATACTTCATATAAAATAGGTCAACACCAAAAATTTTTGATCGTGTAAAAAGCGCAAAGGCGGCTGATTTTCAATGCAAATAGGCTAGAAATGATGCGATCAGCTTCCCGGCCGTCGCCACGTGTGTTAATCCACATCCACCGTTGCCAGATGTCCAACAAAATACCTGTTTAATACCAGTTTAATAACAGATAAAACCAGTTTATTACCAAATAATACCAGTTTATTACCAAATAATACGCAATTACTACCAAAAATACCAAATTAGTACATACCAAAAGTACCAAAAATATACCAGTATTACCAAGTGCTTGTACAATACATACCACCAGCGGTTTGCCCCTCGTAGAACAACAACGAAGGGTTTTTCTTTTGAGAAATTGGATTGGTTTGCAATTACAATGAGTACAATTGTTTAATGAATTTTAACAATCCATTTGTTTTATTTTTTCCGAGTGGTATGGCTTCCTAGTGTGACTTTTGTCGTTCTGAGCCTGAGGATGGATTAATGAGGAGCCTGAGGATGAGGAATTAAATGAATCCCGAAACAGTGTAACGTTTTTTATAAAACATTACCACTGCGAACGGCAGCTTTTCATCGGAGAGCAGTCGTGGATAAGGTATTTCACTGGAAAGAAAATTAAGTAATAATAATAAACAAAGAAATAGATATTGGGCGCCAGGCATGTACAGAGAAAGAAAACACAGTTGTTTATTACTTAAAACTAGTGACTATATTCATTCATGATGTATCCTGATGGTAAATAGCATTGTACAATTTTAATAATTATTATAGTGGTTATAGGTACATATGTCGAGTAAAGCTATGTATGTAAATAATATTAAATATGTTCTATGAAAAGACTATGAAAAAATACAATGCGTGTAACGTTATAGAAAATATAAGAAAGGTAGCATTACTTTATTTAAATTGTTAAATTTTATGCGGTGTTAAATCTGATATGTTGCAACCTGTAGATTCTAGAATCTATGCCTGGTTATTCATCTGTTAATATAGCGTAATAATAATATCTATAGAAAGTAATACTATTACAAGGCGTAATGTAATGAAACCTAAAATCTAAATCATATTGTGCCAACTAAATCGACATAAATGTTCTTAATAATCTAACCACTTAATATAGTCTGTACGATATTATTTAAAATGTACGTTAAGTTAAGACTAAAAATTGACTGAAAATCTGAACCTAAATCTACACTTAGCTGTTCTTGAGGCAATCCTGTTTCAAAGAGTAGCAGCGTGAGGTGGTCTCGCATCTCTGCACTCGGCCATCCAATACAACAAAAGGGGCCAGAATGAGGACACCATGAATTGATACAGCCGTAACTACTAACTGGCTTATAGATGGGAACGAAGCAGCATGGGGCTCAAGCTACATCCACGCTGGGGCACTTTATATGTAAGATAAATCACTCCTACTGGGGACACTCGTCCACGGGACATCCGTCCATAAGATAATGGTACAAGGGAACACTACCCGTACCTTGGAACACTACTAGGACCTTGGATAATGCCTCTACCTTGGAAATAGTCCGTACCTTGGACAACGGTACAGGGGGACACTACCCGTACCTTGGATACTACTAGGACCTTGGATAATACTAAATTCTTGTTTAAAATCAAACAAGGTCTAATAAACAAAATGAACCTACCTCGAATTACTTCCGAGGGCTCACTAAATAATAAAGAACATGTCCTTTCTTCCATATGACATTCTGGAGGACAAAAGAAAAGGGACGCCAACGTGCCAGCAAAATACAAATACAAGTTAGGTTGGGACATCCAAAACTCTACCCTAAAAATACGCAGTAATAATATCGAATCTAAAAGGATAATATCTCATCTTTACCTGTTGGTTTGAAATAGCAGCTGATTCAAATTATACAGCAAGATTTAAATAATCACCATTTCTAAAAGCCGGGATGGTTAGGCATTGGTTAGGTTAGGCTACAGAGCGCTAAAAGCAAAAGTCAGTCGACAGCACAGAGAGTTGACAGAACCGATGTTGACAGCGCGTCCACAGAGCGATAACAGGGTTGTATCAAACGATAACAGGGTTGTGGACTAGAGAACGTAAAAATTCGTCAAATAAATTATCCGGCCGGAACGATAGGGAATCCGGTGATGATACGCCAGACATGATATATCATAATCAAAGACATGTAACGAACTAAAAACGTTACAACATGTCGCCCCAATTTTAAATCAAATTAAAATTTGAAATAAACATCCTAAAAGATTGTGAGTTTTTTGAGTCCCCTACCCCTTGTCAGAGGTTTTACACTATCAAAATATTTACACATTATAACTGTTGAAAGAAACGATTGAAAATATTTCTTAATATAGCGAAAAAAAGGCCAAAAATAGTAGACATTACACTATACCTAACAGTGATATACAATGATTAAAAAATCTACAAGGAATAAAATTAATTTAAGTATTGTGATGGTTGGGTGAGATGTAGGTATAACGTAGGAGATGGCAACATTGCACATTCCCTCCAAGCACCATAAATAAATTTCCCGAAACTGAACAAGCGGAACTAAAAAGTTCTTCAACATTTTCCGGAAAATGTCAAGAAAAATATAAAATTTTCGACATTTTGGTCGAACTATACTATCAGTTAAAATATTTGCACTTATTTCTGGGATATTGTAATATATTAACTTACCCTTGCCACTCTTATGGCTACCACCCATCGATCGATGACGTCAGCTTCTTTTTCGTCTCTTCTGATGCTTTTGCAGCAAAATATGAGACGGATTGTCCGTCCAAATAGTGGGTCACGATTTTTGATAAGGCAGGCAACCTTGAAGTCCGTGTCGTAATATTTTGAAACGTTTTCCATAGTGTAGCAATGTATGTCGGATAAATGGGCAATGTGCGTTAGAATGCGTTCTTCTTCTACCCGGTCGGTATCCCTCTGAAACACAAAATACATATATGGGGATGTGATAAATAAAACACCCGGACAAGAGAATGCAACCCAATTGAATCGTTAAACGCCCTCTATGTTCGATGTTTCACAAAATATTTCTGGAAATATTTCGTGAAACATTTTTCGAAATGCTTTCAGAAGTAAACTCAATGCTTTTCTTATGTTGCGCGGAATCTCAGCCGCAAACTCCGAAATAGGTCGAAATAGACTGAGACACGCCGTGATTGGTTGTTTGTTTTTTATTGTTATAATGCCAATAACAATAAAAAAATATATCATTCTATTCAAAGTGTCATTTTCTATCGAATAAAGTAACAAAATACCGAGGGTGTCATTTAAAAATCAAAAGTTGTAGTCATTTCCGGTGAAAGAGTAAGTGACCGAAAACAATTGAATACCGCCAATCAATCCTAATTTAAAATCCTAAAAATAAAAAAGTTATACAAGGTCCGTCAATAGTGCATCGGGTATAGTGCATCTGTAGCTCCTAAAATAAAAAACTTGGGAATTTTGTTTGGTTTGGTTGCTGCAAAGTGCAAACGTAAAGTATGTACTAGGATGTATTTCAGGAAAATATTTTAACTTCTATCGGCTCAAAAAAGTGTGAGTGGATCGGGATGATTTTTTAAAATGGAGCACCCTGTATATTATTGAATTTTTGGCTTCCTTTCAGATCACTTTACATAATCCTAAGACATGAGTAAATATATTTCGATAATTGTAGAGATATTAATAAATAAATAAATATTATATATATTTTTCAGCTTTTCTTAAAAAAATATTAATAATACAATAGTCTAAGAGCTAGCAAAAGTTTAGTATCTTTTACTATGCTCTCTGGAACAGCATGTGGCCCGCCTGGCTGCCGATACCTGTTGCGTTCACTACTGCGCATCGGAGGAAGATCCTATATTTTTTTAAATTTAGTCCTATGTCCTATAAATTCTAGTATTGAATATAAATCGAACATGTCTCCATAGCGCAGTGCGTAGAGTTTTCGACTACGAACCGAGGATTCAGAGTTCGAATCCGGGTCAGGGCAAAGTCTTTTTATTTTATTTTCGTTTATATTCTGATAGTACAGACGTAGCATGATGTTCTAGAGAGCCTAGTAAAAAATATATCAAACAGCCATATATCGTCTTAAAATACTTGTTTTTCCACGTTGCTAGCTCTCGTACTACAAGAACTGTCCTGAAATCAAAACTATATTAGATATTTACTTTAGATGGTCTGTACTTAATTTGCTATAAATATGGAAAGCGTAAATCATACAGGATGTTCAAAATTCTACGCCAAACATTCTAAAATAAAAAAAAAAATTTTTTGTTTTTTTTTAAATGGAACACCCTGTATATTATTTGTTCAATAGATGGAGAATTAAAAAATGAACATTTTTTGCATTTAGAGTATTTCAAAATTTTTATCGGTTTCGCAGATATTCCCGGTTATATTTCATATGGCATTTTCCTCAGGAAATTTTTATCAAAGCCACCCAATGATTTTTCTCGTATTTTACACCATTGAAAGCGCCATATGAAATAATACTGCGTGTATCCGGAAAACTGTTAAAAATTTTGAAATACTTTAAATACAAAAAAATGTTTTTTAATTCCCCATCAAATAAAAAAATAATATACAGGGTGTACCATTTAAAAAAACGAAGAAAATTATTTTGCATTTTTGAAAGTTTGGCGTAAAATATTGAACATCCTTTATGATTTACGAGTACCATATTTATAGCAAAGTAAGAAAAAATCATCTAAAGTAAATATTTAATATAGTTTTGATTTCAGAACAGTTCTTTAATTTTTAATATTTTTTTAAGAAGGGTAGAAAAATATGTATATATTTTTGATTTACTTTTTAATATCTCTCAAACTAATCGAAATAGGTTTACTCATCTCTTAGGGTTATGTAAAGTGGTCTGAAAGGAAGCCAAAAATGCAATAATATACAGGGTGTTGCTTTTAAAAAAAATCATACAGATCCACTCACACTTTTTTGAGCCACCCTATAGAAGTTAGAAGTTTGGTTTGGTTATTTTCCAGAAATACGTCCTCAAACATACTTTTAGGTTTGTACTTAAACAAAATTCTCAAGATTTTTATTCTATGAGCTAGAGATGCCTAAAGGGGTAGCGGCCAAAAACCTATTATAAAGATAATTAGATTATAAAGATTTTTTTTTCAAACGTCAAAAAAGTAATAATTTTTGCGACGTGATTGTCAATATAAAAAGTCTTTTTAACGCCTAGGCATAGAAGTAAAGCACTTTTACGCCTAAGCATAGAAGTACCAAAATATACAGGGTCGATGATATGTATGGGAACGGTCGATTATTAGGTAAAATCATAGATAAAAGACTTATACTATTAAATAGATAGGCAACTTATAATACATTTCAATTTTATTATACAAGGGCGCCTCTGGTAGACGGAGGAAGAAATACTAATGAAAGAGAGGGGTGCGGGGAAGGGGGTTGTTTTAGTTAATTTAAAATAAATTTAGACATACATGTAAGAACACTTTGTGTGCTTTTAATTAGGTCGAACATATTATAAACGATAAATCAACTGAATTAAAAGCATACAAAGTGTTCTTATATGTCGGATATTAATTAAAAAATATATTAAAAATACTAGAAATAGTATATATTAAGTTGTTACAGTTATAATTTAATCTTTGGCGGTTTTCAGCAAATAGCAGGCAGTTTTACATAATTTTCCTCCCTTTAAAGTGAATTGGAAACGGCTAGGTATATAATTTTGGTGTAGGCAAGATTCCCAGTTTGTTTCCGTTTGGGACCTGAAATAATAAAAACAAATTAAATCAGATGTAATCATCTGCTGATCATGCTAATATAAAACGCGCGTCCTTAATTCCTTACATGCACCGTAAAAAATTAAATAACTGCTCTGCAAGTAGCATTTATTAGCAGTACTAATTTAAAAATCTATAACTGTAAGTAGATATGTTTAATTTACTTACCATTGTATCCTTCGGAAACCAGGTGTACAACAATTAAACTCCATGATAAAAAATAATTAAGAGTTATTACAAAACACAAATTGTCCAACCATTTTTAAAAAAACATTGTCTAAAACAGAATACTGGCAAAAAATCTGAAGGAATTTAATTTTACAATAATTCGACAAATCAAAACGAAATCAAATCGTAAAATCACAACAAAAGCGTCTCTGAGTGACAGTTAAAAATCAAATTTTATTATTGTCAGATATTGACATTTGCATTGTTAATATTGACAGTTTTAATATTTTGCGCCTCTGCATCTTGGAGGAAAAACTATTTTTAATGAACTGTCATTTCCATTTAAGTTTCCCAGCCATGGGTAAAATATAAGAGGTACCGCAAAAAGTTAAATATAAAACTTATAGGGTTTTTAAATATCTATTAGCGGGTAATAAATTTAAGTATACAGGGTCGGTCATAAAGTCGTGGCACATCAAAGTTTCATTTTTTTAAATAGAACCCCCTGTATATTATTGCATATTTAGGTTCTTCCTTCAATTCTAAGCAAAAATCGAGATATGCACAATGTAACCAACCGTTTTCGAGTTATTGACTTTTGAAAATATATATACTTAAACAATTCGATTTAATTAATTTCGATGTGTTCGGTATCCATTTAACGATGCCATTCTGCGGAAACTGTGATACTTAATAATATTTGACATTAGTTTTAAAGTTAGCATTTATAGATGCATAATATGAGATTATATCAAAATTTTCGTTTAACATTTCACAATCAAAACTTCATAATTCGGAAATTGTTGAAGTTAGGTACAGGGTTATCATTTTAGTTTAACCCACTTTTAAAAGTTTATAACTTTTTTGTTTGTTAATGCTTTTGTCGATCTTGAAAGAAATTAAAAAGAATGCACATGTGTGATACATTTTTGAATTCGGAGAAAAGGGGACTATCTAATGCGTTACGAATATACAGGGTGTCCCATTTAAAAAGTTTTTTTTTTTAGTTTTAAAAATCTGACATGTGACACCAACTGTCATTTTTGACAACACTCGCAAAAATTTGGCTGAAACCTCTACAACATGTTTTTTGAATGACTGCTTTAACCCAACAAACAAAAAAGTTATAAGCTTTTAAAAATGGGTCAAACTAAAATGATAATTCTGTACATTATGTGTCTTACGATTATAAGAAGATACACTGTCAAAGCTGTGGTGGGTTTACTAATAGAGCATTATCAGGTGAATGGGCATATCGAATTGACAGACGAAGCCATATGCACGTCAATCTGAAGAACAAACGATAGAATACATTTTATGTCGATGAGACAGACTGGCACACACTATCGGACAACAGTAAAGCAACTTTCATAATAAAATCTAATATTTCAGTATTTAAAATGCAATTAGCAACTGTGAAATCAGAATTTATTTATTTTTATCCATATCATCTGTTAAAATTGCCTTATATCTATCAAAAATAGTAGATAAAATAGTACTTTAACCGCAAGGGTAGATTAAATGATACTTTAACAGCGAGGATAGGTTAAAAACTTTATTTCTTCTCGCACGTGTTTTAATTGCTTCCATTTTTGAAAATTTTTGTATTCCTTTTCATAAGTTATTCGGGATTTAAATGGAAGTAGTTTGGATATGGCGTTTGTCGCCTCAGCCTGAATATCTGTTGGTAATTTAGTTATTTCGTTTTGAGCCATTTCTGGCTCCAATTCAATCAACTATCGACACGAAAGAGAATTAAAAAATATTGACTCAAAACTGACAACTAAAGAGACAGCTTTATTTATTTGTCAAATTACAAAGGAACTAACGCCAACCCAGCACAATATTTTTTCTACTCGTAATAAATTCATTGAAATAATAATTTTTGAATATTTTTTAAAACGTAACTCGCTATGGAAAAAATATTGTTTTATACACGACGATAAAACTGCATTATCGTCTCCCGAAATTAATTCGCTCGCGATTTCATCGCTCGTGAATTAATCTTTTCGGTCGACGATTAAATATCATTTTATCGTCTTGTATAAAAAATAACTATTAAGTCCTCATTAGGCCAGTCAATCTGGAGGTTGAGGTGGAAAGAATTAGTAACCAACCGATCTCAACGGGAATGTGTAGAAAATGATCACCTATTTAACCCCTCAAAAGTCCCATTCGGTCCCAGTGGGGGAAGTTTGAAAAAAAACATCTTGGACTTTTTCGGTTTTTTCAAATGTCTCCATTTGCATAACTTTTTTCGAAAAAACTAAAAACATGTTTTTTCTAGAGAATTCAATTTGGAATACCTTCAATCACTTTTTTTCTAGAGATAGAGCAATTTTTTACTATACATTTTATAAATTTTCCAGGTTTTTTAAACCAATCAGCTATTATTTTTGGGTTAACAGTATAGTGTTAATGTAGATAAACCAAGTATAACTTTAAGCATTAAAACAATTAAAAATAACGTTTAAGTATACTTTACAAAATACATTTATTGTTAAAAAATTATTATTAAATTAAATTTATTAAATAAAATCGGCTATTACGTCATCCTGAGCGCCATTTTCGTCCTCAACTAAAATACAAAAGTTTGTGCAACTGATTCCGCAGCACTGACCACACTTTGAAAAACATTTAAGACCCAGTTTTCTACAAGAGCAATTTTTAGAGCACTGGCTCTCTTTACAATAGCAAAAAATTAATTTCAGTAGGTCAGGAGGCACCACATCTTCTGTTGATTGAATAGGTGTCAGATTGCCTTTTTGATCTTTCTTCCGTCCATATTGTAAAGGATCTAACTTGTTACCAATCCATTCTTGAATCTAAAAAATACAACTTATAACATTTCGTCGTATGGAGTAGATCCATTACACTTCATAGACGGCACTATAGATCGATTCGTGTACAGGGACATTCTCCAAAATGTTATGTTGTTTTATTTTTATTCCAACAGGACAATGACCCAAAACATTTATTTCGTCTTGTTCAGGAGTGGTTTCAGGAAAATAATATTCAGGTTTTTCAGTGACCAGCACAATCGCCTAACCTTAACCTAGGGTTGCCAACCGTCCTCTATTCCAGAAGACAGTCCTCTTTTTGATCTCACTATCCTCTTTTCTCCCACGTATTGAAAAAGTCCTCTTTTTTACATACATGTTTTGAAAAAAAAAGTTTTGTACAAAGTAGTTTTGATAATGGTTTGTTTTATTTTAACAAGTTTTGAGTATGCAGTTTTTAAGAAAGTAAGAAAGACCATCAATCGCATACCGTTATTGACATAACTTTTTGGTAAATACTAGACATTTGGGCGAGATTTCAAAAAGATGTTTCCCCTGTGCCTCTTTTTTACCCTCTCGTCCTCTTTTATTTTGGAAGTTGGCAACCCTCTATTCGAGTATTCAATCCCGGACAATTTAATGTTGTCGGGATCCCGGGATTCTTAACCCCGAATCTCGGGATCCCGGGATTCGATCCCGGGATTTCAGTAATAATGTTACCAATGTTACTTTCAAAGAACATTTTATTAAAATTAACGTTAATTAGTTAAAACAAAAACAAAGTCTTTGGAACACAAAAATAAGTAAATATTCTTCTTAAATAACATTAAACAAAAATTAAAAATCTCAAACAAAACAAAAAAGAAACTGGACTGATAATATTATTCCATATTTTTAAAAAAATAGCGCAAAAATATAATATTGGCTATTGTGTCATCTCCCATAGCAGAACGAAATTTTATAACTATCAAGCCTGCCTATCTACACTTGTAGGCGGTATTGTACTTAAAAAATCAAAAGCTAGTTGTAAGTTTGTTCCACGTTGTCCACTCTTCTGGAACGTATCCATTTCATTTTTTATTTGGGCTTCCAAGTTTTCAGTTTTTGTTACTGGTGGCACTGTCATTCGATTTGACATTTTTTTGGTTAACGCTTCATCTAGCCTCTCCGAAAATGACAGGTCATCATTTAAGGCCTGATACCTGTTCTGAATAGTAGCAATTGGCAAATCTTCATACGATTCCGAACTATCTGAAGAATCTAATATGATTTTACTTGTTATATCTAGTTGTTTTAAGAGGTTTGCTACTTCTTGTTTCAAAAGTTTTTTATTATTCCGGGAATCACCGACGTATCGCTTGTCGGCGGCGCGCGGCGGCGGCGCTATAAGGAAATCAACTAAAAGAAAGTTTTTGCATATACAACCTTAAAAATAGCGTTTTACTATATTATATAAAATCCCGGGATCTGTTATTATTTTCCCGGGATCCCGGGATTGAAAAAATCCGATAAAAAACGTCGGGATCCCGGAATCCCAGGATTGAATCCCCTACAACCCTACCTTAACCCCATCGAAAACCTGTGGGAAGAGTTTGAAAGTCGTATTCGCGTTAGAAGGTTCTCAAATAAACATGCTTTATTTGATAAAATTAAGGAAGTTTAGTTGAATTTAATTTAACGATTACTCTGTTGTCCAAAATTTAATTTCATCAATGCCATTCATTATAGCTAACAATGGATATCCTATTAATTATTAAGAATATGTTTTTATATTAATATACTTCTTTAGTGTTGTTTTTGCTTTTTTCTGTTCTTAAATGTAATAAAATATATTCTCTTAAAAGTTGTTTTACTTTTGTCGCACTAATTTAGCGTACTGAAATAAAATTTTACATTTTTTCGATTGTGATTTTCTTGGGTATGGGGTTCTTTATTAAAAATTAAATTATTTCTGGGTGTTTTTAAATCATTTATTTGCCGGCGTTTCGACTTTTTATGCAAATCTTTCTCAAGGCATCTCAGATGTTGTTTCGGCCGTTGAATTCTTATATTCTTCTCTATCTATCTTCTCTATCTTTTCTATCTGAGATGCCTTGAGAAAGATTTGCATAAAAAATCGAAACGTCCGCAAATACATTTTTTATAAACACCCAGAAATCATTTAATTTTTAATAAAGAAACCTATACTCAAGAAAATCACAATTAAAATATTGAATAAAGGTTTAAGAAGTTTTTTAAGTTTTATAGTATATATATATATATATATATATATATATATATATATATATATATATATATATATATATATATATATATATACATATATATAATATTATGTTATTTGTCGTTTGAAGACCATCCCATTTTATCTGATCTGTAACAGCAGCCTACCATGACTATTTAAACTACAATCTCTCATCTCTCATTTTATCTTAACTACTTTTTTCCAATAGTGTATGTCCAGTTCTTTGTACTAGTCAATGAGAGGCCATTGACAAAAAAGTTATATAAAGGATTCAGTCCCCAAGATTCCAAGATGCTAGACTTTTGGAAAATGATAGGACTGGAGAATGTAACCTAAGGATCAGAAGAAAACCACACAATACAGCCGAAAATGTCGCAATTGGTTTGGAGCCTAATCTAATGTCTATCGCATATAAACAATTTTTTAAAGAATCGTGTTAAATGCAATGGATCGTAAAATATTACGTGCATATATTTTAAGCTTCGGTAGTCTTGGAATAAGAATAACAGGTTAACGTTTAACCTATAATCACTCAGTATTATATTGTATTTAAGTAGTTTTAAAACTTGCAAATTAAAACTTACAATACTCAACGTCAGAGTAGTTTCGAGCATTAAATGGAACTGTTTCTTGTGTACGGTCTCGTCGCCCCATTAACTAATTAAATCTCGACTTTTTCTTATTCCCTTGTAACAGCTCTACGTTATTCCATTAAGTACGTGACCAATTATCTCGCGAAACTTTCTTTGTTGTTCTAAACTTTAAGCAGTTCAGTGCGTCTCGCTCCAATTATAATGGTCCATGAAAATATTATTCCTTTGTAAAGTTTGATGAAATTCATTCTATAATGAATATAATTTAGAATAATAAAATTAGTACGTATTTAAATTGTAATTAAAAAAATCGTTGATGGTTGTACAAAAACCTTATATTACATGTACTCTTATATTCTTTATTATATTATATTATATATTTTATGGGAAATAGTAGAAGAATACATATAATTGGGACAACTAATACACAGCTCGGGATCTCTGCTACCAGAAATCAACAGAAGAATTAAGTTAGCACGGAGTACTTATGGAAGAAACTAACTCAATCATAATCAAATCTAGAACGCCACTCTATCTAAAGAAGAAAACATTCGACCAATGTGTACTACCAGTCATGACCTATGTATGCGAAACCTGGACACTTAAAACGGACATTATAAGGAAGCTGCAGGTCGCACAATGCTCAATGGAACTAAATATGCAGTGAACCAAGAAAGATCGTAAAAGAATACGACAAAAAACCCAGATAATAGATGTCACCCACAGAGTCAAGTCCCTCAAATGACAATGTGCAGGACACACAAAAATTACAGCATGGTACCTACCCACGAGAAATTAGAGACCTAGAGGAAGATCGAACCTGAGATGCGACGATGATATTAGTAAATTAGCAGGGATAACTTGGGCCCGCATAGCCAACCATAGATAACAATGGGCCCAACTACAAAGAGAGTTTTTAAATATGCGAGGGATGCTCCACCATAATTGGAAATGGCCGAATAAGCTGAAAATGATGATGATGATGATGATGATATATCTTATATTACATATTTCTTATGAAATATCCAGAACAGGAGATTGTATTTTTTTTTATTTGACCACATTGACTATTAAAATAAAACACTAATGCACCACAGTATACCAGAAATAGTTATTTTTGTATCTAGTGCGCGAAGTGCTACTTTGGTGATCGATACGTTTTGTAACGCGGCCACAAATTACCTATAACAGATGCGGAAGAAAGCGACTGCATCGGAAACCGCTCGGCAAACCCTACACGCCTATTGAGTGGTGTAAATACTAAATACACCAGTCGTTTAATCCGGAAACCTATGCTGTGTCGTATTCGCTTGCTGGAATGACATAGTGCGTGATTATATGTTTCTTTTTAAAAACGCGTGTAGGATTTTGTTGAACTTTTGAACTGTTATTTCTAAGTTTTGGTAATTTGTATATCTTATTTAAAATGGGATGCAAATGTGTTTATTTATAACGAAAAAAAGATATTTATAGTATAAAAAATTAATTTATTTAACAAAATTTAATTAAAAATGTGACAAAATAGTTACCTTTCTATTGGTTCTATCGGACTTTTTTCAACTATATAAATCTTTATTTGTAAACTTTAATACATCAAATATTTTCAATCTAATAAATCATTTAATGATGTAAATAAGAGGAAATTTCTCACATGGGTGGTCAAATTTTATAGTTTTCATTATATCAAACAGCCTCTGAGAAATGTTTTCAACTCAAAATACCTTTAATTATGTTTGACTACATCATTAAAAAGGGTCTTCAAATACATCAATGTGATATTTGTCTAAAATTTGCAAAAGAATCCGAATCTCTGGATAACTTGAAATTATTTACCCATTTAAAAGCCTTTGATCATGAAAGTGGAAAAATTTGTTCATTTTATTTACAGGCTAGAAAAATTATTTATATTAAATTTTGATGAGTTTTGCACTGAAGAAAACATTCAGAGGCTGTTTGATATAATGAAAACTATAGAATTTCACCACCCATGTGAGAAATTTCCTCTTATCATCATTAATTATTTATTATTATTATTTTTATTCATCATTAAATTATTTATTAGATTGAAAATATTTTATGCATTAAAGTTTACAAAAAATAAAGATTTATATAGTCGAAAAAAGTCCGATAGAACCAATAGAAATGTAACTATTTTGTCACATCTTTAATTAAATTTTGTTAAATAAATTAATTTTTTATACTATAAATATCTTTTTTTTTCCTAATCTCCTACGAGCTGATATAATATGACGAGCAATCTATTAAATTACTGTGCGATTATACAGAAAAGTCCACAGACTTCGAGACATAGGAAAATCAAGTCCATTTAGCGTGTGTCCAAATTTTGACAAGTTTTCAAAAATGACAGTTTTGTTTAGACTGACGTTTAATTTCACCTGACTTCTCGGTGAATGATTTCTTTTTATGGGGGTATATGAAGAAATTCAAAACTTGGAGCAGTTAAGGTAGAAAATATTTAATGCCTTTGACACTGTCACCCCTGATATATTATCCAATGTGAGGAGGGGATTTTATGATCGTTTGGGTTATTGTTTAATGCAAGAGGGAGGCACTTTTGAACAATTTTTGTATTTTTTTAAATTTCATTATCCTGTTTTTTTACCGTTTACCCATTACCTACCTTGACGAACATGGGAAAACGAAGGTCTTTTTCAGGACCACAAATATTTTGATTGAGAAAATTGGTAACTTTTTTTTGGATTAGAAAACAAAAGTTGTTAATATAATACCAATTTAAAAGTGTTTTAGTAGTTTTAATACACACTATGATATAAAATTTATTATTTTATAATGTACATTATTAATACTATTGTTCATTCGAAATGGCATTAAGGCCCAATTGCAACAATGATTTAAATTTTTCTTAAAGATAAGTAGAGCTTAGAATGAGCTGTATTTATATTTACTTTAATATTTACCTTAAATGAGGGAATTTGACTGATACAATTTTTGAATTTGAATTGTTTTTAATGATACTAACAATTTTAGTTCAATTTTTAATAAAATTTATTTAATATTAATAGAAATCCAAGAGATTTGAAACCTCTTTTAGCGATTTATAACATTCTCAAATGAATTATAGGCGCCCTTATTTTCTATGAAAATCACACAGCTTTTTTCATAGGCGCTGCAGTTGCTATAGCTATAAAAAACTAATTTTTTAAGGTGTGAAAATTGCGACACACGCTAAATGGACTTGATTTTACGTATGTCTCGAAGTCTGTGGACCTTTTTGTATGCTTCGATAACATATTGGTGCAGATTATTTTCACCCAAACAAATAATAACCCAAACTATACATTGATGCGGATTGTCTATGAACTCTTTCTGAAGGTATTTCTTAGGAACTCTTTCTGAACGCGTAATTCGGTGTTCTTTCGCATCTGCTACAGGTAATTTGTGACGCGGCGTAGCCGAGTTACAAAATTAGTCGAGATCACCAAAGTAGTTCACGCACGAGTTGCAAACAACATTTTTTTACAAACATTAGAATCGGGATATCCCTAAAAATTATTATTATCTATCAACAATAAAATTCAAATATGAAATAAAATTTTAGAGTGTCAAATACCGGGATCAAAAGTACCTCTACATCAAAATTGGATAGTGTCACAAGTTCCAAAACCCCCATATCTCAAGCAAAATCAGAACTATCTAGTTTGGGATTAAATATTGGTTCGTGTACTGGTTGTACTATTAATGTTAATATTGTAAATAATAACTAGAATATGCATTAGTGTTAAATTTGATATTTGTTATTTGTTTCTTCTTGAATATTTCGAAATAAATAATTAGTTATGATTTAGTTCTTCTTTTTCCAAAAATTAAAATTCCAAAATCCATATAATTTACATGTGCGAAATAGGCATTTCGCGCATTACTTCTCACCTTGTCATGGTAACGTAGGAAAATGAAAAAAAAGTGTCACTTCGCACATTGCTATCAATTTGCGAACCTTGTTATTTTTTGACGTTCGTAGAAAAAAGTTATTTTAAACACTGGCCGCTAGTTTATCTCACAATGTTAGCATCATCAATTCTGAGTGCCATGCAGGTTACGATGGCAAGGGTAACGAAAAAAAATATGAAATCGCCACGCAAGGCTCATCAATGCCATTCATAGGACCAGAACCATAGAGTTAAGACCAGAACCCTCCCGCGGCGTTGCAAATGCTGTCGTGTCAGCCACAGTTGACCACACGTCAGAATGACTACAAAACGGTGTGTGACCAACAAATCTCTAGAATGGTGAAGAATAAGGGTAGAGATAGGCGGAAAAGTTCACGGTAGAGCTTTCGCCAAAATTCACAGCAGATCTGATAAGCTAAAACAGAAAGACAGTTCTGTGTTCAGTTTTCTGTAATAAAGATTGTTTGCTGTGTTATGTAGGATTCTGAATAAGTTCTCTTTTACCGATGTTATATGTATAAGTTGGAATTATGGTGAGTACTTTTCACTCTAAGTAGATTTGCTCTATACTACGATGAAAGCCCTATTGTGTCCGCTGTGTACTCAAAGAAAAAAAAGCCAATTGTTCTTCTGTGATGAGATTGATACTGGTTGACACGTTTACGAGTGTTTTGCCAATTTCTATTCAAATCATGTTGAAATGTAAACAAACGCTAATGTCTAGTACTGGGTGGCCAACAAATCTCTAGAATTATTGAGAAATTCACCAGGGTAGAGACAGGCGGAAGTCAGAGAGAGTCACAGCTGTAGTAGGTCTACTAACAGGAAATTGTAAGCTGAGTAGGCATCTAAAGCTAATGGTATTGATGAACGCAGCTATGTGCAAGTTCTGTCAATCTGAATAAGAAACGACAGAACACATTTTATGCACTTTTACTATACAATTATAGGTCATTGGAAGATCACAACAATGCTATAAAAATCGGAGAAGAACTATTGGAATATGTAGCGGAATTCAATTACCTCGGTAGTTTGATTTCGGAAAAGGCCAATATCGACTCCAAATTCAGCACAGGATTAGCAGCGCCTCAAGAGCATTATGGAAACTAAAATACAGGGTTTTCTACAATCATGACTTGAGCACGAAAATGAAACTTGCAGTGTACCGAGCAATAATAATTCCCACCATGTTATATGGAAGCGAAACCTGGATGCCGTATCGCTGACACATGAACGCATTAAACAAGTTGCAACAGAGACATCTTAGACAACTCTTAAGAATCAAATGGTTCCATCATGTCTCAAACGAATCGGTCCTTGAAAAAGCTAACTGCGAGAGTATTGAAATCATGATTACAAAGTCCCGCTTAAGATGGGCTGGTCACGTATGCAGAATGCAAGAAAACCGCATACCAAAATCTCTGCTTTAAAGTGAGCTTATAGACGGTAGGAGGTCGGGTGGACAACTCAAAAGGTACAAGGATATTTTCCACGAAAACTTAAAGGGGATTAACAAGCAGAATGAGTGGGAAGAAGCAGCTCACAATAGAAAAGAATGGAGCGAAACCAAACCAAGAGCGACAACCAAAATGTAAAGAGGCCACAAGGCAATGACATTTCTGAATATCCGGAGAAAACGCCTTACGTGACCATCTTCTGATGCGTGTCAAATTATCGACAGCGAGTAATGGTAGTATGTATGTATGTATAGGTCGTAATTAAATATTAATATAATAATTATTATATTAATATTAGACTTTTTGAAAAGGATAGAATTAGAGAGTGTAACCTAAAGATCAGAAGAGGGCCACAAAAGATCTAAAAAGGTCGCTGGGAAACAGGATAATATCCCCGTATCTTCTAGCATCATCAGCAGATTAAAACTCAGTTTTAATAAAAAATGAGAAATTTTGACAGTTGTTATACAAAAAGTAACAAAGAAACAATTCACATTTAAATTAAAATGATAGAAAACAACTATCATTTTCAGACTTTTATCGTTGGACAGACTATGTATAAGTTTTTTACAAACTGGCGGTAAAAAGGCAGTTGCCGATCTCGTTCTTTATTCGTGGCGTTCATTTTGTCATAGAAAAATATATATGGAATAGAGACAATGAATGAAAAATGATTCTTCCAGTTAAGAACATTAAACTTGTCCGTTTTTTGGCGCAAAATCCATTACAACCCGGTCAGAGATATCCGCAACGCTATTTTTCAATGCCGTCGTCGTGTCAGCATTAGAATAGTAAGAAGAAGTGCATCAACAACAGCGAAACGTCTGGCGGAAAGACGACAAATGATAGCGTTTCCGGTCGCGAGCATAAGCAGAGCGGTGGTTTTTGCACAGAACTAAATGCTACGGAATTGATTTATGTGCTGCTTTTATTTAGATATGTCAGAATAGACGAAATCACCGAAGTTAAGCGATGTTAGACGATTTGAGTGTTTGGACGGGTGAACATCTGGAAATTCTTTCGTGTCGTCATGTCAAGAGTAATTAATAATATATAATCTGCCAAGTCGAGCACAGCCGTATCATCCTTTTCTCGAAGGTATTAGCGGCACTTTTCACCACCTTGTAACTTGGTTGTGGATAAAGCAAGAATATTAATTTTCACTACACATGAGGATATACTATAGATGACTAGATTACCAAAATATATAGTAATTATACCTCATTGTTTATGACTTATCGTTTGTCAAATTTCTTTAATTTCGACATTGACTGACTGACACATCATCAAAATTCTAAGGTACTTCTAGAAGAGTTGACAAACTTCAAATTTTGAAGTCGTTAGAGAACTAGAATTAATCTATTTGATATTATTTGACTTTATACAATAATTCAAAGTTGATGAATTATTGCTAGTCAAACTTCTTAAATATTATTTTAAATGATATATTACCCTAGAAAATAATCAGAGAATAACCTACAAAAAGAAATTATATCCCATAAAAAAAAAACATGAAGAATGTAAAAAAGTTCGTAAATCTAATATAATGCCGTATTTTATATTGTCACTTGAAAGAAAGTAATAATGTAAAATACGGTTCTTGAAAAATAAGAAAAAAATTATTTGAAAAGTTTTGCCATTAATTTTCATTATTTCTTACGAAACAAGTTCTGAAACATAATTGGGCTGTAAATTTTATCGTGATATGGCGCTATTCTGTCGTTTATTACAATTCCTTGGTGATATAATGATACCGTTTCATAAAGAAAATGCGGCTGGGACCCCAGAAAAACACATTTTATATTTTTTTGTGTCATTATTACAAAATATTATTTATTTTATGTTTATTTTGTAGAGATGTATCGTTCGTGAATGATTCGTTCACAATGATCGAATCTTTAGAAAGACCCGTGATGGACTCGGTCACCTCACGTGACCCTATCAATCATATGACCCGAAATCAAAATCCTCTCCTGCGTGTCTTACTGAATTTGAACCTAAAAAAACGATCGGATCATGAAGATTGAAATGAAAAACGAACCAAACGAACTCTTTTCACGTATCGCGTCGTTCGAATTAAACCCCGATCCGTTCAACGATCAATGCAAACATCCGAGCCGCATTTTAATATCTAATTTACCGTAATTTACGTCTTATATTGTTCTCACATTATTAGTTAATCAATTCAGGCATCGCGTCATCGCGATCGCGATAATATTTCTTCATAATGATTAAGATAAAATCATTCATGCATCATTTCATTCAGCGTTCCGAGTTTCGAATGTTCTGAATAAGTTACACTGAAACACAGTAAAGCGATCATTCATATGAACGAATCATGATGAACGGGTCATTTCAATGAACGACCTGGTGAGACACGGGTCACGGGAATGAACCGGGTCTTCCCATCCCTATTATTTTGTCGTCTTTTAGCACGCTTCAAGTAGTTCAAGTATTTTTAATCTTATTGTCTACTAGATTTGAAAATCTCATTTTGTAACAGTCCAACATTCGAGGTTAATCTAATTACGCCTTTTTATAAGTAATTAAAACGATTTAATTTGCTAAATAGAGATCCTTATAATTCACATCCTTTTCGCGTGGGATTTT
This sequence comes from Sitophilus oryzae, assembly GCF_002938485.1. Taxonomy (NCBI): domain Eukaryota; kingdom Metazoa; phylum Arthropoda; class Insecta; order Coleoptera; family Curculionidae; genus Sitophilus; species Sitophilus oryzae. Next base: position 7,070,016 of record NW_022147434.1, on the reverse strand, counting down.
TGTGGGCTCTTTCGCGTGGACAATATGCCTGGTTTTGCATCGTTATAAGGTTAGTTGCAATTTAAAAATACATGCAATTTTTCTTAAATTAGTGAAAATGGGCTTGTTCAAAATTGCTCAAATTTGGCAAGCATATTCAGCATTCACGCAGACCTTTAAAAAAACTATTTACGACTTCCCTGTAACATCAATAGGGACATCAATAATAGCCAATCAAATAATTGGACAGCTCAAAATTTGTACGGGATTTAGGATGTTTCCAACGCCGATGAACCACTCGGTATAGAATATTAAAACAGTAATAACTAAAGATACGTATTTATATACGATATATAATATACGATAATTCATATTATATAAAACTTGAAAATTTAAATAATAGTTTAGATCATAATTGCCACGGATTTTTTGTGAAAAAAATTGAAAAAAAACTTACCCTTGAAAAAAAAAATCTCTCTCACAGGGTACCTAACTCTCCGCTATAAAAATAAATAATAGTATATTTTATTTTCTGTATTTTTTTAGTTATCGTCAATTTTAAGTCTTCCCTGACTCTCTAGACCACTCTAGACAGACTTACTAAGAACCCGCCATTGGTAAAATTACGAGAATAACGAAATAAGACATAAACGACAGAGAATCTCCACTCCGCAATACAATTTGCCGAGCAATTACGTCTTACAACTTGTTTCGGCAAATGTATTATTACTGCGGCGTGCGTGGGAGAGAACGTGGTTTCTGAACAGAACGACTAAAATTCTGATTTAACCAGTTAAATTGTTTCATTTGATGAATTCACGGCAAGGTGTGTACAGAATTCTAATTTAAATAATATTTGGTTTGTTCTGTGGTTAAAGTCAAAATAAGGAGTTGATTAAAAATGAAGCATTAGGGAGATAATGATTATTATCACATAATGCTGCAATAAATCAGTGATAATTTTTTTTAATTGAGGAGTATTTTACCATTTCTTTGTTGTTAGTTGTTACGATCTTTTACAGTTGTGTATCTGTAGCAGTGACGTTTCCCCAATAAGTGCCCATGTGCATGTTGATAAAAGGGCTAAGTTTAACATTTCGGCAAATTTTTTATTTGGTATTAGGGCTTAAACTTTATCTATTACTTTCTAAACAAAATTATCAATCGCCATATGCTGAATTTACGTAGGTAACATGCCAATTCCAATCGTGTTGTCATATTTCAACAGATTTATGCTAGCACGTCCACATCGCCACATATAACTTTTTTATTTTTTCAGATAAAAAATCGAGATTTGGTATGTTGGTATATGACATAAATTAGGATTGATTGACGTATTCAATTGTTTTCGGTTACTTCCGATTTCAGCGGAAATGACTACAACTTTTGATTTTTAAATGGCACTCTTGGTATTTTGTTACTTTATTCGATAGAAAATGACACTCTGAATAGAATGACATATCATATGTCAACTTTTGACATTTTCACATATGGTTTATTTGAAATTGCAACACGCGATTCATAACGACAGTTTGCCTCGAAATACCCAGTGTGTGGTATCAAATTATTCGTAAAAAAATGCTTTTTCCAAATATGCTAATGAGCCACCCTCATTCCATTTAAAAAAATTGAGATTTTATTAAAAATACGATTTGGGCATCTTTTAACCGGACAGGACAAGACACTAAAAACATTAGACGATCAAATATATTTTTCCAATGCTCCTTGATCAAAAATTAGTGTGTTTAACCGAGCCATGGCACTCTAGATTGAAATTTAAAATACAATTTTGTTTTAAGCGAAAATGTCAAAAGTTGACATATGATATGTCATTCTGTTCAGAATGTTATTTTCTATCAAATAAAGTAAAAAAATACCGAGGGTGCTATTTAAAAATCAAAAGTTGTAGTCATTTCCGGTGAAACAGGAAGTGACCGAGAAGAATTGAATACGTCAATCAATCCTAATTTATGTCATATACTAACACACCAAATATCGTTTTTTATCTAAAAAAATAAAAAATTTATAAGGGTGAGCCACTTTTGAGACGCACCCGGTATCTATAACTGCTCGAGCTCGAACCTTCGCTTCCCGCAGCCTTTGGTGTACTTGCAGTACTTGTGTAGTACTTACTACTTTCACAGTCCCCAAAAATAGCATACGCATGTAATATTTAAAAATAATATACAGTTCACGTTCATACCAAATAAACTTTTAGTCACATGATGAATCTTAATCTTCAAAATATTTTAGGAAACAAAAATAAATTAATTATAAATATATAAACAGTTATTATTCACACCAAGAAAACTCACCTTCTTAACCGCACTTAAGGAACATAAAGGGCCATTACTACCGCTTTCCCGTACAAAATATTCTAATAAAGTTGTTATGAGTTTTCACGGCTATTAATCTTATACACTTCATACTAAAAGAGGCTCTAAAAAGAACAATGTTCGACTACAAAGTCTGCTCTCTGCTAGTAAACATTTATAAACCATAAAGTATCACACTATTTATTTAAACCAAAAACTCTAATACAACACTAAAGAGTCAAAACGAATGACAATGTCAGGAAATAAATAAATAAATGCGACAACTCGACATTTTTTACAGCTGAGCTACCACCTGAATCCTCAGCATGAAATTTAAATTCCATTTATTCAGCCCGGCGCCGAATATGTCCATGGATGGCAACAATGAATTTAAAAATCGCGCCCACGATTACGTAACTAAAATTTAATTGATATCAAATATAGTAGACAGTGTTTTATTCTTTTAATAAAATGAGGCTATTTGATTTGGTAGCCTAAAATGAGTAATTTTTGAAAGTGATCGCGTGATAATTTATTTTTCAAAGTTTGTGAACCCTCAATGTAGATATATTTTGAGATAAATCACGTTAAACAGTATGTATTTAGTTCAAAAAGCACAACTTTATAGAAACATAACTTTTTCCTGGATTCAAAATGCATAAACAAACTTAGTTAAACTAAAATTAAAGGTTAGAATGATATAAATCTGGCAGAACTGGAACCTGGATGTAGGACCATGAAGCTTAGTGTAACTCCGGACCCGACTCTTTTAAAATATCTTTTCACATTATTTTTTTTAAGAAAACGCATTATTAATACTCCTAAACTAATAAAACGCTCTCTAGATGGCAGTCAATAAATGCTTTTAATTTCAACTGAAGAGAATTAAATATTTCACAAATGAATAAAAATTTTAAAGTAATTCTTAATTTGAGGATAACAGATGTTATGGATTTTTTTCCTATATTATAAATACCATCATTGAATTTCACACATCAAAAGTTGAAATCCAATTAAAGCTATATTTGAATTGACGTGCTCTTTGTGAGTTTGATAGAATTACGACACTTTTGATCGGTTCAATTTAGCAGATATTCGCTCCGACCTAACGTGAAAATGAAAAATAGAATTGGAAATATAATAAAATTTGTGTGGGCGGCAGAACTGAAAATGTATTGATCGATATGTTGTACGTCCAAAACTTTTATAAAATATATCGTAAAATCGAAAAAAAAAACGGCGTCAAAGACGGTTGGGGAATGACAATCGATAATAATTTTGGCGGGGTGAAGTCCCAGACGTCATTTGCTAAAAGTTGAAATAAAAACTGTCAATAATTAACACTAACTATAGAAAGATTAAAAAAGAATAGAACGTTTCCAGACATACAAATCTATTTCCAAACAATAGTACGAGTATATTGTTTTATTAGGAGTAAAAATGACATACAACCGAGGCACAAAAGGTCATTTTTACTCCTAATAGAACACATACTATTTTTTTTCAAACGCCACAAATAAGTTTTTAAACAAAATGAAACGTTACAAATAATATAAAAATATTTAAAAGTCATACCTTGTATTGCCTTGTATGTAATTATATACAGGGTGGCCCATCGAAAACGTTCCACAAGGCATAACAGCCAGGGTATTTCTTTTTTCAAAAAATCCAAAAACACGTAAATTTTGTTTGTGAGGGGGACAACTTTTGACCCAAAAATGATTGCAAAATCTTTAACCCTCTAAGCGAGGGTGTCATCCCCCATTTTTTTTCAAATGGAAAGGGGGGTCAAGTGGCGCCGCAATGAAAAGGGCTTTCTATTCTCTATATTTCCCCGCTTCGTTTTTAAAAATGGGTCGAGTCGTTTTGAAAATATGAAGGATTGAAATTTGAAAAGTACTTTTTGCAAAAAACGCATAAATTGAATTAATTAAAAAAAAACTTAACTTATTAATAAAGCAAATGCTGAAAATGTTGCCCGCCAACCTCCATACAGTAATACAAATTATTTTCAAACCGTTCTCGAACATTCTGAAGAACTTGCGGGGTCACTTCGCGACAAACATCAATAATTCGTCTTCGCAGGTCTTCTAATGGGGCGGGTGGAGTGCTATATACTTTATTTTTTATGTCTCCCCATAGAAAAAAGTCTAAAGGAGTCAAGTCGGGTGACCGGGGAGGCCACTCAATTGCACCCCTTCGTTCTATCCACCGACCGGGAAAGTTATTGTTCAAAAATTACGCACATTTTGAGAGCAATGTGGAGGTGCACGGTCTTGTTGAAATATTTGTTCCGCTTCAACGTATCCAGGATTGTTCTCTATGATGTCAGTTAGGGCTGGGCCGATGGCATTTTCCAGTAAATCTAAGTACATATCATCTGTTGGATTTCCAGGAAGAACAAAAGGACCCACAGTAGAATTTCCAAAAATTGACCCAACGTTCCACCCACGCGTTCAATTTGTGAGGGTTTTGTGTGTGCACCTCGTGAAAAACTCTGGGGTTGTCCTGAGCCCAGTATCGACAGTTGTGCCGATTAACTACACCGTTCAAAAAGGAAGTACACTCATCCGAAAAACACACATTAAATAGGAAATTATTATCATTGGCCACTCGTTCACTCATAGTTTCACAAAATTGCAAGCGACGATCAAAATCGTCTTCCTTGGGTTCTTGTACCAACTGAATTTTGTACGGATGGAAGTTGTGTTTTTTTTTTAATATCCTTTGGACACTTGTACGATTCACGCCGGTCTCATTGACTAATTTTCTTGTACTCAGCGTACTATCCATGGCAACTTGGCCCAATACGAATACCTCAGCTTCATTTACTACAGGATTTTCCCTCTGCCTCTTTTTATTCATAACGAAACCAGTTTTTTGCTACTAACTCGCGAAAAATTTTGCCCTAAACCTGTTTGTCAGGTTGGCGTTCATTGAATATCTGCGGAACCCGATTGCCACATTCATTATTTTTAAAATTTAGTTCGATTATTTCCACTTTTTCTGCAAGTGAGTACACCATAATTGTTAAAAAGTTTAACGATATTGAGAAGAACTTCAACGCACAAGTCACAGAACAGCTATCTAGCAACTACCCCACCTAATCGTTCAACCTTGTGGCAAGTGAAAAAATGCGTAAACATCTAGAAATAATAAGAAAAAACAGCAAATTGTTTGAAGGAATTTATCCTTATCATTTACTCTGATAAATGTTTAAATAAATTTCAAATTTCAATCCTTCATATTTTCTCTATGACTCGACGGATTTTCAAAAACGAAGCGGGAAAGTATAGAGAATAGAAAGCCCTTTTCATTGTTTTCATTGTACCATTTGAAAAAAATTGGGGGATGTTGCCCCCGCTTAGAGGGTTGAAGATTTTGCAATTATTTTTGGGGCAAAAGTTGTCCCCCCCACAAACAAAATTGACGTGTTTTTGAATTTTCTGAAAAAAAAATGACCTTGGCCGTTATGCCTTGCGGAACGTTTTCGATGGGCCACCCTGTATAGAGAAACTATGGTTACGGCTCGTTGAATTTGACACTCTATGTCAGTTTAATAATATATTTTCGTACTTTTATGCTTAGGCGTAAAGGTCGATTTATAAACTGAAAACGGTGCGGTTCGACGTTGCGGTTGCGATTATTTCTATTGGCTATTACTAACGTTTCAAGGTCAACGTTCCTGTCGAAGTTAAAAATTGGTTAATTTTTGACGTAAAACGTCAACCGCAACAACAACCGAAAAATTTATAATCAACATTCCTGCGTATAAACAAACTGTCGGGCGTCGAACCGCAACGTTTTCAGTTTATAAATCGACCGAAAAGTGCATTACTTTTATGCCTATAGGCATTAAAATGACTTTTATATTGTCAATCACGGCGCAAAATTTAATACTATTGTGACGTTTAAAAAAAAACATTTCTCGAATTAAATTATAATCTTCTTAAGACCAACCGGCACTAAGCTCCATTAAAAAATAAAAAAGAGTACGGGCCAAGTAATGACGTCTAGGGCTTGACCACGCTAAAATTATCATCGATTGCCATTCCCAATCCCCTTTGACGCCGTTTTTATCGATCGTATGGTATATAGTGTGCAAATAAAGACTGCAAATTTATTAAAAGGTTCTTATTGTTCCGTTCACGAAAAATGCCAAAAATATACCGGGTGTTTCTCAAAAGTGGCTCACCCTTATAACTTTTTATGTTTTTCAGATAAAAAAACGACACTTAGTATGTTAGTATACCGGGCGCGTCTCAAAAGTGGTGCAGCCCTGTAACTTTTTTTTATTTTTTTAGTTAAAAAAACGAGATTTGGTATGTTAGTATATGACATAAATTAGGATTGATTGACGTTTTCAATTATTTTCGGTCACTTCCTGTTTCACAGGAAATGGCTACTTGACTTTAACTTTTGATTTTTAAATGGCACCTTCGGTATTTTTTTACTTTATTCGATATAAAATAACACTCTGAATAGAATGACACATCATATGTCAAGGTTGGTTTATTTTGGTTGCGCAAAATACACCGTAGGTTTATTTTGATTGCGATGGTTAGGTGTATTTTGATTGCGTTGGTTAAGTTTATTTTGATTGCATTGTTAGTCTTTGGTGTAAGTTTTTTTTGTTTATAGATTGCACGCGAAATACCCGATCGATTTTGTAGAACTGTTATAGAATATTATAATTTGTACTTTTTTTAACTTTAAATTTAGGTTAAATTATGCTATTACTTAAGAACTTACTCTCGAAAGTTGCAAGTTTATAATAAAAGACAAGAAAATAGCGCACGATTTAAATTTTGTGGGAACTGTGGGTTGGAGTTGGGGGAGAGTTGCACAGTACGGCTAGACGCAAGTGGACAAGACACGAAATACATTAGAATTAGAAAGTAATGACGTCACACTTAAAGGGTCTTTCAGCGGTAACTAGCCTTCTAAAGAGAGCGCTTAAGCGCTAAGGTGTACGCTAAGAGCGCTAAGGTGTACGCGCACTGAATCGGTACCAGTCCGGCGAGAAACGGCGATGGCGGTGACTCGACTATCGTAGATAGGTAGAGGTAGGAATCTGGCCTCTACAGACCGAAATGTTTTAGTAGACGCCGGCGCCGTCTATATGTACGATGGTCGCAGTCGCTTTTCCTGGTCGGTCCGATCCATATACGTATTACTTTTTACAAATATACTCAGGGTTCCCTATTTAACCCCGTGTGCAATTTCTGCGCCGTAAGAAAAAGACAACATAACCCAGCTCCATATTAAAACTGCATAAGTCTATTTCACCCGGATATAGATTGAACTGCGATTGCGCCAAACTCCGATTGATTGTTGTTTTAGTTCTGTTTGGATTACTTTTTATTTGTGCGCGTAAAAGAGTGATTTTGTTTAGTTTATTGTTTCCAACTATTTTTGATATTTTTCCAACTCCATGATAATGTGTTATAAATAATAAAAATATAAATAAAATTGAAGGTTAGGGGAAATGTCAGTCAACCACTTCCCTTTAAAAACATCGACCAATGAAAACTTCTTCAGGTGAGGCATGCTCAGTTAAATGAATATCCGGGTGAAATAGACTTATGCAGAATTCCATATTGTTCTTTCACTGTTTGGGCTTCACTTTTTAGAGATTAGGCTGAGTATATTTGTAAAAAGTAATACGTATATGGTCCGATCCGATGCAGTGCGCGCCCAGCCTTAAGCGGAATGTGGAGGGGTAGATTGTGTCAAATCTGTAAATGAATTTGGAAATTGAGGGAATATTTACAGCTGATTTATAAAAACGTCACGCTTAAAAGACGTACATTTTTGCGTTTGGAAAATTAATGACGTAGTTCTTTAAGGCGCTTAAAGACAAGTCTTAAGAAGAGATCTCGCTAAAATATGCCTCAAATCTATTTTCCAAGATTCCTTGATTAAAAGTTAGTGTTTTAACACAGCTTGACTTTTAGCACGCCCTTTAAAATGAGCAATATGTCAAAAGTTGACATATGATATGTCATTCTATATATAGAGTGTCATCTTCTATCAAATAAAGTAAAAAATAGCGAGGGTGCCATTTACAAATCAAAACTTGTAGTTATTTCCGGTGAGACAGGAAGTGGTTAAAAACAATTGAATACGTAAATCAATCCCGATTTACGTCATACACTAACGTACCAAATCTCGTTTATTTGTTTAAAAAAATATTAGTTATAGAAGTGAGCTACTTTTGAGAAATACCCGGTATATGTGTAAGTTTTTTAAGTAATTTATTTCAAACGCTGGAGAGTGTGAGCGCCATTATCAAGTTTCTGCCCCAGTTCAAAAAATTGTAGATGAGTGAAATTCAGCTTATGATTACAGATAGTGTATCATCGAAAAAACACGGCGTCTAGGTGGCTTGGAAATTAACTTCGATGACATTCCCTATACAGGGTGTCCCAGAAATAAGTGCAAATATTTTAAGGGGTGGTAGATCTCGATAAAAGAAACATATTTTCTCTTTATCGTTTTTCAAATAAGTCCAAAATAACGGAGTTATTTTACTTTGAAAATTTCGAAAAAAAATGATTTTTTGCTAAAATTTTGAGAACCACTGGATCTTTTCTGGATGTTCTTTCTTGTAAATTTAATCTAACACCTATGTTGCCATATTATCAAGAAATTATGTTTTTTAACTAAAAACTAAAAAAATTTCAAAAAATTTTTTTTTCGCGAAAAAAACCTTATAGGCGTGTTTCTGGGGTTGAACTATACTACCAGTTAAAATATTTGCACTTATTTCTGGGACACCCTGTATAATTTTACATATAAAATGACAGCGATCTTCATTTCGTAGCCATCACTGACGCCGTTTTCTTCGATCATGCGGTATATTTTTGTAAAATTGGGTAATGTAGATGCAATATCTAATTTCGTTGGCCCGACCGAATATTTTTGTTCAGTGTCCTATGAGGAAACTCGTCATACAAATTTTATTTTAAGTTTCACAGAAATTTTCATTTCTGATAAAAATTTCTGCAATAAAGCCAACTCCAGGTACATTAAAAGTTACATTTAAATATTTTGTAACGTACACGTGGGAACTATTACCTACATTTGGCTCAGGTATAACGTTGTATATTTTTTAATGACATAAAAGTTGTTTGGGATCAAAAAGACGTGTCATATTTATTTTCCGCTGTCGCTTAAATAAAATTTTGTTTTCTACGGACAACCCCGCTTAAAATTCTCAATACATTACATATTTTTTAAGAATGTCTGGATAAAATATTTTAAGCTAAAGCTGAATTTTATGGACATTTTCTTTCCCAAATTTATTTATTATTGGTTATTTCTAAAATAATTTGATTTTTTTACAATAGTTATTAACGTAATAAGGCCGATAAACAACAAATAACGGCCGGGCTGAAGTTTGTGATCCGAGGCGATAGCCGAGGATCATAAGCAGCCAAGGCCGTTATTTGTTATCGGCCGTGTTGCGTTCTAGATTTTTCGTCATACTGCAGATTTTTTAGAGCAATAAACACTACTATTTAATAACAAATTTTATTGAACAATAACACAAGTAAGGATAAAAAATACATAATGTCTTATACTAAAATTCATTTTTCATGATAATGAACATGGAAATTAAAAGTGCACTTGTTGTTCTTAGAAATCTGTAATCCTTCCCAGGGATTTACAGATTTTATAGAAGAAGATGATGCTACTGAAGAATGGCAAATATTTGTATCCACTAAAGACACATTATTTTGGAGCTATCATGAAAAAGTTGATTTGTTATTTTCATTCTTTTGGAAACTGATTTTTCTATGTAAGTTTCTGCCACTGTTGAAGACTCCCATCCTCCTAGCTCCTTTAGCGATAGTAAATCACCACCATTTTCGGCGAGCATGGTTGCTGATGATCTACGAAATGAATGCCCTGTATAACGTTCTGATTCTCCAAGTTCAAAAATTTTGCAATTTTCTGCGGTACGCTCCCGATGGTATGTATACCGACGATTTGCTTAACACACTTGCCTTTCTTGTAACCAATGAAAAATTTTGGATTGTCAAAGTTACGAGGACGCAGGTTGATGTATTTTTGTATAAACCATAGGCATCAAACGGAAGGCCCGTTTTTGGAATAAGAAATTTCCTATCTTTCTTATTTTTAGTATTTCTTAATGAGACAAGAATATTTTTCTCCGAATCTTCGAAATCATCAACTGTGAGTGACCAAAGCTCGCTGCGCCTACAAGCTCCAAGAATACCAAGCACCAATACAATTTTTCGAGTAACCAGGTGTAATCATCGGCATCCAGTAGAAAATTATTTATGTCATTCTCCGACAGAACTTTGGCTTTTTTGGTGAATAACCTTCGTTTTTGCGCCTCAGAAACATGAACAGTTTACCAAATCTATGAACAAATATAATTTAGATGAGTATGATTAAATATCGAAGAATATAATGGCTTTTACCTTGATATGTCGATGTTTTCATATACTCTCAACGCAAGCTTCAGCATGGAATCTTTGTCCACAGTGATGTAGGAGAATACATTTCAGACATTCTTTTAGCATAAGCCAGCAATACCGCTTCATTTACGCTGTTTATACTTCTATCCTGCCGCCACTTCAAAAAATTGTCATATTCCTGCTGATATCTCTCTCTGGTTATAGTCGGAAGTATAATTTTGAGTAGCCGCAGCCGCTTCCTCCTGTATTTCCAACGGAATTTCTCGCGACATCTCGCTATGGTCTATTTTCCCAATTTTTGAAAAGTCCAACTGACAATAAATAGTCATTGTTGCAGGTGACAGACGTTACGATTACCTTAGAAACTTAACGGCCGCCGGCCGTTATGATAACGTCCGGCGGACGTTATATGCATCTTTTCCATTCTGATTTTGCTTATGTTATAATAATATAACAATATAGTATGACGAAAAAATTGTAAAAGGAAAAAGTTGTTAAATTTTTTTTTAGTTGTACACTTTAATAAATTATATTTTTGTTTTGTTAGTTAATTATTAAAATGTACCGTTAAAAGACTGCATATTGCCACTTTTAACGTTCAAACCCTGTCAAGGGATGAGAAATTATTGGAATTGGAGGAAGAATTACAACATATAAAATGGGATGTTGTGGGTCTAAGTGAGGTAAGAAGAAAGACCGAAAAATAAATAGAATTGAAATCTGGGAACCTTCTTTATCATCAGGGAAATAACGAATATGCTATGGGCGGTGTAGGCTTTCTGATTAACAAGAGACATATTAAGAACATCGTAGACATTGGAAGCATCGGTCCTAGAGTCATATACCTAACCCTTCGTTTGAATAACCGTTACTCTCTAAAAATTGTACAAGTCTATGCCCCAACGTCAAATAGCACCGAGGAAGAAATAGATATTTTTATGAGGACGTCTCCAAAGCTCTATCAATCAAATCCCAATTTACAATATTAATGGGTGATTTTAATGCTAAAGCTGGACAAAAAGAAGATGAAGCAGAAATATGCGTATGGTTATGGTGAAAGAAATAAGAGAGGAGCGAAAATGATCGAATTCACGCTGCAAAATGGACTATATGTAATGAACACCTTCTTTAAGAAACATCCAAATCGAAAATGGACCTGGGCAAGTCCGGACGGAATTACCAAGAACGAATAGATTTCATCATGACTGATAAAAAATGGATAATTAGAGATGTACAAGTATTGGGCGAATTCTCCATAGGAAGTGACCACCGAATAGTTCGAACTAGAATTGAATTCAACCTTAAATCTGAACGACAAAAAATGATAAGGAAGAGGACCATGAGAAAATGGGTAACACCAGAAAAGCCAGAAGAATATAGAGCAATGGCAGCTGAATCTGGAATCTGGAAATCTGGAAAGAATGAAAAATATGGAAATTGAAGATATAAATAATCACATTGTAACTATTTTAACGCAAGCTATTAAAGAAAATTGTCCTAAAAAGGATAATCAGGGAAACACAAAACTAACCCAAAACAATAAAGACCTGATAAAGGAACGTAGAGTTATGATAAACAAACATAATAAGATGATTATAGGAAACTTAACAAGAAGATATCAAAAGAGATAAGGAAAGACATCAGAACCCACAATACCAACAAAATAACGCAACTCATTGAGAGAAATCAAGGATTAAAAGTTTTCAAAAAAGAGGCAATCATAGGGAGAGCACTAATTCATAAATTGCAAAATGCAGAAGGACAGATAACATCAAATAGAGCAGATATTCTGCTTGTTACGGAAAATTTCTACCAGCAGTTATATGACAACCCAAACCCTAGAAACTCGTATAGTACCATACCAACTGTGATGAATCAAGGCTCAGAAGAAATCCCAGATATTACTTTAGATGAAATATCGGCGGCATTAAACTTTATGAAAAATAATAGGTCTCCCGGTGACGACAATATAGCTATTGAAGCCATTAAAGAAGGAGGAGAAAAGGTTCTCAAGGCTTTGCAAATATTATTCAACAAATGTCTTGTCGAAGGAAGAACGCCATCAGAATGGGATAATGCCAATATAATCCTATTACATAAAAAAGGGGACAAAACAAACCTTACCAACTATCGGCCTATTAGTTTACTGAGCCACACATACAAATTATTCACAAAAATCCTCACAAATCGTCTCTCCCTAAAACTAGAACAATATCAACCAAGAGAACAGGCTGGATTTAGATCGAACTTCGGTACAAATGACCATCTGTTGGTGGTGAAGTCCCTAATAGAAAAATGTGTTGAGTATAATAAACCCCTCATTTTAATATTTGTCGACTACGAAAAGGCATTCGACTCTATCGATCAACACAAATTATTCAAGGCCCTAGCCGAATGTCGTATAGACACCCGTTATACTAACCTTTTAAAATATATATACGACCATGCAACAGCATCTGTATCGCTACACGAAAACACAAATAAATTCCGTATTAAAAGAGGAGTACGGCAAGGCGATACAATTTCCCCCAAATTGTTCATAGCACTATTAGAATATATGTTCAAAAGACTAAACTGGGAGGAAATGGGCATTAATGTTAACGGGGAAATGCTCAATAACCTGCGTTTTGCTGATGACTTGGTGCTGATTACAGACAAAATACACGAAGCTCAAAATATGCTAAAAACACTTAAACGGGCGTCAGATAAATTGGACTACGCATAAATTATTCAAAAACCAAACTAATGACTAATCTTGTTATTAGTGGAAATGTCTCGGTAGACGGAGCAAATATAGAACAAGTATATTCATATAAATATCTGGGGCACGAAATAACAATTGGCCGCGATAACCAGACGCACGAGATACAAAGAAGAGTAGGACTAACATGGGCAGCATTCGGCAAACTAAGATATGTGTTAAAATCAGATCTACCAATGTGCTTAAAGAGGAAGGTGTTCCATCAGTGCGTTATGCCAGTACTTACATATGGCGCAGAGACACTTACACTGACGAAAAAGTCCATAGAAAAAATCCGTGTAGCCCAACGAGCTATGGAAAGAGCAATGCTTGGTGTATCTCTAAGAGACAAGATACCCAGTACAGTTATAAAACAGCGTACACGAATAACAGATGCTATATATCTGCTTAAAAAACTCAAATGGAACTGGGCTGGGCATATTGCCAGAAGAACGGATGATAGATGGACCAAGCTAATACTAGAATGGCGGCCAAGACAAGATGCTCTCAGAAACAGAGGCAGACCTCCGACAAGATGGTCAGATGACTTGAAGAGATTTAGAGGAAACTGGATCCAAATGGCACAGGACCGAGAAGAGTGGAAGGATTTGAGTGAGGCCTACGTCCAGCAGTGGACACTTCAGGCTGGTTGATGATGATGATGATGACCGTTAAAAGCTATATGGAATATAATACCACGAATATATGCGAAACCGTTAAAAAATTAGAAACACCGTAATTACGAAAAATATTTTTTTAATTCTGCATGTAAATGAAAAATAATATACAGGGTGTTACATTTTAAAAGAAAGTGAGAAATGGCATTTTATATTGCAATGGTAAAAAATCAGCTATACAGTATGTCCCCGGATTGTCTTTACAAGAGGAAAATCTTTTTTATTATTGACATTTTGGGAAAAATTAATCCTTTATAAAAATTTTTGCTTGTTCTAAAATGGTTAATCCCGTTTATACTTTTCCAAATTTCTATACCGTATTAGAGAAAATTACTAAAACATGTCCTAAAAATCAAAAGGTGTGTCTATGGTAATACAATTTAGATTTTATTCTTTGATAGATGTTATTATTAATTTTGATTAACGTCATATTTTTTGCTGTTGTTATAGTATCACATTTTCCGATAACTATTTTCACCCTTTCCGTAGCATTGAACTAAATAAATTTTGTGCTTCTGTAACACTTTAAAACAGCAACAAATATGTCATTAATTAAAATTCTATCAATATCAATAACAATCTATCAAAGAATGAAAACGAAATTATATTACCATAGAAAGGCGTTTTGATTTTAAAGACTTTGAAAAAATTCAACTATATTTTCATGTTTTTTTCAATTTTCTCTAAAACGGTACTGACATTTGGAAAAGTATAAACGGGATTAACCATTTTAGAACAAGTAAAAATGTTTATGAAGAACGCATTTTTCTCAAAATATCGATAATAAAAAAGTTTTTCCTCTTGCAAAGATAATCCGGAGACTTACTGTAGAAAATTCTCTGTATAGAAGAATGTGACGTTTTCTTCGGGGATTTATTATTTTATTCTTGATGTTAAACAAAATATAGCTAAGTATTCAAAACGCTAAATTTACGCTTAGATTTATTAATTATTGACATAAAAATGAAGGATGAATTTAAAAGAAAACCTACAACTTCATCGCTACTTTTTTTGGGACACATTGTATTCAAGAAAATATTTTTAGGATATGCATTTTTATAAACTATGCTATATTTATGTAACTGTCTACTTAATTTTGTACAAATACGTAACTTATTATACCATATAAACATATCTACAGAAAAATGCAACATCGCATGATTGGTCTTGGTCTTACGGAAGTCTTGCATAGGTCGATCTTGGTCTTGGTCATGCAGATCAAACGCTAGTCTTGGAGACCAGTCTCGCTCATCACTCTCTACGTGAAAAGTTCAAAATTTCTCAAAAGTAAAAACACCCGTGAGATGAGAGGTGATTGCAACCAAAATAATAGTACATACTCTGTAAGTATCCTACTGTCACTTTTTTTAAAATTTATTCATTGATGTAGAGACATAAAAAATATAATTGGAGATATTGTTAACTTGTAATAACGATGCAAAATGCATCGAATTATATCACAGTGGGATAATTAACAATATAATTTCCTCATTCATATGCATAATGCATAAGCATATCTATATAATTTAAGCCAACAAACTATTTCATCATATAGAGAATTTTCTAATTAAATATTTTCTTTTAATCCGGTAATTTTTAGTGATTAAATGCACTTTTTATAATGATAATTAATTATGATACAGTTGTATGCATCATTAATTTGCAGTCACCAGTGGAAGGTTAACAGAGAGCATGAAATATCCTTGAAAAATAAAAATAAATAATGCATTTACGAGTGCCACATTTTTATGCGGAAGATCGTTATGTAGCGGCAACGATTAGTAACTATTATGTTTAATCGGTGTTAAGTTTTGTATAACGGCTGTCCGACCTTAATAAATTGCTGTTGCAAATTTATTTTTACAACGACTGGATATGACAGAAACGAATAAATAAACCGATGCATAATATGTACCGGTGTCAGAATAATAATGACCTAGAACATGAAATTCAAATTCCAGATTTCTTAACTTCTCAGTATGCTATACAGAGTACAAGTAGCAGGTAGGGTGTCCATACGTCCGTATTTACCCGGACATGTCCGGCTTTTTAAGGGTGCGTCCAGACCAGACGAGACGAGCACGAGACATTCAAAATTCGCTAAGTGTGGACTTGTCTCGGTTAGGGTTAGGGAGTCAAGCTGCCTCGTTGCTATCCGTTCTCTGTCGGTTTTGCGACGCCGACGGCCGATCAAAGAAAGCTAGCGGCACAGTCTGGACGTGTTTTTGGTTGGCTCGTTCGACTGCGAGATATTAGCTCTGATTTATGGAGATTTCGACTATTTAAAATTAAATAACCTAAAACATTTTAAATGGTACACTGTATGTATTATCCGCAACACTTTTTTGAAGTACCTTGTGTACTACAGTAATTTTTAAATGTACTTCTTAACCTTCCCTATAACTTTTCTATTTAAGATTTTGTTCAAAAAACGTTAAAAAAATTAGTCAAGTGCGAGTCGGACTCGCGCACGAAGGGTTCCGTACCATTCATTATCTATACAACATTAGACACTATATTATTATAAACTTTTTTTTCCGATTTAGCTGAAATTTGGAATGCGCGTATAAGTAATTTAAAAAAAATGAGGAAACACATTACTAAAAAGTGTATTAATCAATAATAAATATGTAAAAATAAATATGTAAAAATATGTAAAAAATAAAAAATAGGATTCGAACCTGCCTTACTACGGCTCCAACGTCATAGCAGCGTAAAGTTCTAACGCTTTAAACCACGCGACCACCGAGGACTTGAAAGATTCTCTGTAAAGTTCTTACTTAAAAGATAACGTTTAGTGAAAGTACTTTTTTATTTATAAACATTTATTTAATTCTGTTTTTAGTATTTGTTCTTATAGCGGCAACATAGATTACATTCTCTGTAAAAATTTCAACTGTCTTGCTATAACGTTTCATAAGATAGAGCTTTGTGACAGACGGACGGACAGCGAAGTTTTAGTAATAGGGTTCCCGTTTTTACCCTTTGGGTACGGAACCCTAAAAACAACCAAAAGGGAAAAAACCGACGATGAATAAAATACGACGAACCAAATATCATATTAAAGATACAAAAATGTAGTACTGTATGCGTTATTATTTGGCCATCGTTTGCTATATTCAATTTCAGTTTAATATGTGTTTGGGTTCCTTCAGTTCGCTTGTATCGTGGCAGGCTTGCCTCAAAAAATGGATAGAAGATGTTTCGCTCTCGTATCGTCAGGCGGGACGCACCTTAAGGTATCCGGGGTGGACCAGCCCGAAAATTTAAAAATGTCGGGGTAAAAACAACTTAACTTTGTTGAACATGTTAATTACCAGGTCATACAGGGTGTTTAAAAAAACATGTGCCATCTTTCCTCTCATAAAAATAAGATTGCTTTTAGCAATTCGAATGAAATTTTGAGGGTTAAAGTTACTATAAGTGCGAGATATTTAATGTTAAAAAAGTGTCGATATATTCAACAGGGACGTGCATATTGGTTATCGCAGGAATATTTTCTAAAAAAATATATGCGCCACTGACTTTTCTTTTGTGGGCAAAATTGTGTACACCGTTAAATGCTGATTAAAAGTTGTCTCTTGATATTTTTCCTTAATCCAATTCTAATAGCAACCTTTAAAAAAATCAATGTAATTAACTTGGCAAAATGTTAAATAAGAACTTATTGATTCCTCATGAAAAAAATATAAAAAAATTCCTATAAACATGGGTGCGGAAATGCATAATTCTCAAGTTACAGGATGTTAAAACTTTTAAAAAATTGGTCTTTTGTAATTATCTTAAATACTATTATTTTTAGGGGGAATTTGCTGTAGGTAGTATTGTACAGGGTGTCCCATTTTGGTTGAAATGATACGGTATCTCCGTTATTAGTAAAGATGGGAGTTTGCGGTTTGCAAAAACCTGTCCCACTTTTTTGTCAAACGGAAGATGATATAAACAAAATTTTTATAACCCTCTTTGTTTCTGAGTTACACGGTCTTATCAAACATTTTGCTAAAAAAAATTTTCCCGTATCTCCGTTATTGTGAAAGGTATCGAGAAGGTAAAAATCAAAGATATTTAAACTCGGGAGATACAACGATCCATTCATAAAACGCTCTAAATCTTCATCACACATTGGTTTGCGAAAATCAACGAGTGCGAGAGAGAATGGACAAAGAAGGGAATAGGGTATCGGCGCAACGGCAACAATGTAGTTGTTTACAAAGATTAGACGGTTGAGGTCAATATCCAGTGGCGTGCCGATCGACCGACAGTATTTTAAGGAAATTAAAATAATTGTTTAATAAATTTAAAAAAAAATAATATCACAGTTACATATTTGTCGCATTGTAAAAAGTTGAGGGAGGATATTAATAGGAAAAAATAAGTTGAGGGAGGATAGCGAAATAAATAAAAACCGGCATAATTTTTTATTATAAGATGGCTTTTCACATAAGAATAACGATTAAAAAAAATCAATAAGCGTTTTTTACTTTATTTTATTAAATAAAATATCAAATTTTGGGTGTATTAGTAAATGCAGTTTCAATATCTTGTTCCAAACCTTGTTCATCTCCGGTGAATGAGACTCCCTCTATTAGCAATAACAAAATAAAATAGTTATTTTAACCTAGTAACACAATATTTTACCAAAAACTAATATTTGTAGACTTCACATATTTTTGATAAAAACTTTATTATTATATGTATATTTATTATATAACCTATATGAATTACTATATGAAAAACTACTAAAATGTGTTTCTAAAGGGATCGCACCGGGATTAAGAAACCGATACAATAACACAAAGTACCAGAGTGGTGCGACCCCAAAAACAAAATAGAAATAAATTAAATTATAAAAATAAACAGAATTAAAAAAAATAAAATTAGATAAAAAAAGTGAAAATATAATTTTATCAGGGATGAGCGGAGAAAAGCAGAGAGGCATAACGAAACAGAGTAGCCGGAACAGCAACCAATGACGGGCATATCAGAAGAACAAGAACCTCACAAATCACTCGAAGAAATTATAATTTTTTTAATGATTTATTGTTATGAATTTAGTAAATGATTTTTAATTTGTTTTTTGTAATCTGTAAAGGATTGAAATTTAAAGTTATTAGAAATATTATTCCACAAATGTGGCGCTATGAAACTGAAAGATTTTTGGAAGTTAGCTGTTCGGTGTTGAGGAATTTTAAAATAATGCACTTGCCTACTCGAATGATCATCGTCAACGTAGTGAAACAACGAGAACAAATAGGGAGTCTGTTCTGTAGTTAAAATTCGATAAATGAATGTCATTAAATGAAATTATTACAAATCTAAACAAAATTATTTGATATTATAATACAGTCATCAGAAAAGTTTAGCGATAATTTTAGAAAATCATAAATAAAATAAAATGGCGATTGTTTAGTAAACGGTTCTTCCCTTAAAAATATCAAAATATTTAGTTTTTTTTCTCTGGTTTGCAAAGGAAAATTCATATCGTTTATAAATAATAAAAAGTGCATGTGCAAAGAATTTCAATACAATAAAATGTAAAAATACAACAAAATGTAGTAGTCATAAAATTCATGTTATAAGTAGATTAATTATATGTATGTCAAAAGATGTCCATTTACATTATAGCAACCCAAATTTAAAACAAAAGCCGTATTAAATTCTAACGGCAACAAAAAAGTAAGGCCGCAAAATTCCATTTTTGGTACACCCCAATAAAATTTTCACAAAAGGTAGGTAATGATTTGTCAAACCCAAGTGGATACCTAGATTATACTTATTCAATACCCTTTCTTAAAAGGGAAACAGAAATTATTATTAAGTTATTAGTAATTAGTACGTACCTTGTACCTTTTTTCTACAAATAATTTAATTAATAAATATATAATTTAAAAAACATAATAAATTAATAAATATACAATTTAAAAAATAAACTTAAAAATAAATATAATTTAGAAATCTGCTATTTTTTATGCCTAGGTCCGCCTCTGATCCACAGAGAAGAGGATATAATAATATACCTAACCCTACTTATTTTTATTTACTGGTGAAAAGTTAAATTTGGATTTAAATGATACACTCTCTTGTACACAATACATGAATGCACCATATTTTCAAATTAATGTCCACAGAAGTCCATAAAATAACGCAAAAATACTATAATACTGCAAATAAAGAATACGGAGCTTGATCGGCGGCATAGCAACATCGCAACAGGAGAATCTAGGAATTTTCATTCATCCTCGAAATCCGTTGTACTACACCGGCATATTTCTAAAACTGACGTTGCCAAACAGCTTTTTATTATTTAAAGAAACACGATCATGATATTTTTATTCCATTATAAAATTTAAAATAGTTAAGCATTAAATGAAAAAATTGACGTTAGCAAATTAATGTACTTTATATATTATAGAAATATAACGAAATTATTTATTACTTAATAATTGGTTGTGGTATTTAATCGAATACTAATCCCAATATACAGGTAAATCTGGCAAATGTTTTCGGTGTAAGAGAGATGCGAAAATAAGGATAGAATAATGGCCGATGAAGGAAAAAGGTAAACAATTGTATCTCTTGAGTTTAAATATCTTTGGTAAAAACTTATTCTTGTATACATTTTTAAGTTGAATACAGTGGCGTATTCCATTTTTCTACGAAAATAATATTTTTGAAAATATGACCTAAAGTTATGTTTTCTTAAACGGAACACCCTGTATATTTATAAATTATATGATCTAGCTTGTCATAAGCTTCTCAAAAATATATATCACTCTATATTTATTTTCACTATTTACTGCAATATTTATAACTTTTCTTATTAAAATATCATTATTATTAGTAGGCCATGATTGATAATAAAAGAAACTAAAGAATTATTAAAAGTATACTGTCTCTTGTTTTCCCGACAGTATCTGTCTCTTGTTTTATTTTGGGAGTCATTAATAAATTTTTTATATATCAGGGAAACTTAACTCTCTACCTCTATTTGTAAATCTTGGAAGCTATCGTACTGGAACTTTTAGATATTCCTTTAGCTAATATACGTAAAATATAATTTCAGCAAGATCAGGCTCACAACTAGTCGTATCTGATCAATTTTTTCAGTTTCAATGAACTCGTGGATGCTTTTTTTCTTTATTTTGTTATGATTACGTGTGCTTAATGAATATAAGTCTATCCAATGATCCACGACAGTGACAGTTGTATCCGTCATTTTAATTTACAAGTAAATTTAATTTTCTTTCATTTTTTGAATGTCGTTTCTCAAAATCTTGTCTGATTCGTTGGACAGACTTTAGCTCACACTAATTTTATATACGCAAAGGGTAAATTTGTATGGAACTGTTGGTATATCTTCACCATCGTCATTTTCAGCTTATTTAACCATTTCTATTTATGGTGTAGCATCACTCCAACATATTTAGATATCCTCTTTGCAGTTTGTCCCATTGTTGTCTATTGTTGGCTATGCGGTCCAAGTTATCCCTGCTGATTTCCTAATATCATGGTCCCATCTCAGGTTTGGTCTTCTTCTAGGTCTCTTAATTCCTCCATGCTGTAATTTTTGTGGTCCATCTATTGTCCGTCGTTGCCATTTGAGGGATTTGATTCTGTGGATGATCTATTACCTGGGTCTTTTGTCGTATCCACTCTATTCTTTTACGGTCTTTCTTGTTTCTTCCCAGCATATTTCGTTCCATTGAGCGTTGCGCGACTTGTAGTTTCCTTATAATATCAATTTTGAAGTATCCAGGTTTCGCACGCATAGATTAACATGAAGATGGAGACAGATCCTCCAACTCAACGAAGGGGGACAGAATAAATCTTTAAAGTCGCACTGATTCTACATTCCCCGTCCCACTTATTCTACATTCTACATGTTCTGTTGTTTGCTTGTTGTACACTTTACTGTATTAATAAAATAAAAATAAATTAAACATTTTAATTTATATATTACCGGCTGTTCGTTTATCATGCTGTCTTTCTTCAGCCGATAAATAAATTAGAATGAAATGCAATCCATCATACCAAGCAAGCATACTAACTCAAACCGCTAACCTAAATGTGAATATTTTCGTCTCTGATTTATTACCCAACTTTAAACATTTCAACTTTTGTCTAATACATCAAAACTTTAACAATATATGCACGTTTATATTATACGGATGAAATTTTCAAATACAAGATGTCCTATAATAGTAACTATTTAACTTTGAAATTGTATTATTTAGAAATTGCGATATCGATTCTGATAAATATACATATAGCCCAGTCAAATTAGAGAAATCGGTGGAAAAAAATCCCACAGTTTTGAAAATGGCTTTAAATGATTTCTCTAGACCTGGGCTGATATGTATCGAAGTTCCCGAAGATAGACGATGAGCTTGAGGAGAGGGGAGGGGTTAAATGTCACTTTTATGACTTTTTGATCGGAAAATATGACACCTACGAAAAAATACCCTATACAGAAAATTGATTGAATGCATTTTTTCATAGGTCTCCTTTTAAGAGTTACAGGGTTGACAAAATTAACACTATTTCTCATATTGTATTTTTGCATTTAAAATCCAATTAAAGTATAAATTTAATCTTTCATATTAATAATGGTAATATTAAGGGGTCTTTATGTTATCTTTCGTTAGAGAGCACTAGTGCACACAGGACTTTACAATAACTGCAAATTAAAGATTAATGTTTGCCTGCTTTACGGTAAAAAAGTATACCATAGCATTTAGCGCAGCTGCCAATATTGTAGAAAGTATACAAAAACCAACAATCATGGCTTATGGTGTATTATTGCTCGGAGTTGAAGATTTCTATCCCCGCCTGCAGTAGATTTTTCTAATGAATGAGGTTGTATATTGCGATGATATTCTACATGATTTCTTTTCCTGTAGGTAGAGTTAACGTAAGTGTAATAGTTACGTATCTGCACTACCTAATTCATTTCGCCAATATAGTACCAGTCTTCCCTCGCAGAATTTCAGAGTCTTAAAAGCGGAAAGTGTGATTTCTGAATCTTCTCAACCTATAATAATTGAATAAAATAATGATATTCACATACATAACGTGAGTCCCTATACTTTAAAATTATCTACATTATTGAATAAGAAAAGTGATTTTAATTTACTATTTATAATAATGCATTTGTCGCTCACTTATTTAATTCAGTGGGTCTTTTATTTTTTTTTTAATTTTCTACAATATCGTATAATATATTATGAACTTTTAAATAAAAAATATATGCTATAAGATAAGGTGCTTTAATTTTCATTAGAAGACTTTTGCATTGAAGAATTTTATGACGGTATTTCCTATTTCCGACACAAAAATTAATTCAGAAACATAATAATTCACTATTATTTTATAAATTTATTATTATTTATTTTGTTTCTTTAATATATTATGTACATAATGTCAGTTTTGATTCTTTTAATTACACAAAAATATAATGCAAAATAAACGAACAGAAAACATTATACATATTAACTAATAATGGCTAAGTTATTTTAAAGAACCGAAAATATATAGCTTTTAAGTTTTTTCAGATTTAGTTTTAAAGCGTATATTTTTCTGGTTTTTAACCAATAGCCTATGACTTTCAACGTCAAGCGATGTAAAACAATATATCTGGCCATGTCATATTGCGACACTTTGTTAAAAAATCAGTATGTCATCGATCGTCATTTCCAAGCCAACTTTGCGCCGTTTTTTATCTCGATCATTTGGTATATTATTAATATCAACTTATTAGATATCACTAAAATACGAGATATATTTTAATATTTTTATAAATCCATTTTATAAGGTTTTAGCAGCAGTATTTATAATATACGAAATTCAAATAATTAGTTTTTTGGCAGAAGGAAATAAGTTGTCTGATTGTTTGACACTTAATGTCAAAAGAAGCTAGATAAAATCAAGAAACATTTATGCTTTAAAACTAAATCTTAAATTTATAATATTTATAATAAAATAATTTATTTTAGGTATAGGAACATGTATAATCAAAAAGTAACGAACTGAAAAACCTTTTCACTGGTGAAATAAAAAAAGTGGGTTTCCATTTGAAAAGAATTATTTATGATAATTTTTTAATCTCTCAATTCCATGACAGTTATCATCAATTCCATGACGGTTAATATTATATGATATTCAAACAACTTAATTTTTGAAATAGATACACTAAATTTGACGTTTAGGCTATACAATTTTTTTGGACAGGCGGTTTTTTCCTCCAAAAGTCTTAAATTTTTTTTTCTCAAAAAGGGTTAATGTTATATATAGAGTATTTATATCAAAATTTATAAAATTTTACAGAGAATTTAAGTGTGTAAGTGTGTAATAATAAATGGAGGTATCCATTTAAAAAAAAAGCTGCTGTCAACTTCTAGTACCGTAAGATCGAATAAAAACGGCATCAGCAATGGCTATGAAATGAAGATCGCTGTCATTTTATATGTAAATTTATATGGGAAATGTTATCGATGTTCATTTCATAGCCATCGCTGACGCCGTTTTTATTCGATCATACGGTATTTCCGAAAGTGCCGCCATATTGAAAATAATTTTAATCGATAGTTCTCGTTGTAAAACAATGATGGGTAAGAAATCGCCGATCTAGCTATTGCAGTGCTCTAGAAACTTCTAATGCACGCTCAGCCTGTGACACCCTGTATATCAACATAACGAGATGTATAGTTAAAGAAATATTGTCGTAACAACAGATATTTTAGAAACGTCCAGGTTTATTTATTTCACTGAAATTAATAAAAAAAGTCCTTTGTTTGGAGTTTAAAAAACGACATATTGCGGAAGTAGTTTGGACAAAACGAAACTGAACGAGAAAACAGGAGGCAACAGAAAGTTTCGAAAAAGAACCGCCCTCAGGCTCTTCCCAGCAACTTCACGAACAGTTTCGTGGTGTTTTAAGAAATTAAAATTAGTCGAGACAAGCCGAGGCTATGAGACATATACATATAATAGGTATATGAAAAATGGAAGTAGTTTGTAATAAAAAGAAAACTGTAATAATAAAGTGGGTGTTCCATTTCAAATAACCAAGACGCTATTTAATTATTTAAAATGAAGAGGAAACATTGCAACGCTGATCTAATTATTTAGACTGATGAAGCAGGAGCCTTTTTATAATTAAAATCTTCAAAATTATCCTATGAACGCTTAATTAGTTCTCCATATACGTTTAATCTGCCATGACCGTGAATCACCCTCTATATGTTGTTATACAGTTGTTATACAGTTGTATTAATCAGAGTGTAGTGTGTAGTTAATAAATTGTTATTCCATAAAGCGTTTTGTGAATATAAAAAGTGTAGCCTTGGGCAAGAAACTTTCTATGGCGTTACCGTTGGCAAAATCGACCTTTCTACGAAATTATTTTAATGTCTAGCCCGCCTAACGTCCATCATTTATCAGCTTGAACGTTTAACGTTTTTTGGCTTGAGCCAGGCCATGCTCGTTATGTGCTATTTTCGACGATTATGTCACTCCGTACTCAAAGAAGCGTAATCATTTACCTTGAATCTATTTCAAGTAAACCTACTTTGACGAAAGTAAATGACCGGTTGACGTTTAGCGGACAACATTGCAGGTATTATCAGATTTATCAAAACTACATATTTAATATATAATTAATATTATATTATTAGTAATATAATTAATATTCTCTCGTATATGCATTTAAGGATTTGGATATTTTGCTTTTATATTTTTAAGTTTTATTTTTTTTTATCAGAATAAAATAAAATTCTAAATTATAGAACATAAAATAAAGGGCATGACTTTTGGAATTTACCATAAAAATGGAACCTTTTCGTTTATATCGGTGATGTTATCGATCGTCTTTTTTAAGCCAATTGGACGCTGTGTTTTTTCGATCATACGGTATTAACTTGCGCGGATCATTTGAATCTTTGTTGTAATGTTGCAGGAGAAATCACCTTTCAAAAACAGTGTTTCTGTAGAAAGGTTTCATCAATTACGACATAACGTTTAGAAATCAACATTACAAAGCAAGCTGAATGAATGAAGTAATGCTACTGAGTACACACAACACCACAAGGAGGTGTATAGGTAGGAAATTTTGTAAGTCACTTAAAATCGAGCAAAAACAATTTATTACACTCAAAACAGACGTTTTATGTGTGCTCAAAACCGTTTAAAGGGGTGTGTTTTATTCTAGTTAGTTATTTATTATGTGAATACTGAAATAGACAAATTAATCATAATGGTACAACTAGTATTTCTGTTCTATTCTTTTCACCTCTTTTCAGCAAGCTTTACATGTTAATTGCATTTTGCACGAGGAGGGCTATGAAAATTTTGTTTATAGGATCTTTCGTTTGACAAAAAAGTGGGACAGGTTTGTGCAAACTGCATCCTCCTGTCTTTGATAATAACGGAGATTACCTATCTTTACTAATAACGGAGGTAGCGTATAATTTCAATCGAAAATTCACTTTTCTCAAAATTTGAAGTGGGCTAGTGTGCAAAAGTTGTCTATTATGGCACAGAATAACGTGTCGCCAATTTTATAGTGTTGCCAAAAAAGTGTTTCTAATTGGGAAGTTAGCAACCAAAATAAAAGTAACTATAGCTCAAAATTGGTAGGTGTGGCTGGGTTGGGATTTGAAGCAGGATAAAGCAGGATTGTAGCAGCCCAAGCAGGATCATATTTTATAATTCCTGCTTTCAATGAGTTGCCAACTTCTCCGATCTCCCGGTAGCCTTAGTGGACGCTTCTTAATAAAAACAAATTATCCTTCTTATTTTCTTTCTTATGTCGAATTTCATTTAATGATTTTGGACTATGTATAATTCTATATAAATATATTTTAAACTTCGGCAACTGCTGACCACTCACACGCATGCCATAGTAACAAATCGTTCGGTTTAAAAATCGGACGGACATAGACGGACGAATCGAGCCGCGGCCGTCAACATTTCCGTGATTAATTATAAGAGATGATTTTAACTGCCAGCGCAACGGAAAGCAACTATTAAAGTTGTATTTCGGGTTGTTTTCTGTCGTTTGTTCCTTTTTCTTTTAGATTTTTCGGGCCGTAATGCTCGCCCGTTCGGTTTAATGACTCGAAAGATACAAAGCACCGAGCAACGGATAAAGGCATCCTACAATGTAGAGCGAACGATTTTGTTTGACCTTTTTTGGTTATTGCGATACGGAATTCGATTGGAAATAATGATTTAGTAACTAAAGGTGGTTGCTACCGTTTCGTGTTAAAGCTCCTGTTACATTTAACAGTTATGAGCCAATATTTTTTTTTATTACCACCATAGGTTACAACCAAAACCAATAAAAAATATTACTAATATCCAATCAAAATACTTTGAAATAAAATACCATATAATCGAAAAAAAAACGGCGTCCAGTTGGCTAGGAAATGACGATCGATGACATACCCCATGTAATTTTACATATAAAATGACAGCGATTTTCATTTCATAGCCTTCGCTGACGCCGTTCTTTTTCGATCATATGGTACTATATTATCGGCCTATTCCACTGCGACCTTTTCAAATCTATTGTGGTCATCTTTTAATCCTCTTAGGTTGTAGAATGTAGAATTAGAGAGAGGGGGGATTAATCACTGCGACCTTAAAGATCTATTGTGCCCCCCTTCCTTGAGTTATAACTCATCACACAGTCCATAACCCATCATACATTTTTCTGTTGTAGAGGGAACATGGTATTTCCCATACTCCTCTCACAAGAGATGTTCCGAGAATATACACCTTTTCACGGTTGGAGTTTGGCCCTCTGTACCCTTCACAGTCGAAGAGCTTGCTTCCGGCTAAGGTACCCGTGAGGTGGAGGCTAGAGTATCTGTCTCTATTTTCTCTACCTCTATAACTTTATTTCTCCTTAGACCTGATACCGGTGTTGTCCCATATCTATAATAGGGCATATATTACTCTTTCTCTACTGCCTCCTTGGATTTGAGGTGAATTACTATTTTGAGGACCTGACCATGCTCCTCCTTCCTCGAGTTGATAACTCACCAACTCCATGTTCTCACGTTGGAGTTCTGAGCCTGGATAAGGCTCTGCAGGTCGGTGGTGTCCCTTGCTCCTCGATAAGTGGTGTCCCTTGCTCCTCGATAGAAAGACCGTGATGGCCGCCCCTTTTGAGATGTTTTCTCCCTTCACTGCAACCAGTCCCGGCCCTTGCCAATTTTTAAGATTAGGTGCGATTTCCACCAACCAATCTGCTTCTTGAGAAACACAATCTATGAGGATCATGCCCACCCGAAAGTGTATCCCCGCAAAACGTAACTGACCCATATTTTGTAGATCGTTGTGTTGCGATCCAGTCGCCTCTATTTCGTCCAGTATCGTCTCTTGTAGAGCCGTTTGCTGGTCGGTGGTCAGTGCAACCTTTGGATGATCCTTTGGCAGAACTGCCATTTTTACTTGTCCAGCAAAAGCGGCAAGGCTGGTGATACGTCCCTGCTTGCCTCCCCTTTTTTCTCTCCTTGCCGGAGCAGAGAGTTCTCGCTCGCTCTCGTACCCTATGGTGGCGCCAGGCTGTTTTCTGGTTCCTTTACTCTCCCCTTTTTCGAGGAGTGTTCTCGCTTTTGCTTCCTCTGGAGGAAGTCGTTCATGGAGCAGTCAGAGGTATCTCCAATCCGTGCTTCTGCTCCGCTAAGACCTACTCTCAGAGGATCGTCTAGTTCGCCTGGCTGACCCAGGCCGAGTAAACAATACGGTAGCCTGTGTCGCTTATTGAGCTTATTGTAGGCTTCCGATCCTTACAAGGAGGAGGTAGTAACTTGTGTGCCAATTGTGGAGGATTATCTCAAGCAAGTGTCAGCCGCCTCTCCTGTAAGTTCCCTTTGGGTTTGGTCCCTTGGAACTTTCATTGTTAATGAGTCGCTAGGGGGTTTCCCCACAGCTCCACCGGTGGTATTTTTAATAGATCTCACAGTGTTCCCACGAGTCGCTACGGACAATCTTCTACAGAAGACAATTCTTCTTCCTCTTGGTTCAAGTGGTTTAAGCCAAGAACCCCCACACCCTCTACCCGTGAGACATAACCACAGACAGTATAGGGTGCCTGGTATGACGGACAGGATAGACCCGTCAGTCATCGTTATATATTTTGGCACCAAGACTTCCCTGGTCAAGACAATACATTTGAATGGCCGTATAAATCATTCAAAATGAACAGTTTGCTTCTTTGAAGGAGTTGTTTAAAAACTTTCAAACATGTTTTTCTGTAAAATAAAATTGACAAAAACGTATTCATAATTTTAAATCAGCCATATTAAATTCCCATAGTGTTCCCATAGTGTGACCTATGGTGGTTGATATTATGCTCCTTTTATGCTCCTTCCTTAATCTTTTTATTGAAAGTGTACGTATGATATTAATATAAGTAATATAACAGAGATAGATAAAACATAATGTTTAATTTAATCTATGGCCAAATTACTTACTAATCGATATTAATGGACTTATATTTTTAATACATTAGTGGGTCTTGGTATACATTCAATTATTATATTTGATTTATATAAGCGTCTGGCAGACTCTCCTTCATTTGACATTTACAGACCGAGTCTGACTGATCCGTCACAGGTCTGAATCACCACAGACCATTATTCTTTCTAAATAATTTGCAGGAAAGCCAATTACATCGCAGGTAGACAACAAAAAAATCACGTTAATGATCAGTATTCGGGTTGCTAAGAACAAAGGAACAAAATTATAATAATTTGTATACTCGTTTTTATTTTATTTTAATATTTTTTGACATACAGGGTTTTTCACTTAACTTGTCCAAGATACAAGTAATTGTTTGGTATTTGCGGCCGATTATCGATTGTTGGCGGCGGTTTTCAAAATGTTGCCATTGTTTTTTTAAATTTTCAAAGTTAAATAAGTCGGTTAATATTAATTTATTTTAAAAACGGCAAAGAAAAAATATGTTTCTTTTGGCCAGATCTACCACTCCTTCAAATACTTGCACGCAGTTATTTCTTCTTTCTTTGTTGTGGCTCGAAATGTGTTTACGAGTAAAATGCCATCGATAAGTTGGTTTTTGTTTCAATTTTAACACAGTGGCTTTTTCAAAAAACACTTTTTTATTATTTTTATTTCGGTTTCAGTGGCAAAATGCTATTTATTTTTCAAGATACTTTATTTTTCGTTAACAATATTGTATATGAATAATCACACGTGTTATATATCTACTTAATGTATTAAGCGCATAATTTTTAACGATATCATTTTTTTGATGTTAATTGGACAATTTAAACGGTATATATTTTACAACCTTATCAACAACTATTCGCTGACAATGTCAGTAAGGCATAAAGTCCATTTTTTTGATAATTTATTACAAAAGGTTCCGTCTCTAGTGTGTAAAAATATCCATATACAGTGAGCCAACAGCTAAAAACTCGAAGGAAATAGATTTTTGTTTTTCATTATTGGGTAAATGAAAAAAAATAAACTATAAAAAACTCATTAAAATGAAGCTAAATGCAGATTTTGAATGTTGTTTCTACAAATTAATTTTTTAATGATGATATCGTGTTTACGGTCTACTGCTTGTAAGTTTTTAGAGTTGGGCGTGGATGCGTCAGGGTTTTATATGGGTTTTATTGTTGACCTCGACACGTTAAAATACGTCGACTATGAAATACGTGTCGACAATGATAAGATTGTGAGAGGCGCAGGATTTTTTTCACTAGAGGTTATCTAGATTATGTTTGTCACTAGGAGAGTATGATTAATCCCCCTCCCCTACACATACTTCTTCGAAGTGGACTGTCATTTGAACATTCAAAAAAGTTAGTCCACTTATGTATATTTTACTGTCCAAAGTTAGAATACCTACTGAGACGAATTGAAGGGTCCAGGGGAAAACATGATAAGCGCCATTTTACTAATTTTACAGCAGAGCCCTGGACGGCTGGTGGTTGTCAGGTGCTTTCTTTGTATGTACATAGGTACATTTTTACTAGATATATGTATATCATATAATTTAACAGCTTATTGCCCTGCAGAATTTATACGTTTTCTATAGACTAGTTAGATCAACTATATTATTATAAAAGTCTAAAATTAATAAGTTGGCGCTTATCACTCGTGTGAAGTTGGCACCCTTTTTTCAAAAACTAAACTGGAATTTGAGAGTTCTGGATAGATTTACAATAGTTCTATAGTTCTTGATAAGTTAGAAAAATAGTTCTGGTTAATTTCGGGAGATATGACAGGGGGGTGCCAAATTCACGTAGCACCCTTTTTTATTCTGGAACAGTTCTGATAGTGGAAATATATTCTAGAACAAGAGTTCTATAGTTCCTGACTATTGATCAAAATAGTTCTATTGTATTAACCAAGTTATGAACAAAAATAAAATGGCAGCCTGCGCAGTTTAAATCGATTTTCTTGGTAAAAAATGATTTAAAGAATAGTTCTGAATAGCACCCCAAAATTTCTATAAGATGTACTATTTGATTTTTTAAAAATACCAATAATAAAAAATTTCATTGATGCACGACTCTATAGATAGACATAAAAATCGACTCCACGAAGGAAATGCAATGTTGAAAAACAGTTCTGGTTAGAGTCCTGAATAGCACCCCAAAAGTTCTATAAGATGTACTATTTGATTTTTTAAAAATACCAATAATTAAAAATTTCATTGATGCATGACTCTATAGACAGCTTTATAGATAGACATAAAAATCGACTCCACGAAGGAAATGCAATGTTGAAAAACAGTTCTGGTTAGAGTTCTGAATAGCACCCCAAAAGTTCTATAAGATGTACTATTTAATTTTGTAAAAATACCAATAATTAAAAATGTCATTGATGCACGACTCTATAGATAGACATAAAAAATCGACTCCACGAAGGAAATGCAATGTTGAAAAACAGTTCTGGTTAGAGTTCTGAATAGCACCCCAAAAGTTCTATAACATGTACTATTTGATTTTTTAAAAATATCAATAATTAAAAATTTCATTGATGCACGACTCTATAGATAGACATAAAAATCGAATTTACGCGTAAAATACAATGTTGAAAAACAGTTCTGGTTAGAGTTCTGAATAGCACCCTAAAAGTTCTATAAGATGTGCCAATTGATTTTTTTTAAATATTAATATTTAAAATTTTCATTGACCCCCGACGTTACGCAGTATATCCCCGGATTTGAGAAAAATGCATTTTTCATAAAAAGTTTTACTTGTTCTTAAATGGTTAATCCCGTTCATACTTTTCCAAATTTCCATACCGTTTTAGAAAAATTTTAGTTTTAGAAAAAAAATTGTGCTTCTTTAACATTTTAAAACAGCAACAAATATGGCTTTAATAAAATTCTATCAATAACAATCAAATAATGAAGATGAAAATATATTACCACAGAAACCGCGTTTTGATGTTTAGGATTTTTCAACCTTATTTTCATGTTTTCTTTAAATTTCTCTAAAACAGTGTGGAAATTAGCAAAAGTATAGGGCTCGAACTCACTGACGACCAGGTCGCAACGACCTGGCCGTCGGCTGGCCGGATGTATTGCGTTTTTAGCTGCGGCCAGATGAACGACCAGTTTCAACAGAGTTGTCAAATCTAACGATTTTTTACGTTTTACCAACTAGAAAATATTGTTTCAGAAATGTTAAAATATCCGAGTTAACTAAAAAGCGAAGTTGCTATTCACAACAAACAAAAAGCATTGTGTACGCGCGACCGATAAAAAGGGAGATATTCTGTTTCTTTTTTCTACTGATATGGCGCCCTTATCGACTTTAGAAGTAAACATATTAGGGCCATCGTAAAAAAAGATCGTCAGACACTGTTAGACATTTTAATTTATATAATATACATGAGTGATCCATGAGTAAGATG
The DNA here is from genome assembly GCF_002938485.1 of Sitophilus oryzae. Taxonomy (NCBI): domain Eukaryota; kingdom Metazoa; phylum Arthropoda; class Insecta; order Coleoptera; family Curculionidae; genus Sitophilus; species Sitophilus oryzae. Next base: position 7,036,952 of record NW_022147434.1, on the reverse strand, counting down.
ATTTACTTGAATTTTAGATGTACTAAAAAGGAAGATTAGATTACTAGACCAAACTAGACTAGCAATGCCTTAAGCATCCATAAAAAAATACATTGCATATTCCTGACCGTATTATACCGCATGATCGAAAATGAAACGGCGTCCAGTACGCTTGGAAATGAACATCGATGACATTCCCTATTTACATACAACATCTTTTATACATATATAAAATGACAGCAATCTTAATTTCATAGCCATCACTGACGCAGTTTTTTTATCGATTATACGTACCTAGAGTAGGATAACACAATCAGCTTTGCACAAAAACCGGTACCGAAATCGTTTTATACGTGTTTTTTGATTTTCATATTGTCATGAATCTATTTTTCTGTACCGACTGAAACTGGTCTTCCTGTATCGATTGAAACCGGCCTTTTAATTCGGTCAATTCGGGACCAATTGAATTCGGTCTTCCGGTACCGGTACCGAAACCGATATACCAGTCTTGTAAAAGACGATACCGATACCTGAATATTTCAAAAGTACAGGTCCTGGTACCGGTATACCGAACATGCCTAACTAATACTTTATTTTCAATAACTAAATTAGTACTTCCTAGAAACTAATCCGAACGGAGATTTTGTTTTGTTTTAACGAGTTCTTTAAAACATTTCATACAAGTTTTCCTCTAACACAAGATGAGAGTATAGTTTATTCAAGTTTACAATTTACGTAGGTTTTCCTATGACCGGGTTGGCAATTTAACACAAGGTACATGTGTCTATAATGATGCAAAAAAATGTATGCAACTCAAAGAAACTTATTAATTTATGACAATATTAAAGATTCATTAGTCACACTGTAGAATAAATCAATATGTGCAGCCAACCAAATACACCTAACGGAATGCTACAAGGATATATTGCTATTAATAATAATTAACATAAAATATTTCACACAATGCTCGTTTGCAAAAGCAGGTCGTTAAAATTATAACGGTAATATTAAATCATAAATATCTTATCGACTTTATATCTTGACTTTTTGCATCATTTTTTGTTTTCGATGTAAATGGGAATTTATTGATATGATAAAATAAATCTTTATTCATAGAAGCGCCTGTGTTTATTCCACAGGATGTCCCAAGCTAAGCTTGTTTTAGAAGCTTCTTGATATGGATTGAAGCTTTTTTACATTATATGTCTGTATAGCAGAGGTGGACAAAAATTGAACGAGTCGTTCATTTGAACAAGTATTAAAAATGAATCGTGTGATTTGATTCACTGCTTAGAATACGGTTCGTTCAATTGAATCGTTGCCAGCACGGATCCATAAGAATCGTGAGAATTGATCAATTCCAGTTCGTTCAAAGAGTCGTGAGAATTGATTCATTGCTTACAATATGGTTCGTTCAATTGAATCGTGGCCAGCACGGACCCATAAGATTTGAACGATAAGCTGTAAAAAAGAATCGTGAGAATTGAATCGGATCACAATGCGATCGTTCGTTTCTACGGCGCGGCGCGGCGTTTATACATATGTTTAGGCATAGAGTCAGGCACCAATATTTAGACTTGAACAAAAGCCCTAAAGAAACATCATGGGCATAAAATGCAAACGATAAGAATGTGATTTACAAGAAAAAAACTTATTTATACTGTTCTTAGTACGGGAGTATCTGTAAGGTATTTAATTTTTACGTTAATATTTTTGTTAAAATAATATTACCGAGTATAAACCATTAAATGTTGAACTAAAAGACGAAATCGTGTTTTTATGCAACTCGAAATAAATATTGTTGGCCTCTGCTCAATATGATAAAAAAACGGCGTCAGCGATGGTTATAAAATGAAAATCGCTGTCATTTTATATGTAAAATTTTATGGGCAATGTCATTGATGATCATTTCCAAGCCAACTGGATGCATTTTTTTTGGATCATGCGGTATTATGTACTATTTATTATATCATTATTAAATTGGAATTAAAATATTGCTCTAAAAATATTACATTGATATTAAGAAGTCTTTTATAAATAGTATAAATCAGTTGGATTGATAATTTAATATTATTTGAAAAATAATCAATCCAATTACGCTAGTGTCATAAAGTGTTGAAAAACAAATGAAAGAACTGTATTTTTTTTTCTGGTCCCTTAAGAAATTGTCCGGTCAAATTATCGCCGGTAGTCCCAGTTACGATTCCTGTTTTTATGAAACGTAAATAATTGTGCATGTGGTTCGTTCAAATGAACGAATCGTAGGAGTCGATTCAATTTACTAAAAAGAATCGTAGTGTCCATCACTAGTGAGTTTACCCCTCGGAGGTAATTTTTTTAGCTGAAATTATACATATAAAAAAACATTCAGTAAATAAACCTTTGTTTCAGTTTTCAATAGCATTAGAGCATTCTCCGAATTGTTGCCGTTAGCGCCTCCTCTATAGCGCCTGCATCAATTCAGAAAACGCTCTAGTGCTTGAAAACTGAAATAGAGGTTGCAGAGAGAACACGACGCAAGTACGGGATAATCTGTGTTTGGAACAGTTTGGAACTCAAACATGTTTCTTGTATCAGATATGTTTTGGAACTGGAACAGGTTGTACATGTTATTAAAAATCGTTGTTCCAGCCATGACTACTTTTATTACTATTTGTTATACCTGTTCAGGGCGAGTTTTTTATTATTCTTAAATTATTGTTAAACTTTTATTATTTCAACATCAGAAAAACATCTGAATTTCTTCTCGTGAAAAAAATGTTAAATTATATCTTTCGCTATTTTTTGGTAAATTTTTAGTAAAAAATATAATATCTTAATATCTTCACATTATGGCAACAGACTAAATTTAGAGAAACGGAAAAATCGACAAAACCGGTCGGTGCGTGGTTCTAAAAATTTCAGAAAAAAATTAAAAATATTAAAATTTAGTACCAATAAAAGTATTTCCGATACAACCATCATCACTATTTCCAGCTTATTCAACCATTTCCAATTATGGTGTAGCCTCCCTCATAGATTTCGATACTCTTTTTGTAGTTGTTGCGCCCAAGTTAGCCCTGCTAATTTCCTAATATCATGGTGCCATCTCAGATTCGGTCTCTTCTAGGTCTCTCAATTCCTGGTGGGTACCGTGCTGTAATTTTTGTGGTCCATCTGTTTTCCGTTCTTCTTGCCAGGTGTCCTGCCCATTGCCATTTGAGGGATCTGACTCTGCGGATGGCATCTATTACCTGGGTCTTTTGTTGTATCCACTCTATTCTTTTACAGTCTCTGGTTAATCCCAGCATATTTCGTTCCATTGAGCATTATGCTACCGGCAGTTTCCTATGATGTCCAAGTTTCGTATGCATAGGTCATGACTAGTAGTACACATTGATCGAATTTTTTCTGTAGATAGAGTGGCATTCTAGATTTGAATATGATTGAGTTTCTTCTAGGGCTTCAATTATTCCTTTAGGATATCGAGTCAAAAGCCTTCTCAAAGTCTATAAAGGCTATGGCTAGTGGAAGTTCGTATTCTTTTGTTCGGCTGATAGTTTCTCTTGGTGTATGCATGTGATCAATGACTCCATCCGTAACCTGGAATGGGTGCCCTTCAACTGTCTAAGACACTCGAAAAAGTTCCTCATAGAATCAAAGGTTTTTCTTGATTTAAGTAAAAACAATCTTCCGATTGTCACGGGGTTTCTAACAGAACACTATCTCCTCACCGAATATCTCAGTAGGCTGAAGCTGAAAAACAACGGCGAATGCAGATTCTGTGGGGAAAATGGGGAAACACCAAAACACCTTATCACTGAGTGCGCTGAGACGACGACCGTTTGTGTATGAACTTTGGTATGGCTGATGAGTACGAGGATGGAGAGCTGGCCTCAGTGGAGCCGTCTCAGATACTGGTTTTTGTTAAAGCCCTGAAACTGTATGATGAGTTATAACTCGTTAAAACTCAAGAAAGGGGAACACACAATAGATCTGTAAGGTTGCGGTGATTAACTCCCCTCCTAAACATTCTACATTCAACATATGTGATCAATCGTGCTGAAGCCGCTTCTAAAGCCTGTTTGTTCTCGTGGTTGTGCAGCATCTAGCGTGTTTTGTATTCTGTTGTTATTATTTTTTTAAATAGCTTGTACGAGTATATTACTGGTAGTAGGCTTATTGGTCTATAGTTTCTGATGTCTTGTTTACTGCCTTTCTTATGAATTAGACAGGTGGGGCGCATCTTAGACAGCTGATGTATATGTTACGGTTAAGGTCCGATGTCTGGTTAATGTCGACATTACCCGGTTAATCTCGAGAATAGCACACAATAAAACCACCAAAAACATAACCTAACCCAAACATTAACATGTTAATGTCGACATTAACCGGACATCGGACTTTAACCGTAACATATATATTTGCTACGAAATTCTCCTACCGGCGCACTTAAGTATTTCAGCTATTGTTTCTTCGTTCCCTGCTGCTTTTCCACCATTTTTCATATCTTGAAGCGCCTTTTCTATTTCTCCCACGAGAACTTCTTGGTCGTCGTTTTGTGGTAGGTATGGTCTTTCTTCTTCATGTATGTTTTCTGGGTCGTTATAAAGGTCGCTGTAGAACCTTGTTACCAGTCTTATTATTTCGTTTTTGTCTGTTATTTTGGTGTTGTGTGTTAATGCGTTTAACTTCGTCTTTCCGATCATGAGGGATTTCTTAGCTTTCTTATAGCCTTTGCTGGTTTCGATTGCAGTTTGTACAAGTTTTTCATTGCAGTTTATGATGTCTTCTGCAATCCTCTTTCTTATCGTGTTATATATTTCTGTGTAATTCTATGTATGTTGCTCTCGGTTTTCAATTTTCTTGAAAACTGCTTCATCAGTCAGTCTATTATTTTTGTTACGCCGCGCGCCGCTGTAGGCCCCGATTTCTTTTGCACAGTTTAGTATAGTGTCCATGAGATGTGTGTTTGTTTCTTCTGTCCAGCCGCTACTCATATTCACTGGATCTTTGTTTTAGTGTGTTTCTTCCTATACAATAATGCTATTTATAACACCCAACTACCAATTTACTTAATTATTACGTAATTAATAAATTCTAATGAGAAGGATAAATGGATCCTTCCACAAGAATATTTAATACTAAAAAATAAATAAATTATTTTTGTGGTTTACAACAGTAGATAAATTATTCAAATATGTAGTTGTTTGAATTTTAATCATATTGGTTAATTAAACTTATAAAAGTAATATGATGCAATAGAAATTCCTTATCGGAAATTAATTAATCTGAATAGTCATGAATAGTTTTGTGGCGAAATCAGCCCCGATAGACCAAACCAAACCAAACCAAACCAAACAGTTTTAATGGTATTTCTTATAATATTGGGGGGAGGTGTTATCAAACAACAAACAATGGATTATATCTAGTATACATAATATCAATAAAAATGCAAAAATATTTCATACGGTTATAGGTATGCATAATGGGGTACAGTATACACTCTATGGTCCATGATACTAAATAGGAATTTACTGGACCGTCGCCGTAGAGACCTATTGTATGTATTGTGAAAATTAGATGCTAAAAAGAAAAAAAAAAGATTATATTAAGTTTGTTCCAACCCGCCGCAGAAACGTCACCGAACGATCAATCGTTTATTTACGATTTCAGAGCGGTAATTTCGGTACATGGTCCAAATTGAAAACTGTTTGGGTTGAATTGCGCATTAAAGCATATTGTCAGGGATTATCGATTTTTAACAGCTGATTCTGGTCCGGCGCGGCGTCCGGCTGATGCTTCTGTCTTGGTTATTTTTTACGACTTCGAATACGTGTGCGTTATACTTTTGCTTGTGAGTTTGTGTGGAGTAAATCGTTCGGAAATTTTAATTAATTTTTTATTTATAAATAATGTTCAAAGATTCTACCACTGCAATGAAATAGCAGGAAACTACGCATAACAGGATCATAAAAGAGAGGATAGGTAAGTGAGCTAGTGAGTAGGTATACAGTTGAAACACTTACCAACAATTACTGGATTCTGATTCTCCATTTCAAGAATAATAATTCTTATTATTGCAAATTGCAAACAAAAACAATAGGGTTATGTTATGAAATTCTAAACAAAAATAAAAAACCGATCGATACACGTACGCTTGACACTTTTGACAGTCCCGAAAACAATCCACAAAGCGTTCCAACGTTGATACTTACTTTTTGCACCGTCACGAAACTATTCGAAGTCCGCGCATGCTAATAAAGTGCAAGAAAACCGATTCTAGTACGATTTCGAAACGATCCCTAAATGCTGGTTGGAACAAACCTATGATGTCTGCTCTTTTACTGATGAGAAGAGCGTGTACACGTTTTCAGAAATGTAAAAAAGTCACAAAGAAGTACTTGGGCGTTTCGGATATTAATACCGCATGCGCCCCACCTGTTTCTGACTCTTTCCATGGTGGGGCTAGCCAGACAAAGGGGTAGAAAATGAGAAAAGGAAATAATTATTCGAGCGCGTCAAATATTCAAAAGGGATGCTAAGTGAACTCTAATAGTCTAAAATCCGGCTGCAGGATTATTACGCTCATCATATTTTTAATCAAAACCTAATTTTAAAGTGTAGTTATTTATGAATAGGGGAATAAACTTATAATAGGGTACCGATCAAAAGTTGCCTCAAATAGGGGTTACCGCAGTTCACAGTTTTTTCTACTATTTTATACGGGTTCGGCAACAATGTGTTGGGCATCTGTAGCTCCTATAATAAAAATTTTAGGGAATTTTAAGGAAAATTTAAGGAATTTTGTATAAGTGCAAACCTAAACTATTCATTAGAATGTATTTCAAGAAAATATTTTAACTTCAACAAGGTGGCTAAAAAAAGTGTGAGTGGATTGGGATGATTTTTTTTTAAATCGAACACCCTGTATATTATTGATTAATGATTCTTAGCTTCCTTTCTGATCACTTGCCTTTTTTAAAAACATTTTAAAAATACAAAAGATATGTCCTGAAATCAAAACTATACTAGGTATTTACTATAGTTGATTTGGTATGGTTTGGTTTCAAACCAAACCAAAGCAAAAGTAAAATTAGTTATTTTGCTATAAATATCGTAATTTTAAACCATACAGGGTGTTCAAAATAATATGCCAAACTTTCTGAAATATAAAATAATAAGGAGTCCAGAATGTCTAACGTTTTTTTTTTCTACTTTGTGACTCTGCTTTTCTGGTGTCATGCCTAAACCGTCAGATTATTTAAATACAGACTTTTCTGCATGCAATTAACTAAATTTGTCTTAATCTGACGCGCTAGAGTTTTTCTAATGATCAATTTTAACCATTGCTTCGTTCAATATTTCCTTTTCTTATTACAACTCATAATAATGCTATTGCTAAACGAATTGGCGTTCTGACAAAACCATCATGTCATTTAGCTAAAGATCACCAACGAACGGCAAACTTGTAATATGTAGAGAGCACATCTGATTTCTTTATAGATTGTCCCCTGCAGATAGCCCCCTACAAATAGCTGCATTTTGTTAAAATATAAAAATTAAGTAAAAAAATGTATTTTTAACTTATTTTTTCTATTGTACTTTATTTTTCAACTATTATTCAATTTAATACCGTCTTCTAGCTTGTTTTATTTCTAGTTCGTGTATTGTCTAGCCTAATTTAAGACATTGTATAGTATTTATGAGTTTTCAAGTTTTCAAGCTATAGAAAATATTATTGTAATTTAACTTGTAACTATATAACATTTAATTATAATTTAAACTTTAGAGATTCTAGATATTTATGTTTTGAAGATTATTTCCATTACTTAAAACTTTAAATGTTGTAATACTTTTAATATATAGTCCGCGCCGACAAGACCTTAAAAACATTTAGATTTTATCCGGATGTTTGGCAAAAGTTTCCTCAATTTCCAGAAACTTTGGCAAGAGACTAAAGCTGCGCGTGTGTGTGTTAGTAAACAAGAATAACAGCAACTTTCAGAATGCTAATCCTTTCTTGGTTATGTTAAATGTAAATTGTAACACGTTATGGAAATGTGTCTGTTGTTTTTAAAGTTCTCCGAAAATAATTTCTAAGACACTGTCTTACAAAATTTAATAACTTTAAGAAATTTACGCAATGACTCTTCATGTACGTTCCAAACCCAGCACCGGATCTAAGGGGGGGCAAACCGGGGCGCCTGCCCCGGGCGCCAGTGTCAGGGGGCGCCAAAATCATAATATAATATGGTTGAAAATCAAAAAAATTGCTCCACAAAGCACCTAGTATGCACCTTTACGTTCTTCTATCAAGTATTCATTTTATTTTAAAACGCCCAGTTCGTTGTTGAACACAAAACATCATTCACAATGTTTAAAAAACACAATTAAAATTAATAAAATATCCTAGCAACAGCTTGCGGTAGTCAGTTGTATCCATAAAGAATATATAGAATATTTAGCTTATAAAACAATAAACTTTTGATTTCTAACAACGATTTCTCTTGACGGATGCTAATCAATGGACAAAATGACATTTTCCGCAAAATTTGAAGTATAGTGGAAAAGTCAAAAGTTTGTTTACTTTTTCAACTAATTGAAAATGACTACCACTAATTTAGACGTACTGAATGCTAACTATGAAATTAAACGAACAAACTTCCACGCTAATTGAAACCATTAATTTATTCCACTAATTCGGAGGCTCTGAATGAAGCTTAAGGGCTCATTCTGTCCCGTTTACGAAAAATGCCTATCTATATTTAGATATTTGTAAGTTTTTTAAATTAATTTATTGCAAACACTGGAGAGAGGGGGCGCTACTATCGATTTTTTGCTCCGGTTCAAAAAAATTGTAGATCCGGGGCTGTCCAAACCAAACCAAAAAATATTTGAAAATTAATTAATTAATTTCACAGTGGTTTTCTCAATTGTCTAACTATAAAAAATACCAATTATTTTAATGATAGATACAGCTTAAACTAATCATAATTAATGATCATTATAAAACCAATCATCAAAATTTGGAAGTAGAAAATCTATTTTCATAACGTGTGTCAGTAGGTTTGTTCTCATAGCGTGTTCCCAACATGTTTGTGACTTCTTCCAAACCGGTGTTAATGCGCAGGTCTAAAATAATGCAGTTTCTTGTAGATTTCAAACTGTCTGCGCGAACAGCAAATCCCCTACTCTTCTTTTTTGATCTAATCATACCACTAACTTTAACTTCTACGTAATACCGAATAAAGAAGAAAACAAACAGGGAATTAACCAAAGACATATTTTAATGTTATGTTTTTTTTATGTTTTGTAATATTGATTGGGTCTGACCCGTTCATCCATCAGCTCTTCTAGGTCTGTGTCTGTATCCGAAAATTCGGACGCCTCAGATTCTTCGGAAGATTCAAAATCGCTCATTTCTTTTCTTTATTTTTTGAAGAAAAAAACGCTAAACAAAAACAACACACGGTTTGTAGGTCAAGTTTACCAATTCATGACGTCGGGTCGCAATACGCATGCGCCGGACACTTTACTTGCAAAAGATCCGCGAACAGGTCTGATCGTCAGCTAACAATCAGAATTTTTTGTGCGAACAGCGTACTGTTGGTTGGAAACCAAACCAAACCAAACCAAACCAAATAAAAAATTTCTGTGCGAACGCGTTTTACCCTATTGAGCACGATTATCTGTTGGAAATATGTTTTATATGGAAATATATGTATGGTCATATTTTCTCAACACATAAACTTTCCTTTTACTTTTACAAATATTTCATATTTCAAAACCATAATTAGCCAAATCAGTCCAGCGTTTCACTAGTTTTAGTGACACTAACAAACGTCATTTCGTTTTTATATATAGGGTGAGTCTTAAATAAGTGCAAATATTTTTAGGTGTGGTATACAGGGTGTCCCAGGCTGAGCGTGCATTAGGAGTTTCTAAAGAACCACAATATCTAGATCGGAGATTTTTGGCACATCATTATTTTAGAACGAAATCTATCGATTAAAAATATATTCAATATGGCGGCACTTCCGGAAATACCGGAAGTTGACAGCAACTTTCTTATTTTAAATGGCTGTCCTCATTTTATATTACACACTTAAATTCTTTGTAAAATTCTATGAATATTGATTTTAAACACTCTATACCTAACATTAACCGTTTTTGAGAAAAAAAAATATTTAAAATTTTTGGACGAAAAAAACTACCTGTCAAAAAAATGTGTATAGCCTAAAAGTCAAATTTAATGATTACCACAGCCACTAAGAGAAAACATGCGGCATAAAGAGAAGACATGTGGCTATCTATTTCAAAAATTAAATTGTTCAAATGTCATATAATAATGGCGGTAGCTGTCATGGAATTGAGCGATTAAAAAATTATCATAAATCATTTTTTTCAAATGGAAACCCTATTTTTTATTTCACTAATGATTAGGTTTTTCAATTTTTTACTTTTTAGCTATACATGTTCCTATTCCTAAAATAAATCGTTTTTAAGTTATTTAAGATTTAATTTGAAAACGTATATTTTTCTTGATTTTACCTAGCTCCCTTTGACATTAAGTGTCAAACGGTCAGACAATTTTTGTCCATCTTGCCTGCCCCCTTAAGATTTTAAAAAGTGTATACAGAAATATATCTCGAATTTTAGCTTTTTAGTGATATCTAATAGTTGATATTATTAATAATATTCCGTATGATCGAAAAAAAAAACAGCGCAAAATGGAAATGATGCTGCTTTTTGAACAAAGCGTCACAATATAACATGGCCAGATATATTGTTTTACATCACTTGACGTTTAAAGTCATAGGCTACTGGTTAAAATCAAGAAAAATATACGCCTTAAAACTAAATCTTAAATAACTTAAAAACGATTTATTTTAGGTATAGGAATATGTATAGTCAAAACGTAACGATTTTATAAGCCTTTTGACTAGTGAAATAAAAAAGTGGGTTTCCATTTGAAAAAAATTATTTATGATAATTTTTTAATCGCTCAATTCTATGACAGCTGCGGCCATTATTATATGACATTCGAACAATTTAATCTTTGAAATAGATAGCCACATGTTTTTTCTTTATGGCACAGTAGCTGTGGTAATCACTAAATTTGATGTTTAGGCTACACACATATTTTTGATAGGCAGTTTTTTTCGTTGAAAAATTTTAAATATTTTTTTTTCAAAAACGGTCAATGTTAAATATAGAGTGTTTAATATCAAAATTCATAAAATTTTACAGAGATCTCGTTTATGGAGTGTAGAGGTAAGGAGAAATAACTCCGTGCATTAAAAAATGGTCAAAAAAAGGGAAGAATTAGGATGGCGCTGCTGTAGCAAGATTCTAAAATTTAAGACATGCGCCGAACATTTTAGAACAGATGATTCAAGACATAAATATTTGACGTGAAGCAAACGCGAAGCCGCGGGTTTAAAAAAAATACAATTTTATTTTCATGTTGCATGAAATAAATCACAGATTTTTATTCAGCAACAATAGACTAGGCCCTTTTTTTATTGTTTCTCATAAGTTATTTCGCAAATGTCATTCAAGACGACGAAAAAATTCTTATCGTTTTAGCTTAAAATTAATGGTAATTATAATTAAGACAAATTTTATTTAAAGTAATAATTGGTGATGGGTTTAAAATAAATATAATGCAGCTTTAAAATAACTTCATACCTACATTGATTTAGTATAAAAGTAAGTCAATATGTGGTTTTATTATCGATTATTCAGATATCAGAGCCTCTTTTTATTGTTTCTCATAAGTTATTTCGTAAATCTCATTCAAGAAAACTTTGTTAAAAGTTTGGGATTTAAATAAATATAATGCAGGTCAAAAATAACGTAACACATTTTATTTAGTATAAAAATTAAGCCAATATAATATAATTTTATACTGTACAAGTATTTATTTACGTTTTGCCATCGTAGTTGCCATTCATTCAGAATAGTGGATTTTAAATGTTCGATAGTCGGATGGCTTAACTACCTTAATATCAACTACTTCTAGACAAGAATCGTGTGCAGTATTATCTTATTTTTCACTCCCAGCTATTCCAACATGGCTTGGGACGTGAAATAATAATATAATTTTATAGCCCTTCCAGATGCTCATGTCTTCCTTGTAGTTCACCCAATAGAATCGTTCTCGCAGCTTCCTCCCAAGTTGGTTCTTTGCACTATAATTTGCATCCCACGTATTGTAATATTTTCCTTTGAATTTCGTTTCCTATTGTTCCATGGCCTGAGACGTAATGTTATAGCCCTTCCAGATCCTCATGTATATGTCCCTTTTCCTTGTAGTCCACCCAATAGAACCTTTCTCTTAGCTTTCTCTCCAGTTGGTAGTTGCCATTCATTAAGAATAGTGGATTTTAAACATGTTTTGTACTCGGATGGTTTAACTACTGTAACATCATAAATAAATTGTATACCAACACATAATGGCCAAACTTCAACAGACTTTAATATTCATAAACCTCATCAGAAGAAAATATTTTTTGATCCAAAGTTTCTTTTTCGTTATTAGAATAAATTACCTGCAATTTGTTAATTCATTACAACACTGAATAAAAGATGCAAAGTGTTTATACATACTATAATAGATAAATCTTCATTTTAAATTATGTGATAGATCTGCTTGCTTGTAGGATCTAGACTCATAAACTCAATAATTTCTTTTATTGATATAACCAATAAAGTGGTAATGCTGAAATTTTGTTTTTGATTTGAGCAGTAGGGTCCATTATTTTCATTATTTGATGCTGTTATTGCTCTACAAAATGTTGATCTTTATCAAGGGATGTTTATGTGTATAATATTATTATTTATGTATATAATAATACTGTATGATCGAAAAAACACGGTGTCCAGTTGGCTTGGAAATGAACATCTCGATGACATTCTCCATATCATTTTACATATAAAATGACAGCAATCTTCATTTCATAGGCATCGTTGACGCCGTTTTTTATTCGATCAAATTGTACTTACGTGTATAATATTCATTTAAATGGTTCCTGTTTTAGTTGCTGGTGTTCATATTTTGGTTTTTTATTGTGTTGTTGCTCTACAAAATGTTAATATTTATGTGTATAACATTGCCTTCTGTGTATAATAATACTTATGTGTATAATATTCATTTAATGGTGCCCTTCTTGCTTGTTGCTGTTGTTGCAATTCAGAATTTAAATTAACCTGAGGCAGTAGGTAGAGCTTCATCCTCCAATATTTTCTTATGTAAATACTGAAGTGGACAGTATTTCTGATGACAATTTTATCACAAACTTTAACATCTTGTTCTTTAAAATGAAACTGCCATACCTTATCTGTAGATTTCAAAGCAATATCTAAATGCTTTTGACCATCACTGTAATCTAATTCTTGTCTGAAAATTAATACCTAATATTATCCTGATGATTTTGATTTTTGATAGATTATTAAAATACAGCACTTACAGTTAACTATATTTCTTGAAAGTACCTACAATTTTATGTATTTCCTACTTTTACTTGTTTAAAAAAATGCCAACAATTTGTGCAAGTCTGTCAAACTTTAAAATCATTAAAAATAAATTTTATTTATGTTGTAACTTTATAAAAAGGATTGTAAAAATATAATACTGAATTATATTATGTATTTTACATACCGTAGGCTTTGCCTTTGCTCTTTATTTTTCCATCAGCTATTCAATCAACTTCGCACCACACACACTTTAACCATTGTTAAATAATAAATAAAGCACAAAATGTTGATAAGCAATAATTGTTTTATATTCAAAAACTCTGTCTGAAAAATAAAAACAAATTTTTTTTGGGTAATGTTTGGTTATATTTATTTTTATTCTCTTATCTATGGTTACTTTTCATTTTTTAGAATCATGCGTTTTTAGCGCCACTGTGGTTATTTGGCGAACCCTTATTCTTCCCATTTTGTGACCACTTTTTCAATAAAAGTCCCGTAAGAGTTATTTCTCTTTACCTCTACACTCCATAATCTCGTTGTAAAACAATGATGTGCAAAAAATCTCCGAGCTAGATGTTGTAGTTCTCTAGAAACTTCTAATGCACGCTCAGCCTGGGACAATATGTATATTGAACCCAGGGTCCGTATTCTGTAACTTTGACATAAAAACGTTACGCTTTCAAAGCGCTGAGGGCAAGTATTCGATCAGCGAAACGCAAGGCAGTCGATTTTGGTATCGTCGTTGCCATGCGAATCCTGTTCTGGATACGCGTTGAGCACATATTGGCAACATCACAATTTCTAAGTAGGTAATAGTGAAAAGTTGATAACTGATGGATGAAAAATGTCAATGTTACGTGAATTTCATAACCTACTGTTGAATTATGTCAAGCTATTTTTCTATGGATATATAGTAAACGCCACGAATGTTTGGTAGTGATTCATCGGTCGCTACCATGTGAACTAATCTGCTGAAGGTCACATAAAACTTAATTCCAGTGTCGTGGTGTTTCAAGTCATATAATAATCAATATATAATCTGTTGTAATTTGTTGTTTTAACTGTCAAAGTCTTGTCAAAACATATATTTGGTTATAAATATAAACTGAAATGCCCCATTGGTCGCACTGCAAGCACACCAATGGATTGACGCACAAAAACGAATCAATCAAAGAAACGCGATATAGCATCGTCTTTGTCAATCACGCTAACATTTTAGAATAAGTAGGAGGAGCGCAGGCAGATGATTAGACCGGGCCAGTAAAAACCTACGTCTGCGGTAAAAATTTACGTTTTTAATATAAAAATGATAGCGCGCATGTCGATTCTAATTTCATCAAGCGATGAATCAATCCCAACCATTCGTGGCGTTTACTTTATCATTATTCTTATTATACGAGGGAAGTGTTGAAGACGCTTCTCAGCATTTTCGATGTTTTGAACAATATTTATAGCTGCCAAGTCGTGAATTATCAATTATTTATTGAGGAATTTATAGAAGAAGTAGTAATTTTCACCAAAGAGCAAGATAACGCACAAAATCACAAGTTTTTCGAATTTCACTGACAGTTCGACAAGCAAAACGATCCTTTAAGGCAACCGTTTTCAAAGCGCTCAGCGCAATCAGTAAAGACGCTAAGCGCGTCAGACGAGAATACCGAAATCGTTAATTAAGTGCGCGCCCAGCGAAAATTAACGTCATATACGCTAAGATACGCTGAGCGTCTAAAAGCGCTTAGCGTTTTCAAAGTTACAGAATACGGGCCCAGGAACACGTCTATGAGTTTTTTTCGCAGAAAATAGATGTTGAAAATGGTCCATTTCTTGTAAATTTTCCTGTATAATAATAATAATAATAATAAAGAACTTTATTTTGCAGAAATCTGTGCTACTTTATTTGTACAACTGTGCCATATACAATAATAGAAGAAAGAGAAAAAAGTAGTGTACAAAAGGGCGAGGTTCAGTTGAGCAGATTAGATATCTGCCCTCTGTTCAACTAACCCACAGAGAAGAAAATATTTGTTAACAATAATAAAAATTAATGAAACTAAATCTTAGGTAAATCTACAAATATGTAACCTTAAAATTGCATAAACAGTA
This sequence comes from Sitophilus oryzae, assembly GCF_002938485.1. Classification (NCBI taxonomy): domain Eukaryota; kingdom Metazoa; phylum Arthropoda; class Insecta; order Coleoptera; family Curculionidae; genus Sitophilus; species Sitophilus oryzae. The sequence goes on along the minus strand of NW_022147434.1, from coordinate 7,021,409 downwards.
TAAAAATAAATTTATTTACGGCATGAAATATAATAAAATTTATATAGAAGAGAAATATATTAACAAAAATACAAAATAATACAAGCAAACTTAACATTGAACATGCTCATTATAATTATAATCCATTTATTTATGCTGTCCCACCATGTGCTGAACCTGTATACTTTAGATAACTTTTTAGAACTGCCTGTTCACCGCAAATTTTCCTACGCTGTAATTTATTAATCTCTAATATTACCATGGTTACGGTTTTACTCTATGGTTACGGCATTAACAGGGATGCAAATACTAAAAAGTAACGGTGGCTCTCAAAATGTTTTAAAAATAAATATTTTTTTAAATTTTTTGATAACATATTTTCAATAACTCGAATAACTCGGTTATTTTCAAAGAATGCTTAACGTTTCGGAAAGTTTATCTCTTTCCGTCGTCGGAAGCAAAAAAAATACAAAGAATAAAGAAAAAAACTATTTAAAACATTTAAATTCAACTATTCGAGAACACTTTAGTTTTTTTTAAAACAGATACGTCTACAAAAACCGTTGACGTTCTGTTAAAATGACATTATGGGTGAGGTTTAAGTTAACGTCTCCTTTTTGCTGCAATGGCTAAACTGGACGGGACCTACTTGTTTACGCGGAATCCGAACCGCGGTCCTCGGCCATCATGGTCAATGGCCTACCGACTTAGGAAGTTTCTAAATTAACTCTTACTCACGAGATATCCGATCTCATCCGGCCTTGAACCGGCGTGAATGAGCAGTGTGTATCAATAGATTTTACACTTTTCCCTTTTTGGACAACAGCACGATGCAAAGTTTCGAACCGGTCACCCGTCCATCCACTAGCATCGCCTTACGTCGCTTAACTTCGGTGTTCTAATGGGAACCGGTGTTTCGACGTAGCTGGGCCGTTGCCTAAAATGACATTATATCAAGTTAAACTTCAAAATTAACAATTACTACCTGATAACAATTACTTAATAAGGTAAAACCAAAAAGCCCCAAACTTTCTGTATGATTATTTTTAATTTTTACGTAGGTATGTTATGTTTATTTATGTTATGTTCTTTAAAATCGAAGAAGAGATTGCCATACATTACTAACATCTACAGATGCATGAGCAATACATTTATTTTTATTAGATTGTATTAAAAAAGCTTCTTTTATTTTTCTTTAGAGGCTATCGCTCCTTTCATTATAATTTTGGTGTTATTTTTTGTTCGTTAGGCAAATTTGTATAACTGTAAACCTAACTTCTGACAAGTAGTTTCCGTTTGGGATTAACGCAGTGTTTACTAAGTGTTTACAAAAAATAACTATTTTGTTTGGTAGATTTTCTTGCAGTGGCGAAATACCCATAGAGGATTTTTTTGGAGAAACATTTGTTATTGGCATATAGATATTTGCCATCTTGTGTGAATGGTTTACTTGTGCAATTATTCATCATTCATTGCGCTGCGTGAGCGCCAAGCTTGTTGTTGATTAAAAATGAAAAATGAAAAAAATGTTATTTACAAAGATGGTATACTCGCCAAGTACGCAAATATTGGTGCACTTGCCAATGAGTGATTGAACGAATTGACCACTTGAGTGACAAGTAATTGCACAAGTAAACCACTCACACAACATCAAGTATATGCCAATAATAAATTATTATCAAGTACACGAGTCGTCAGAGTCCGCCTTAACACAGTGACGTTTTATAAAAAAAAAATATTTATTATTTTTAGATTTCCGTTTCTTTGGCGAAATCAGCCTTTTCAGTAAACCCGCTTTAAAACGAATGTAACTAAAGCAATTTTCCGCTTCACGTTATTAACAAAAGAAAGACGAATCCTTTATAAAAACATCTTATTACGTTTTCCACGTATCCCGACTTAACCGTCATCGTTTGAACCTATATATGTTATTTTGAGTTTTTCCTTTTTCCGGTTTCCAATGCTTCAAAAGAAACCGGTAACCCACGTAAAGCTTTGTATCAAACGGAAAACCCAATTGTTGGAAATAAATTCCATCTAAATGAAAAGTTTAAAAAAAGGAAAGATTTTCGAATATAATGACGAAATCATATAAAAAAGGACCGTTGAAAGGGGCATCACTTGAACTTAATTTTTTTTGTCTCCTGAATCGTACTGAATCAAACTATAGTTAACTATAGTTATAGGTACTCAGATTCTAATAAAAATATATATACAGGGTTAAGTTAGGTTTCCTACGATGTTCTCTATGGGTATCTCGGAAACTACTGGAGATAGAGAGTCGATTAAATGGGGAAATAATTGCAGTTTTGTGGGGTTATAAATATGCACCTTTCAGATTTTTGAAAAAGTTCATGGCTTTATATTTCGAAAAAAACAAATTTTGGCTATTTTAAAAATTGTCCCTAATTCCATTATAACCTATTTTAGACAAAAAGTTTTCAGATAAAACTTGTAGATAATCACATCCGTAAGTTTGTGTTCTCCGATTTTTTTCTAAAGCCTGTCATTTTTGACATATGATACAAACATAATGTTTTTTTAAATGGAGACCATAGTTGGCCATGACTTCACAAAAAGCGCTATTTTTTAAGGTTTTCAGCGATATAAGCTATAATATGTTTTTTTCAAAAAAACACTGAGTTATAGCCAATTCTTATCTTTCATGACTAATTTCACTTAGTTAGCCATGGAATCAAGTTCAATCGTCGTTGCCAGAAATGTGAAACTGTCACATCCACACCTTGTAAATTAAAATAAACAAAAATTGTAAATATGCATTTTTCAAATGAAGAAAAGCGTCTAGGATTATTGATTCAACTTTTCTTGGCTATACGGTTTCGAGGATACGTTGACCGGTGAACGTTACACGTTACTTACTTACTATGTTTTTTAGAGAACTGTTTTCAAGACATGCGTTAGAAAAGTTAAATTTAGATATTCGCGCAATAGAGTGGTTCCAATATAACTTTCATTATGACACCCCCCCTCCCACAATGAAAAAAATGTTAAAAATTATTTATATCATAATTATGTAGACTCAGAGATAGAAAGAGGTGGACCAATTGCATGGGCCTTCCCGCCGATCACCTGACCTATCCATTTTAGATTTTTTATGCGTTATGGTTAACAAGATTTACAAAAAAACTTATGAATTAAGAAAGGCACTCGAAGAGGCGGTACAGGAGAAGTTTAATTAAGTCGACCGGTCGTTCTGTAAGAATAGCTACAAATTCAGTTTTAGAAAGATGCATTCATTTACTAAAAACATGCAATGGCGGATTTTTTGAACATTTTCTAAAATAACTTAAAGTGTATGTAGTGATATTATTTATTATTTTTTTTATTATTAAGTTTTAGTTTTGTAATGTGAATTGTAAAGAGCCGTTTAATAATATATTTTGTCTTTTTATAAGTTATAAATCATAACAAAATAAGAACACCAAGATTCACCAACTAAGTGAAATTCGAGGTGAAATTAGTTAAGAAAGATAAGAATTGGCTATAACTCAGTAATTTTTTGAAAAAAACAGATATTATAGCTTATATCGCTGAAATTTTTAGTCATGGCCAACTATAGTTGCCTTACTACAGGCTTTATAAAAAAATCGGATAACACAGACTCATTAGGGATGTGATATGTGATTATGTACAATTTTTATCTGAAAACTTTTTGTCTAAAATAGATAATAATGGAATTAGAGACAATTTTTAAAATAGCCAAAATTTGTTTTTTTTTCGAAATATCCAGTAAGCCATGAACTTTTTCAAAAATCTGAAAGGTGCGTATTTATGACCCCACAAAACTGCAATTCTTTCCCTATTTAACCGACTCTCTATCTCCAGTAGTTTAAGAGACCATACCCATAGAGAACATCGTAGGAAACTCACCCTGTATATATATTTTTTTCATTAGAATCTGAGTTTCTTTGAATAAAATTAATTCTAGTTTGAGGTAAATTTTTACAAAACTCTTTAAAGCCATGCGAATCTAAAACAGAACCTAAAAAATATAGGTATACTGGCTAGTCATTTTCCATAAATATAATATCTAGTTGTTCCGTTGAAATTATATTAGATCTCCATCGAAAAAAAATTGAAAGTATTTTTCTAAGTTGTTATTCTACGGGGAATACTGATTATACTGGTGGACGTCCAATAAAAATCTATCACGTGCTTTCAGCGATGGCCTACTAGATAAATAACGTCGGTGGCAGTATAAAAGCCCCATTAAGGACTAAGGGCGGCACATAATGGAGTAAAATGGAACAGTTTTTATTCGTTGAAAAAATATAGAATGACAAAAACGGGACATTTATATTTCGAAGCGACTTCTTTTTTATTGAAAAATAAAATATATCAAGAAGTGACAGATAGTAATTTATTTTGGAAAACTTTTATCAAAATATTAAAATAATTAGTAATAGTTTTAAGTATTCTATATACGTCTTTTATACTAATTTATAATTTTTTTGTAGTTGGTTCTTCATTAAAGGTGCATTTTCATGAGTCAAGTGAATTGATCAACTTACAAAGTTGAACTAACTTAAAAACAGATTCTGAGTTTATATACTACGAAAGCGTAGAGCTGCCATCGCAACACTGAAAAATAATTTTAGCAAAATTTACACTTTTTCTGTAAATTTAAAATTTACATTTTCTCTGTAAATTTACACATTTTCTGTAAATTTACAGAGTTTCTGTAAATTTACACTTTTTCTGTAAATTGCATGCGAAATTTACTACCCAGCAGGACGACGCGTTACCTCTCGGCATTGACCTGTTCGTTACTCGGTAGTTACAAGTGAGCCTTGTTCTCTGCTGGTTAAGTTGCCATTGTGCCGATGAAGTACAGATATTCATCAGAGATTATGGATGAATACATTAAAAACTAAATTTTAAATCGGATTAAGTCACAAAGAAATTTTGACATTAGAGGATGGTTATGTCCTTTGTTATGTCCTAAGTTTACGTAATTTGCGAAGGCATTTGGGATGAACTAATTTATTTCGAAGTTGATCGAAATTCTTTAAGTACTCTAAAATAATAGCTGTAATATAGATAACCAAATTGTAACTGTATAACAAAACAGACTACTCTTAATATAAAAACGTAAATAAAATCAATTATTATCCTATGAATAAAAATAAACCAAAAAATGGGTAGCGCTAAAACATTAGGCGAATCCAAATGTTTTAGCATTACCTATAGCAAAATCCATATCTGTTTTAAAATATTCATAACTCTTATGAATGACTGGCAGTTTTAATTGCAGGGAGTATTTGCCATAGGAAATTGTGATTGATCTTCATGCAAAAACATGATCTGTGGCATTAAGGGAAATCATAGAGGTGGCGGACAATCAGATCCTGTTGCAAATACTAATACATCGGAAAGGGTGACAATACTTTCCGGGTCGCCTAAAAGCATATTATATGTGTTATATCACATATATTCCAAATCAAATACATAATCTCTAAAATAAGAGATCACCGGAATTTTTTTTAGTCCCAGGTTCAGTATAGACGATGAGGAATAATTCTTCAAGTATTTTTAAAGGGAGTGTGATTTCAGAACAAAATATACCTTTGAATATTTATACTGGGATATTGCTTAATCTTGTCATATAGATCGCATGTCTCCAATGCTTCAATTAATTGCCGCAGTGGTTCCCTAATTCTGTATTTACTATTGAAGACTTTTGTGAATAAACTAGAAACTGGAGAGTTCGATGGGAACTACTCGTAGAATAACGCACCACTGTTTCCACTAACGCAGAAATTGACAGAAAAAGTGTAAATTTACAGAAAATCTGTAAATTTACAGAAAAAGTGTAAGTTTTGCTAAAAATATTTTTCAATGTTGCGATGGCAGCTCTACGCTTTCGTAATATACATATTTTTATCAAAAAGCTTTTGCCATTTCGAATCTAAAACAAAACTTAAAAATTTATTGTTTTTTTGTCATAATTTTAAAACATCCGGTGGAACCAATGAAGAAGATAATTTTGTTACAGTTGGGGGTTGGAACCTTTGGTGTTATAACAGCAAAATAAAACATTAAATCGCCGCAATACACCAAAACACTTTTACTTTTGTACTGGACGCGCGTTTCGATAACCATGTTAGCATCATCAGCAGATGATTAAAACTAAACTAATATCTACAAATTGAGCAATTACATATTCGCGCAGTTCGCTCCAAATAGCCGTGGTAAAAAAACTAGCCAAGCGAGTCAAAACCAACCGTGCATAACAATTAATTACCAAAAAACTAGAGCAGTAGGAACAGAGAACAGAAAAAAAAACAGGGAACAGAGAAACATGCTTTTGGTTTTGTTTGTTTCCTCTCGGATTTCTATGCCATATGTCATTATTGGTCTGATGCAGGTCTTGCAAATTTTAATTTTGCTAGGGGGTTTGTCTACACTATTTGCCTCAGACATCCTGACATGGCCGTTGCTCTGTTTATCTGGCTTCTCAGATCTTCCTATGGATCATGGTAGTGCGACATATCTATTCCCTATTCATACTCGAATCCGTCTGCCTAGTTCGCAAGCACGTATCGAGTATTTCTCTAGGGCCAGTTCATGGCTATCCAATTAGGAACGCAGAGCATAACATGTATCTGCCAACCCCTCACTCTGAGTTAGTAAAGAGTTCCATATTGTACAATGCCAAAAAAATGTACAATCATCTGCCATCTGAAATTAATTCCATTTCATCCCTTTCCTGCATTTCTGCAGAGCCTTGAGATCATACTTCTACTGAGAAAGCCTTTTACGCGGTTAACGATTTTTTATTAATATCTAGGGTTCTAAATTTAACACACATTCACTAAATTTAAGAAATGATTTTGTTTTCTATCCATTTAAATTTAGTATTGACATTATATACAGTTGTTTATTTACATGTATGTTTATATTTTATTTATATTTAATTAAATAAATTTTTGACAATGTACAATTTCTATAATTGTATAAAGTATTGTTTTAGTTTTGTATGTTTGCTGTTAGTTTTATATGTTTTTCTATTGTTAAGTGAAGTTTTGTATGTTTTTTATATTCTTTTTTTTTAGCTTTGTCAACAAAATTGTAATTTTTTTTTTATGAAAATAAAGCAATTTCTTTCTTCCAAGGTCATAAGATCTAATCTGTTATATGTCTTAATATAGTCCTCAATATAGTCACAATTCAAAAGTAGACTATACTTATATTCTGATTTTTTTATGTCTTCTATCAAATTACACATTCTCATTAAAGATAATTAATTATATTTGTATCTCTTACAACTCCGAGTATCTTGCATGCAGTGACAAATAGCAGCGTGAAATTAACTTGTGCCCCTTCATTCAAATTAATTGCAGCCAACCGCAACACGCGCTGCATGCACCACGACTACATTGTTGCTGCATTCTTTCATTTTTTCTATCTCTGCTCGCTGCGACTATTATAAACTTTGTTTCTGGCGTCGTAATTACATTTCACAAAAACTGCAGACTGCTGCAGTATCGAGCATTTGTGAAGCAGAGCGGACTAATAAAGTTTTGTGTTTTTATTTTAATTAAAAAATATACATTGTCTGTTTACATACTCCATGAATAGGCGTTTCCTTTTCATAATAGACTACAGAAAAAACATTTAAATATTATACAGGGTGAGCCTTACATAAGGACCAATATTTTTAAGGGTAGTATACCAGTATACCCAGAAGTGGCTCATCCCTATAACTTTTTTTCTCAGATAAAAAAACGAGATTTGGTATGTTTAGTATATGACATAAATTAGGATTTATTGACGTATTCATTATTGTTTTTGGTCACTTCCTATTTCACCGGATATGACTACAACTTTTGATTTTTAAATAGCACCCTCGGTATTTTTTTACTTTATTCGATAGACATCACATTCTGAATAGAATGGCATATCGTATGTCAACTTTTGACATTTTCGCTTAATAAAAAAATCCTAGTTTAAATTTCAATCTAGGGTGCCATGGCTATGTTAAAAACACTAATTCTTAATAAAGGAGTCTTGGAAAAAATTATTTGATCGTCTAATATTTTTGTGTCTCGTCCTGGCCAGTGAGAAAATGTTCAAATGGTATTTTTGATCATATCTCAATTTTTTCAAATGGAACGAGGGTGGCTCATTAGCATATTTGAAAAAAGCATTTTTTACGAATAATAATTTTACGATTTTTTTTAATTAATTACTTATAATAATTACGAATAATTTTACGAATAAATACCACACACTTGGTATTTCGAGTCAAATTTTCGTTACGAACCGTAAGTTTAGTTTGGTTTAAACCAAAGTTCTGCTTTGCTTTTACTGTCCTATCTTATTGACAGAAGACTAACAAACAAAACAAATTAGATATAACGACAAGGAAATCCTAAAATTTGTACTATTGTCATGTATACAGTATGTACATAAAGTATGGAATAAATTCATTTTATTGAACTGGGATTTTATTAAAAATAAATGCTCGAACACGTCGATCTGTTTTAATCGTTATAAAAGGGGCACATTTTTGTCATATTACCTTGCCTCCAGCTTCACCCCTTGAGTGGGGGTGAGCGGCACCCCTAGTTTTTCTAATGGGAAGGGAGGTCGAGTGATACCTTATTTTAAAGATCTCTCGCTCCAGATTATAGTCCTAGAGTTTGAAGTTGCTAGTGTCATCTTTGTTAACATGACAGCTTGTCAAAATTCCTAATTTTCTTAGTTTTGTCAAGCTGCCATATTAATAGAAATTATGGTAGCTACATCAAACTCTAGGGTTACAATCTCTAGCGAGAGACCTTTAAAATAAGGTGTCACACGACCCCTTTACCCATTACAAAAACTAGGGGTGCCACTCACCCCCACTCGGTAGATTGTTGGAAGTTGTGTTGCACAAAGTTGGAAGTTGCTACCGTAATTTCTCTTAATATGGCAGTTTGAAAAAACTAATAAAATTAGGAATTTTGACAAGCTGTCATGTTAATAAAGATGACAATTTCAAACTCTAGGGCTATAATCTGAAGAAAAAGACCTTTAAAATAAGGTATCACTCGACCCCCCTTCCCATTACAAAAACTAGGGGTGCGATTCACCCCCGCTCGGGGGGTGAAGCTAGAGGCAAGGTGATATGTGTTAAATGTGCCCCTTCTAAAAAATAGATCGACGTGTTCGAGCATTTTTCTTTACTAAAATCCCCGTTAGAGAAAATGAATTTATTCCATACTACTTTATGTACACACTGTATATTACTCTATAATATTGTTACACTCTCATCCATCATTTTATCCTCTGAAAACCAGAATGCTACACACTTTCGAAAAATAAACAAATCAATTTTTAGTTGTCAGAGTAATAGTCAGAGAGGTAATAACTCAAATACAATGTTGCATTTTAAAGTACTTATGCTCGCGGCTATAATAAATCTTGTTCTCGTCTCCATACAAGGAAGAAACAAATCGAAGGACTATAATGCGGCATGAGATTATTGAATAACGAGACAAATGAAGTCTCCTATACATATAATGAAAAAGAAACGCATATTAATAATAAATAAGATTTTTTTAATTATTAATAAATATACCGGGTGCGTCTCAAAACTGAATCACGCCTATAACTTTTTTAATTTTTCAGATAATAACCGTGATTTAGTATGTTAGTATATGACATAAATTAGGATTGATTGACGTATTCAATTGTTTTCGATCACTTCCTGTTTCACCGGAAATGACTGCATTTGATTTTTAATTGACACCTTCGGTATTTTTACTTTATTCGATAGAAAATGACACTCTGAATAGAATGACATATCACATGTCAACTTTTGATATTTTTGCATATGATTTATTTGAAATTGTAACATACGGTTCATACTGACAATTTGACTCGAATTACCAAGTGTGTGGTTAATCCTTTATTAAAAATTAGTGTTTTTAACACAGCCAAGGCACTCTAGACTGAAATTTAAAATACGATTTGTTTTAAGCAAAAATGTCAAAAGTTGACATATGATATGTCATTTTATTCAGAGTGTCATTTTCTATCGAATAAAGTAGAAATATATCGAGGGTATCATTTAAAAATCAAAAGTTGTAGCCATTTCCGGTGAAACATGAAGTGACCGAAGAAACTGAATACGTCAATCGATCCTAATTTATGACTTTATTATACTAACATACCAAATTTCGTTTTTTTTATCTGAAGAAATAAAAAAAGTTATAGTGGTGAGCCCAGGGGTGACGAATGTTGTCTATTGAATTTTTATATAGGGTTTATTTATTTTAATTATTTAGCATATGGGCTTACATGGATTTCACTACAACAATGTACACCGGGTGGTGCATTATCATTGGAAATCCCATGCATATTTTGAACTGTTCAAATATTGGCTACCCTGTTGATTTTATAGCGAAGTCGTAAATAGATTTCAAGTAGTAATCCACACAACTTGTATTATTTAAAATATTTTCAAATGATTCCAAAGATTCTAATATAGTATCAATCGAATCTATATTTTCTTGGTTATCTTCTACGTTTTCATATTAAGTACCATTGCGATAAAAAAAAACTAGTACAAGAATTAGTAGTCCCAGATAGAACTCCTGGTCTATAAGGATATCGAGAAGTGGATATCGTCGTCACTATGAAACAATACAATTATACCACATAACTTTTTAGGCGTTACCATGAATTTGGTAATAATTGGTAGGTATACGTGGCGAAATAAAAGTATAAAAAATTTACCTACCTTTTAAAAATGGGCAATTTTTCAAGTTTTAAAAATATTTTATTATAGACCACCAGATTAAATTATATTTTGTTGTACTATTTTTTTTTTTGATGGCAATGGTACGTATACAAAGTCATCTGGTTGGCTGTATAGTTGCTTTCTCAATAAGGTTTTTTTCTATTTTTCCAGGACTTGAATTTTTTCTTGTTCTTTCTTGATAACATAATTCATTTTCAACTATTTTCAAGTTGTCTACTGATTGAATTGGTCGTGAACGCATTATGGACATCAAAACCTGGAAAGGTTTGATGTCCGTATTGTTTATACATATTTCTTCATTTCCAGTAGTAATCTTATTGTGAAATTCCTCCATATTTTGTGCTTCACCTTGTATATTGGTAATATCGATCTTTCTTTGTGTAAGACCCTGTATATTTTACCTCATAATATTCTAGATATATTTTAAACGCCGTAACAAAATCACACTAATTTTGTCAAGCGAGGCTTCAAAGCTTATCGCTCCAGATTGTTTAGACTACGTAAGGGCAAGCGGCGATAATATAAACAGAACGCTGGTCACGGCACTTAAAAAATATATCTTAAGGCTCATAGTTTTTTATGAAAGACGCACACAATATCGGAGAGGTTCAGTTTAATATTTAGGTTGGCATTTAGTTGCTTTTGAATCTTTTAAAGAAGTGGAGTGTCGCTTAACGTTAATTTAAATACGAGCTAAATAATTAATTAATTTAAATAGTTATAAAATTGTGACAGTGTTGTGGCAGTGTTAAAGCTAGATTATAGGGTGAGTTGATTCACTGAGTATGCATTCTCTACATGTTCTGTTTTAATTTTATAATTGATTTATTTAAGAGGTATTAGTTTAAAGAGTCATCTTCTTTATAATGATTTGTTTGTATCTGTAACTGAAACAGACTCTTGCGTTTGGAGTCATTGCACGTCTTAGTACAGGGTAAATGTATTGTTTTTAAGTTATTATTAGTAGTGGCAAGGGTTCACTATTTGGGTGGCAAGGGTTCACCAGTTGTTTAAAGAGCTAGTGGCAAGGGTTCACTAGGCTGGTGGCTAGGGTTTACCAGTTGTTTAGAGAGCTAGTGGCAAGGGTTCACTAGGCTGGTGGCAAGGGTTCACCAGTTGTTTAGAGAGCTAGTGGCAAGGGTTCACTAGGCTGGTGGCAAGGGTTCACCAGTTGTTTAGAGAGGGCTCTTCGCGTTTAGTGCCGTAAGATATGTTTTGGACATTTGTCAAGGGTGTTTTGCGTTTATTACCCGTTGTAACATTTGAACTGTGATATTTTACCTTAATAATAAATATCAGGAATTTTGTAGGACCGGCATACTCACAAAGATTTTTTCTTTTCAGGCAAGTCTATGTCATGAACCATCCTGAACAAGAACCTGCCTTACCCATAGCCGTTCGAGTTAAAGTTTTCTTTTAAGTTTTTGTTTATTTACCAATGATTATTTTATTTTTTTTACATTTATTAAATTCGATTAAAATTTAATATGCTCAGGCTTTTTGGTACCATAGAATTTTTCAGAAGTGGGATAATAAAAGGTAGATCCTAGGTTCTGGATGGTCGTGACATTTTTTTTTACAAATTTAGATTCTTGATATTTAAAGATATACCGACACATGTGGTAAAACTGGCCACATTGCCAAAAAGTGTACGGCATAGAATCTTTGTGTGCACACTTACAGTGTACGGCACAGAGTAGACTAGGAATGAGCGAAAGTGTAACTATTGTAAACTAAGTGGGCACATTGAGGCAAATTGTTATAAAACAAAAGGGAAAATACTAAGCCGATCGCATGACTAAGCACAGCAGATGACGTAATTAATAAGAAGTATTTTAAGGGTATTTTAATCAATGATAATAGAACAAATTTATTGCTTATATAAATTTAGGAAGTTCGTTATTAGATATGATATATGTGCACGTAAAGACTATGGACAAGGAGTTGCAACCACTTTGGGTTCTGTGCAAGTGAAAATTAAAATTGACCAACTATAGAAGCAGAAGTAAAGATTAAGATAGTAAGGGATGATTTACAAGAATTTCCTATTTTCGTTGGTAGACATTTTACAGAACTACCTCACATAATAATAGTTAAAGATTTGTTAATTCAAAAATTATAACGAACTTCAAAACATCGAGCCAGCTTTTCATTTAAAGAAAGTTAAATTGTATGTACATAAAGACACGAATGTTCCTGCAAGCCATGTTGCGAATATTCAAGTTTATTGTAAAAAATATTAAAGATTACATTTTTATTGAAACAGTAGTATTGTATACACAAGAAAACAGAGAGTATATAATACCTAATATTATTATACGGTTTTTTCCTGGAAAGCTAAAAGTTTTATCGTGTATTAATCAATCTGACCAAAACATCATTTTCCGCAATAACAAGGTGTTTGCAAGAACATACCTAAGATTTGTATTTCTGAGAGATTCTTGAACAGGTATATTTATAATACTGATATGTATATTTTGTGTAGGTGATAAATATAAAATGAGTTTATCACTCTTGTTTGGGATTATCAATTAAAAATATAGCCAGAAATTAGCAATAAACAATAAAATGTTAGACCAAGACTGGAAATTACTTAAAGGAAATAAAGTAGTAGTAGTATGTTTTACAGATATCTAATATAATTAAAATGTATTGTTTGTAAAACATGTTTGAATATTTCATTATCTATGTTTATATAAAACTTCGTGCTGATTTGTAAAGTAATTCAAGATATACAGTGCAAGCAATACAACACAAAATATATAGGTGCTCTTGTCAAGATAATATAAACAATATAGAGCGTAATGAACAAAAATCCATAAACAAATTGAATAAAAAAAAATAATATCCACAGATACTAGATATAAATAAGCAGGTGAAAAGGTTAGCTTTCAATTTACTGATATTTAAAATAGCAACTGCGTGTGCGATAGTTTCGAAATGGTTCTTTTACTGCTTTCATATAGTATGGATTATTTTTAAATATTGAATTAAGTTAAATTAAAAAATATATATATTTTTGTTATTTGACTAAACATGTGAAGATATCTAGATTTAAAAATCCTTAATTGGGCAGTCTCTGTGTGTGATCTCATTAATAAGCCAACGATTAAGGATAACCTAAAATACTGAAATAATATATTTATTTTCTACTACATGAAAATATAATGTGAAAACTCTATATGGGTTATATTTTTATATGTGGAAACTGTGTTTTACATTTAGTCAATTGTTACCATCCACTCGTATGTAGTGTAAAATTATCCACTACATATTTTGTTTGAATTAGAACTTTATTAAAGGCTAGCAAAACTAATATTTATATTTTCAGAGTCGTTTCTGATTATTTTTTTTTGTGAAATTTAAAATATTGAAAGTAATTTTTCTACAAATATAGCAATGATAATTTGTATAGATAAGTTTAGTTTCTTTTTAAATAAATAAATAAATCTTCTCTTGAACTGGTCGAAATAGAAATGGTTTACCAATAAAATAATTTTATAACAATAAACGAGAAGAACAATCTCAACCAGAAATTATTAACTAGTAACTAGTGTTTTTCTTGACTTTTATCCAACAAATTTGTTAGATAAATACTTAGTAGAGTTAAACTAAACTTACTCTAAAACGTGTTCAAATTTATATTTATTAATAGTTAAATTTAAACATTTTTTTTCGAAACTGCGAAGTCTAATAATTCAGAATTATGAATTTGTGGCATATCATCTAATTACAATAAGTCCTTCAATTGTATAAGTGCAAACAAGGCAATAACATCTATGCAAGCAAAGTTTTAGTTTCATAGTTAAACTTGCCGGAGGTACTACAGCGACAGTCAAATGACAGATTACGCCATCCGGTTTTTAACAAAAATATCATTCGTTTAAGCTTGGAACATTAGCTGTTGTTGAAAGTCTAAGAAAATTTATAATTTACCTATTGGATATATATTTTTTTTACTCCTGTAGCATATTGTAATTCGTTAGAGACAGCTAAAACAAAGAAGGATATGATTTCTCGAATTGCTATATGGTGGCTGGAGTTTCAAGAATTTAATTTTATGGTAGAGTATACACTTTGTAAAAGAATGAAACATATCGACGTCTTAAGTCGCAACCCTTGTGATTTACATACCTGTGAGAAAGTAATGCGTATAGAACAAGCTGACTGGGTTTTGTCAGGGCATTTAACAAATACCAAGATATCCGCCATTAAGAATATACTTCTGTAGCCTTCTGAAACCGAACACGAAGTTTATAAAAATTATTGTTTACGTGACGAACGGATCTATCGAATTACGGCACGTGGTTTACAATGGGCAGTCCCAAAGGGAATGCGTCACCAAATTGCCCAAGTAGCTCATGACGAGTTTGAGCTGAACCTATGAATATATTACACATCGATCATCTGAGTCCGTTTCCGAAAAGTAAACATTCTAATTTATATTTAATAGTTGGCATTGATGGTTTTATTAATTTTTGATTTCTAAAACAAGTAAAGGCTACAAAAACAAAACATGTTATAGTTTACCTTAAAGATATTTGTTCGACCTATGGCGTTTCCAAGACTAATCATAGATCGAGAAAATTGTTTTACATCCAAAATTTCCAAAAATTTCTGTCAACAAAATAATATTAAGCATGTTCTTAATGCTGTCGCTACTACACGTGCTAATGGACAGGTTGAACGTTTAAACCGAACAATCCTTGACGTTCTCCTTGCCTCAACATCCGAATAAGGGCTTTGGGACGAAAAGGTAAGAGATATTTAATTTGGTCTCAATACTGTCATTAATAAACCGACTGGCAAAACACCAAGCCAATTACTATTGTCTTACTCCCCAAAAGGTAGTACTGAAGGCACTGACAGCATCTTAACTGATGATATTAAGCAGATACCATTAGTCATAGAAAACCTAATCGAATCGCAAGACGCGAGGCAGCTGAAAATTTTATAGTCGCACAAAATAAACAAAATTAGCCTTAAGCTATGAGAAACCGATTAAAGAATCAGCAAAAAAAAAACGATTAAAGAATCAGCAAGCAACAGGTATTAATCGAAAATTGACATCTTCATATGATGGTTCAATGGTTATACAAGTGGTACTACCGAATGACAGATATGTAGTAGCAGACATGTCAGGGTCGTATCACTCGTAAAGTAACCTACGAGAATGTGATAGCAGTGGATCGAATGTGTTCTTCGATTCCAATTGGTGGAGGTTTCTCTGGCGAATCCGATGAAGCTAGTGATGAAGAAGGGTTGGTTTTGTTAGATCTAGATGAAGCTGCTACTAGCCAACTCGAGACGAGTTGATAGCAGGATGGCCGAATGTAAGACCCTGTATATTTTACCTCATAATATTCTAGATATATTTTAAACGCCGTAACAAAATCACACTAATTTTGTCAAGTGAGGCTTCAAAGCTTATCGCTCCAGATTGTTTAGACTACGTAAGGGCAAGCGGCGATAATATAAACAGAACGCTGGTCACGGCACTTAAAAAATATATCTTAAGGCTCATAGTTTTTTATGAAAGACGCACACAATATCGGAGAGGTTCAGTTTAATATTTAGGTTGGCATTTAGTTGCTTTTGAATCTTTTAAAGAAGTGGAGTGTCGCTAAACGTTAATTTAAATACGAGCTAAATAATTAATTTAAATAGTTATAAAATTGTGACAGTGTTGTGGCAGTGTTAAAGCTAGATTATAGGGTGAGTTGATTCACTGAGTATGCATTCTCTACATGTTCTGTTTTAATTTTATAATTGATTTATTTAAGAGGTATTAGTTTAAAGAGTCATCTTCTTTATAATGATTTGTTTGTATCTGTAACTGAAACAGACTCTTGCGTTTGGAGTCATTGCACGTCTTAATACAGGGTAAATGTATTGTTTTAAGTTATTATTAGTAGTGGCAAGGGTTCACTATTTGGGTGGCAAGGGTTCACCAGTTGTTTATAGAGCTAGTGGCAAGGGTTCACTAGGCTGGTGGCAAGGGTTCACCAGTTGTTTAAAGAGTTAGTGGCAAGGGTTCACTAGGCTGGTGGCAAGGGTTCACCAGTTGTTTAGAGAGCTAGTGGCAAGGGTTCACTAGGCTGGTGGCAAGGGTTCACCAGTTGTTTAGAGAGCTAGTGGCAAGGGTTCACTAGGCTGGTGGCAAGGGTTCACCAGTTGTTTAGAGAGGGCTCTTCGCGTTTAGTGCCGTAAGATATGTTTTGGACATTTGTCAAGGGTGTTTTGCGTTTATTACCCGTTGTAACATTTGAACTGTGATATTTTACCTTAATAATAAATATCAGGAATTTTGTAGGACCGGCATACTCACAAAGATTTTTTTTTTCAGGCAAGTCTATGTCATGAACCATCCTGAACAAGAACCTGCCTTACCCATAGCCGTTCGAGTTAAAGTTTGTTTTCTTTTAAGTTTTTGTTTATTTACCAATGATTATTTTATTTTTTTTACATTTATTAAATTCGATTAAAATTTAATATGCTCAGGCTTTTTGGTACCATATTTGAGCTCTTGTTTTTATTCCTGGAGACTGGCCTTTTTTCAGTTGATCTAATTGTTGACTATTCTTATCAGTTGTCTCGGAATGCGCCCGATATCTTTTTGCCGCTTCACTATCCGGTTTCAATGATTTTATATATAATCATTTTTTCCAGCACTACTCGCACTCATTTTTGCCTAGTTTTACAAAATTCACTTTAAACAGAATATTTATACGAAAATATAGACGAATCTAACCACACGCCTTAGCGTCTAGTTTCGCGATTAGTGTTGCTAGTTATGAAGGCTGGTTTAGCATAACATGTGAGAGATAAAATGTTGTCTTCGGCATCGTTCAATTCACGATAGCCTGTGAAGGATATGAAAATGCAGCCCGGCCGCATATTTGTAAACAACATCCATGATCGCGATTCGGTTCTAAGCCGAACGATGCCGCGTAGACAGCATTCGATTGCGATCCTGAATGCTGATTTCGGGCAACCCATTAATAAATTTCGCGATATCGTCTGGTGTTTATAAGAGGTGTTAAGGCAGTTAAAATTTGGAATCACGGATGCT
The DNA here is from genome assembly GCF_002938485.1 of Sitophilus oryzae. NCBI lineage: Eukaryota > Metazoa > Arthropoda > Insecta > Coleoptera > Curculionidae > Sitophilus > Sitophilus oryzae. Next base: position 7,003,587 of record NW_022147434.1, on the reverse strand, counting down.
ATTTACCGGACCAATTTGCGATATCGTATGCTTTTTACGCGGCATCGCTCGGCCTAGAACCGAATTGCGATCATGGACGTTGTTTACGAATGTGTAGCCCGCATACCTTTAAAACCCGGACATGCTCGGATAAATCCGAGGACATAGAGAAACCCTACTTCAAACTAAAAACCTGAACCCAATCCGGCAATATATTTCTATTTATTAATTTAATCTTCTTAAAAGTTGCTGTTTCACAACATCAACCCGTTTGGATCGTTCGCCTTTACGTCTCTTCTTATTCGAATCTCTCTACATCTTTAAAAATGCGAAAGTTAATTTAAAGTTCTTTGGAGCCAACTTCGCCCCTTGACAAACCGACCGACCGACGCAAACTTTACTTAATTTAAAATTTACGGTCCTGTTGTCTTCTAACGCCGATTCGAACGAATTAAGAACTTTCTCGGATTCGCCTAATTTATGGCCGTTTGTTTATCGTGTCGTATGAATACCCGTTTTACATTATCGCTCTTCTTCTTATTAGCATTAATTAGAAAAGGTGCTCTATTATAATCATTATTAGATAAAGATATAAAAAAGTTGACCAAATGAGCACAAATCGTTTCAGTTGAAAATATAAATAAATGTTGAAACAAAACTGTTATTTTGGATGTAAGGTTATTTAGAAATATACCGGGTGCGTTTCAAAAGTGGCTCACCCCTATAACTATTTTCTATTTTGAGATAAAAAAAATGATATTTAGTATGTTAGTATGACATAAATTAGGATTGAGTGACGTATTCAATTATTGTTTTCTTGACATTTTCGCTTACAAAAAAATCGTATTTTAAATTCAATCTAGAGTGCTATGGTTGTGTTAAAAACAATAATTTTTAATTAAGGAGCCTTGGAAGAATATATTTCATCGTCTAATGTTTTTCATGTCTTGTCTTGGCCGGTTAAAAGACGCACAAATCGTTTTTTTTAATCATACAATTTTTTCAAATGGAACAAGGGTGTGTAGCATTTTATTTAAAATTCAGATAATTTATATAAATGTACAGAATTATTTTATTTAAATAATTCAAGTTTAAGTCCTCGCACCGAGATGGCATTCTAAGTATTGTTATTATCTTTTATTTTTTCTTCAAGTTTATTTCTGGCGAGATATTTGAGTCCGATCGAAGTTCGTTCGTCACTTTATTTCTGACGGTATAGGTATAGACATACCTGGTGCCTATCTTCATCGCCATATTGGTGGCTAAAGGCTGAACCCGATAGAGTTATCGGCGTTTGTTGGCATTTTGCCAATTTGTTTGGGAAAACCTTCTGAGCAGAGGTAACACTCTTAATTTAAACGTAACGTTGAGTAACGTTTCCTAATACCTTTCTTTTCTTTCTATAAGGTTTTAGTATATGGCAGCATTTTAGTTTATGGTACGCATTTTATTTGATGGTAGCATTTTCTGGTGCCATTTTGTCTTTTTTGTATCTGACATTTGGTCCACGTTTGTACCTACATTTCACAACGGGAATAACGGAGGAATTTCCTGAATCCATCCAAGTTTTCGATCCTGTCTGTTCAGAAACCAACTTATACCACAATCCAGTTCCAGTAGCAGTTCACCACAACCAGCTTGTGACCAGAACGGATAGAACAGGCCAGATCATTTGATTTTATATCTATATAATTTATAAATTCATTTGAATTCATTAAGCCCTTCAGGCATATTATATATTTAATTACTTAAGAATTTCACTTTGATAAATTTTACACATGTTATGCATATTTCTGATGTTCACATAGTACGGTTTTTTTAATATAAAGAGTCCCTACATTTTGGTACCAAGATCGTCAGACTTTATGCGGAATAATTAGTATAAAATAATATTCAGAAGCGTGCAATTTTTACTTACCATTTTGGGTGATATACTTTGATACATACAATTTACCAACAAATATTTTCAAACATCAAATTTTTCATAGTCTGATTTAATTATTCTATTTTACATTTAATTATTAATTATACTTAGCTATTAGTTTATCTCAGCGTTTCATTTGTGTAATTCCTAAAATAAGTAATACCTATATTCTGAGTTGATTTCTCAGTTTTCAACTTAGAAGTTTTCGAAACTAAATGGAAAACTGAGTGGCGCCCAGTATCTTATAAAGACGTAAGTATCACAATTATTTAATTTTCACTGAAGTGACCTACATATTATGTAGGTTACTTCAGGGCACTTTTTAAAAATATAGAGAGTTCTACAGGGTGTCCCCAAAAAATGTTACATATCAAAGTTGTGTTTATTGTAATGGAACACCCTATATATTAATTGATTTTCGGATTCTAGGAGAAAAATAAAGGTGAGTTTTATTAAAGTAGTACAATACCTAAAATCTAAGGATTTTGACATATTTCACATTTTGTCAAAATGAAGAGTAAATTTTAAATTTCGATAACAGCTACCTAAACTTTAGTTGACCTTGTATAGCCTGATATTTAATTACAGTAACCATTGTATGTTAAATCAAATTGAAATTTGACCCGAAAAGTTATACAGGGTGAGACAAAATTAATATGGAACATTAGTCACTTTTAAAAGCCTTCAAATCACTTTTAAATATTATTCCGGTGTTCAATGAATAATTTATATATCTTCAAAATATTATTAAGGTTGCCTACTCTCAAACCAATATTCTTCTAGATATTTTCGTTTATATGATTTGACCTGAGTAGATCTTTATTATTTGATAAAATCTAGGTGGCTGTGATATGTATGACGTTACTTCAACATAGCTATCTATAATTAACCCAACTTTGACAATTAGTTATCATTTTGTCAGTTAAAACAAAAAATTCACAGATTTTGCAACATGCGCAACCATCATAGGCGTATTGAAAATACCAGACACAAGTTGGCGGTTGTCGAAGAAAAAAACTTTTTTTTTACACACCCCTTAATTTTAAATGAACTTAATCGATACTTTACGGTCACCCTTATAATGTTTACTACTGAACTGTGATATTTATTTCTTGGTTACAGAAACCATGCAATGTAAGGTCGTGGCGATAAGCAGCAAAAATAAATTACATTAATAAAAATTAATGTAAAAAATAAAATTTGGTCACAAAAAGTTTTTATTATTATTCTAAAGTAATAACCATAAATATAAAATCTTGACACTTAGTGATGGTGGTTTCATTATGTTGTTTCTTGCATTGGACTTTATTAATTAAATATAAATCTGAAACAAAATTTCTGATTTTAACGATAGGTACCTATAATTTTTTAATATTATTTCTGAAAAATAAGAAAGTAAACGTAATAATAATTAATATCGGTTTAAAGGTCGAAACTACCAGTTTGATTAGATTATCGATGTATACTCTGTTTTTTTTTCTCAGGTAAGATAGACGATGAAAAGAAAAGCAGATGTCATCCCATACCAATCTATTTATTTTACTAAAAAAAGTTTCCAATATTTTTTAAGTTAGCTATGGATGGGTTTAAATATAAATCCGTCATGCGTCGTCTCTTGTTGTTTTTAACCAGTTTTATTAGTTTATTTCAAAAATGACAGATAATATTTCAATTTTACTGGTTTGACGGAACGATGAACGACAAACGGACGCCGGATTAGGATTCTAAGCCCCTCAGTTTTAATATCTTTGACATGTGTGCCTGTCCAGAGGCCTGTCATAAAATATTTTTGAAATGCTGCGAATAAGAAACTTCTTATTTCTTATGAAAATCATTTTTTATTATCTTGGCTCTCCGAGACGTTTTCCATATCCGTATATACACCAGTGGTAAGTCACGGTAATATTTATTAACCATATTCATATTAGATATTATTACTTACCTTCCTGATTTATATTTCCTGTTGTCTCTGATGATCCTTCAAAATCTTCCAAGGTCGAAGAAGAAGTACCGTTTGTAGTTACTGATAAAACTTTAGCAATTTTCTTGCGATTTGTATAGGCTCGACAACGTTCGACGTTTAATTTAAGTTTTCTAGCCTTTTTTTCATCTTCTGTAGTATTTAAGATTTTTTTTAACGAAGATTCAGTTAATGAACGATGAACTGTTTCGCTTATCCGCCATTTTTTAAAAGGTACCACAGACCACTTGATTCGAGTCATCACGTAACTATTGGATTTTATATTTATATATTATATTTGCATTTTATATCCGATTCAACTTGTATCCGATGACTTCCGATCTGATTACTCCTACACTGATATAATCTGTATTACGACTTATGCTAGGTTAATTAAGGAAATTTGCGACCAATTTTGAATTAAGTTATACTGCAAAGACTAGCATGCCTATGATTTGTCGTTGTCAATTATAATTTAAAAGTAAAAATATGTAAAAATATTATTTTTATAAAGCCACAAAGGAGAATAACAAATTGATAATGATTAAATAGACCATCCAAGAGATAATGAAATTAAAAAAAAAAATTAAGTTTTAACTGTCATAATTTACTAAGAAAAAGCAGTTCTAGCATAATTCAATAGGTTCAAAATTTACTCGACCATTAGTCTTTACCTTTTCGATAAGTTATGAGATCGTTGGGATACGAGAGGTGCTTAGACATTTTCATTTTCAAAAACGTCTTGTATTTCGAAAATGAATTTTACTTCGAAGTGCAAGTAAATTAGTGGATATACCTAAATACGCCAAATAGGTATCTTTTTTTCAAGTAATTATGTTTATAGAATAGGCGAGTATTGTTTTAACAAATACTTATACGTATATTACGTCAAAGTACAGAGGCAACATTATTTTTGATGTCGACTGTAAAATAATGTGAAAATTAAGGGAGATATAAAAACTGATATACTAATACATAAAACATGATAGAAAGTTTAGCAAATATTATATTACAATCAAAAATAACATACATGCATACATATAAATTTAAAATGTGGTAAAATACAAATATGAGGTATGGGTGCAAAATATGACATGTGCATTGGTGGCTTACACACTGGATAAAATCAGAAAAATTGCTAATCAATTAAAAAATGCAATAAAGAAGTTAGCGTCTTTTTAACTTATATTAATAACAACTAAAGTATACTAAAATCAATAAATTTTACAACTAGACAATTCCATAATTTCGGAGAAAAAATAATATCATATGTATCGATTTAAGGTCTAAACACTTCGCTATTAAACTCTTAAGAAAATTAAGAAATCAAATTTAATTAACAAACCCAATCCCGTAAGGACGCAACTGAAATAAAAATTACAGAACTGTTTTTATATGAAAAAATACATCTTGATACATGGAAGACGTGTACTAAATTTTATAAAAATATTTAAAATAGTATCAGTGTCATTGTAAAAAAAACTGATTTTCCTGAAAACTTTACCGCCCTGTATAAAAATGGGAGGCAACATTACTTTTGATACTGTTAAATAATATGATAATTAAGAAATATATAAAAAAATTGTGTACAAATACATTAAACAGAGAATACAAAATTATATACATACATATAAAATTAAGCGTAAGTACCATAATAAGGATAATACCTTATTGTTTACGAATACAGTGTGAGCCTACAAGACTCACAGTTACGAACAATATAAAATGAAATATTCATGAAATATAACACACACCCTATTAGCTTCACGGCTTATACAATCGAATAAATCACATAATATTTCTCTCACCTACATACTTGACTTAAAACTCAAAAAGTACTCACCAATATCTTAAACCTAACAGATTTTAATCAATTTTCAACACTTTTAATACTTCGAAGCGTATTTTAACATTATGGATCATGTTATTTACGACCTCTACCTCATTTCGGCCTTTGAACGACCTTGCCCTATTCCATATTCCTATAACGCCGGCTAAACTATCGACGTGTTGACAGGCAGGTTATCGAACCCATGCGGCTCTAGCATGTCGTTTTTTCAAAGATGGGTCCCATATAAACGCGGCCAGAAGTATTTTCAATACTAAAAAAATTCAGAAATTTGCCGAAAATGCAAACTTATCTTACATCAAAGAGAATTGAAATGATTCTATTAGTTGGTGAATGCAGTGTGCTGTCACCAATTAATAGAATACTTAAATGCTCCTGATTTTATCTAGTCTGGTTTTTTTATGGGGATATGTTAAAGACAGTACATATTTACAAAACTCGACCATTGTCGACAACATGAGAGAAATTATTGTAACTGCTTTTCGACGTAGAACTCCACATTTGCCTTTTAAAATGAAAAGACCCTTTTGAAAAGACAATTTGTAGTTAACAGGAAAGGAAGCATTTTGAGCATTTGATTTCATCTAGCTAATTTTGTCACATAATAAAATTATAAGTTTATATCTAGTTTTAATTCTGTAATAATTAAAATATGTTTAAACGTGTATCTTTTTATTACCGTTGAGTATTTTACTCTACATTCTTTAATTTTTGTTAAATTAACAAAAGGTATATCACAGCCACCCTAGATTTTTTCAAATAATAGAGATCTACTGACGCAAAATCATAAATATTAAAATATCTAGAAAAATATTTGTCTGAGGGGTAGGCAATCTTAATAATATCTTGAAGATATATAAATTCTCCATTGAACACCGGAATAATATACTGGGTGGTTTATTTAAAATAAAGGAGCAACTTGCTTTTAAAAGTGACTAATGTTCCATATTGATTTTTTCTCACCCTGTATAACTTTTCGGGTCAAATTTCTATTTGGTTTCACATACAATGGTTACTGTAATTAAATATCAGGATATACAAGGTCAACTAAAATTTAGGTAACTGTTATCGAAATTTAAAATTTACCCTTCATTTTCACAAAATGTGAAATATGTTAAAATCCTTAGATTTTAGGTATATGCTTCTTTAATAAAACTCACCTTTATTTTTCTCCTAGAATCCGAAAATCAATTAATATATAGGGTGTTCCATTACAAAAACACAACTTTGATATGTAACATTTTTTGCGGACACCCTGTAGAACTCTCTATATTTTTAAAAAGTTACACAATTTCATATCAATACAAACTGTCGTTCTCCTTACAGCCTCCGCGGCGTATGAAAGGGGCCACCCTGTATAAACAAGGAAAACTTTCTAAACTGTATAAACAAGGAAATTTTTTGTCTGTAGATCATCAATAGTTCACTCAGTATTCATTTTTTGATGCTATTGAACGTATTGATGCTAATCAAATATAAACGTTTTAAATCTAAATTCGTAATTCATTGTGTATATCTGCCTACATCCTCAAGTCACTCCTAAAAATGTCTTACTTGGGTTTAGTTCTTCTGTACCCAGCTTAATTTTAAATAACTGTTCAACAAAAAAAATCAATCTTAATTAGACAAAGCCGCTTATTCGACGATGAAATCTTTTTAGAAAGATTCGAGACTTAAAACCCGAGACACTTAAGAACTCATTTTACGGTTATTAATTAAAATTTACAAGTATTTTTTGTCTTATAAAATCCGCTTTTCTATATGAATTTGTTGCTACCTACTTATATAAAGTTCGCGATCTTAGAAGTTTAATGAATTTAAAAAAAACTGTTAGAGCCTCAGCACCAAATTACTTGCAAATTCCTTAAAATATGTATTAGGTACCTAAAAAATAAATTATTTTTTGTAAAACACAGGAAAGTTATCTTTTAAATACCTGCAATAAATGCTTTTTTTGTAAAACACAGGAAAGTTATCTTTTAAATACCTGCAATAAATGCTTTTTATTCTCGTTAAGTAAACCATTAAATTATATCCATTTATTCTAAATATTATAATATATAATATACTTCATTTTTACTGACACAAGATTTTGATTGTTTTTAACAAGTGAGTTCGAAAATAGAAGATATCTTTTATTCTCGAAAAATCTTTCTCCGGTATCTCTCCTATTTTAGTTAGTTTTTTTTTGGCATGGATTGGAGATTTTGAATCAATTGATACCTCTTGAATCAATTAATGCAAATTTTAATAGAATATTTTTAGAAATGCTTAGTGAAGAGCCTAATTTAACACTTCATAAATAGGCATTAATATCATTAGGCGTTTTTGAGACATTATATCAAAAATTGTATTACAAAATTTCTATAAATTTTAACTACATCAAGACATCACTGGTCTAGATAAGTATGTTAGGTGAGGTTGCTGGGGTTTGGGATCCTGTTTGATCCCTCACTTGGAGGCCTTGTACCCATTGCGATACCCCTGTATTATAGTATATAAAACATTTCTCTCATTCCTTCTTTGCGTTAAAGCACTTCCAGCTGTATGCAAAGTTCCCGATGTCGCTGATTTTGTCTTCTGCTGGTTCCTCTAGTCCCTCCAAAAACCGTGCCCTAAAGTTTTGAAGCGTCGGTTTTCCCGTGCCCGACAGTGACACAGCAGGTGCTCTATGGCTTCTTCTTCCTTTTCTGCAGTAGTCCTCGTTGGAAATCTTCCATCCTACGAGGTTTACTCCCGTAGTTTTCCGTGACAACACCTACAATTATCCGTACCAGATTCTTTTTTGTACTCTAGTAGTTGTTTTTTCTTTTAGCTATCTACCATTGGCCATAGTCTTTAAGTTGTAGTGCAGTCCTCACTGTATTGCTATGTCTCTTGCTGCTTGGCCTTGATGGTAGTTCCTATAACTCCCTTCAGTGTGTTGATCGTCACAAGTGGTGGGTCACCTGCCACGACCTCTCCCATGGCCTTTTCTTTGTCCGCTTTCTGGTTGCCCACCACATTGCTGTGGCCTAGCACATAGCACAGGCCACTCTGCGTCCGCTATGACGCAGCCAGGACAGTTCTTCTCGGCAGTCCATAACAATATGATTCTCGATCTCACTGATTGTATGATGCTTTTTAAAGCGCCTAAGCTGTCCAAGTATATCACGATATCTACTATTGGTCTATATCAGCGATTTTCCCTATAGTATACAACTGACCGGTTTCTTCATAGCGCAAACCTCTGGTTGTGGCACATTACAACCGTCCTATAGCCTAAAAGATCGTCGGATTGCTAGCTCCTCTGAGAAAATGCTTATACCTGTGCCTCCTGAAGTCACCAAATCATGTGTGTAGACTGTTATCTCTTGAGTATTAATTATTAGATAAGTATGTACACTTAATAGTTGTGGATAAGGAGAATAAACCTCTTTAAAAAATATTAGTATTTTAATAAAACACGCTTTTATGTGTTTCAAGTTTAATAAGAGTAATTTTATCTCTACAATATTATGTCTCGGCTTGTTAGGCCTTATTCAAGAGTTTCTTAAAACTAGCCGCCTAACTACACTGTACCGAAATACTCGTATATTGGCAATGGGGGTGGATTTAAGGAGTTTAGAGCAGGAGCAATAAAGAATGTGTTCTTATAAAATAACTAGCTGACCCGGCACACGTTGTTTTGCCATATAAATCTTTTTTATGGGACAACAGTCATTTTTATTCACGGGGAGAAAATTATTAAATTACTAATATCGCTAATCAAAAATAGGGGTGATGGTAGAAGGGTGAAAATTTAGGGTTTATTTAGTATTTTAATAAAACACGCTTTTATGTGTGTTTCAAGTTTAATAAGAGTAATTTTATCTCTACAATATTATGTCTCGGCTTGTTAGGCCTTATTCAAGAGTTTCTTAAAACTAGCTGCCTAACTACACTGTACCGAAATACTCGTATATTGGCAATGGGGTGGATTTAAGGAGTTTAGAGCAGGGCAATAAAGAAGAATGTGTTCTTATAAAATAACTAGTTGACCCGGCAAACGTTGTTTTGCCATATAATTTTTTTTATGGGACAACAGTCATTTTTATTCACGGGGAGAAAATTATTAAATTACTAATATCGCTAATCAAAAATAGGGGTGATGGTAGAAGGGTGAAAATTTAGGGTTTATTTAGTATTTTAATAAAACACGCTTTTATGTGTGTTTCAAGTTTAATAAGAGTAATTTTATCTCTACAATATTATGTCTCGGCTTGTTAGGCCTTATTCAAGAGTTTCTTAAAACTAGCTGCCTAACTACACTGTACCGAAATACTCGTATATTGGCAATGGGGGTAGATTTAAGGAGTTTAGAGCAGGAGCAATAAAGAATGTGTTCTTATAAAATAACTAGCTGACCCGGCGCACGTTGTTTTGCCATATAAATCTTTTTTTATGGGACAACAGTCATTTTTATTCACGGGGAGAAAATTATTAAATTACTAATATCGCTAATCAAAAATAGGGATAGAAGGGTGAAAATTTAGGGTTTATTTAGTATTTTAATAAAACACGCTTTTATGTGTGTTTCAAGTTTAATAAGAGTAATTTTATCTCTACAATATTATATCTCGGCTTGTTAGGCCTTATTCAAGAGTTTCTAAAACTAGCTGCCTAACTACACTGTACCGAAATACTCGTATATTGGCAATGGGGGTGGATTTAAGGAGTTTAGAGCAGGAGCAATAAAGAATGTGTTCTTATAAAATAACTAGTTGACCCGGCAAACGTTGTTTTGCCATATAATTTTTTTTATGGGACAACAGTCATTTTTATTCACGGGGAGAAAATTATTAAATTACTAATATCGCTAATCAAAAATAGGGGTGATGGTAGAAGGGTGAAAATTTAGGGTTTATTTAGTATTTTAATAAAACACGCTTTTATGTGTGTTTCAAGTTTAATAAGAGTAATTTTATCTCTACAATATTATGTCTCGGCTTGTTAGGCCTTATTCAAAGGTTTCTTAAAACTAGCTGCCTAACTACACTGTACCGAAATACTCGTATATTGGCAATGGGGGTAGATTTAAGGAGTTTAGAGCAGGAGCAATAAAGAATGTGTTCTTATAAAATAACTAGCTGACCCGGCACACGTTGTTTTGCCATATAAATCTTTTTTATGGGACAACAGTCATTTTTATTCACGGGGAGAAAATTATTAAATTACTAATATCGCTAATCAAAAATAGGGGTAGAAGGGTGAAAATTTAGGGTTTATTTAGTATTTTAATAAAACACGCTTTTATGTGTGTTTCAAGTTTAATAAGAGTAATTTTATCTCTACAATATTATGTCTCGGCTTGTTAGGCCTTATTCAAGAGTTTCTTAAAACTAGCTGCCTAACTACACTGTACCGAAATACTCGTATATTGGCAATGGGGGTGGATTTAAGGAGTTTAGAGCAGGAGCAATAAAGAATGTGTTCTTATAAAATAACTAGCTGACCCGGCAAACGTTGTTTTGCCATATAATTTTTTTTATGGGACAACAGTCATTTTTATTCACGGGGAGAAAATTATTAAATTACTAATATCGCTGATCAGAAATAGGGGTTGATGGTAGAAGGGTGAAAATTTAGGGTTTATTTAGTATTTTAATAAAACACGCTTTTATGTGTGTTTCAAGTTTAATAAGAGTAATTTTATCTCTACAATATTATATCTCGGCTTGTTAGGCCTTATTCAAGAGTTTCTTAAAACTAGCTGCCTAACTACACTGCACCGAAATACTCGTATATTGGCAATGGGGGTGGATTTAAGGAGTTTAGAGCAGGAGCAATAAAGAATGTGTTCTTATAAAATAACTAGCTGACCCGGCAAACGTTGTTTTGCCATATAATTTTTTTTATGGGACAACAGTCATTTTTATTCACGGGGAGAAAATTATTAAATTACTAATATCGCTGATCAGAAATAGGGGTTGATGGTAGAAGGGTGAAAATTTAGGGTTTATTTAGTATTTTAATAAAACACGCTTTTATGTGTGTTTCAAGTTTAATAAGAGTAATTTTATCTCTACAATATTATGTCTCGGCTTGTTAGGCCTTATTCAAGAGTTTCTTAAAACTAGCTGCCTAACTACACTGTACCGAAATACTCGTATATTGGCAATGGGGGTAGATTTAAGTAGTTTAGAGCAGGAGCAATAAAGAATGTGTTCTTATAAAATAACTAGCTGAACCGGCGCACGTTGTTTTGCCATATAAATCTTTTTTATGGGACAACAGTCATTTTTATTCACGGGGAGAAAATTATTAAATTACTAATATCGCTAATCAAAAATAGGGGTAGAAGGGTGAAAATTTAGGGTTTATTTAGTATTTTAATAAAACACGCTTTTATGTGTGTTTCAAGTTTAATAAGAGTAATTTTATCTCTACAATATTATGTCTCGGCTTGTTAGGCCTTATTCAAGAGTTTCTTAAAACTAGCTGCCTAACTACACTGTACCGAAATACTCGTATATTGGCAATGGGGGTGGATTTAAGGAGTTTAGAGCAGGAGCAATAAAGAATGTGTTCTTATAAAATAATCTAGTTGACCCGGCAAACGTTGTTTTGCCATATAATTTTTTATGGGACAACAGTCATTTTATTCACGGGGAGAAAATTATTAAATTACTAATATCGCTGATCAGAAATAGGGGTTGATGGTAGAAGGGTGAAAATTTAGGGTTTATTTAGTATTTTAATAAAACACGCTTTTATGTGTGTTTCAAGTTTAATAAGAGTAATTTTATCTCTACAATATTATATCTCGGCTTGTTAGGCCTTATTCAAGAGTTTCTTAAAACTAGCTGCCTAACTACACTGTACCGAAATACTCGTATATTGGCAATGGGGGTGGATTTAAGGAGTTTAGAGCAGGAGCAATAAAGAATGTGTTCTTATAAAATAACTAGCTGACCCGGCAAACGTTGTTTTGCCATAATTTTTTTTATGGGACAACAGTCATTTTATTCACGGGGAGAAAATTATTAAATTACTAATATCGCTGATCAGAAATAGGGGTTGATGGTAGAAGGGTGAAAATTTAGGGTTTATTTAGTATTTTAATAAAACACGCTTTTATGTGTGTTTCAAGTTTAATAAGAGTAATTTTATCTCTACAATATTATGTCTCGGCTTGTTATGCCTTATTCAAGAGATTCTTAAAACTAGCTGCCTAACTACGCTGTACCGAAATACTCGTATATTGGCAATGGGGGTGGATTTAAGGAGTTTAGAGCAGGAGCAATAAAGAATGTGTTCTTATAAAATAACTAGCTGAACCGGCACACGTTGTTTTGCCATATAAATCTTTTTTATGGAACAACAGTCATTTTTATTCACGGGGAGAAAATTATTAAATTACTAATATCGCTAATCAAAAATAGGGGTAGAAGGGTGAAAATTTAGGGTTTATTTAGTATTTTAATAAAACACGCTTTTATGTGTGTTTCAAGTTTAATAAGAGTAATTTTATCTCTACAATATTATATCTCGGCTTGTTAGGCCTTATTCAAGAGTTTCTTAAAACTAGCTGCCTAACTACACTGTACCGAAATACTCGTATATTGGCAATGGGGGTGGATTTAAGAAGTTTAGAGCAGGAGCAATAAAGAATGTGTTCTTATAAAATAACTAGCTGACCCGGCAAACGTTGTTTTGCCATATAATTTTTTTTATGGGACAACAGTCATTTTTATTCACGGGGAGAAAATTATTAAATTACTAATATCGCTGATCAGAAATAGGGGTTGATGATAGAAGGGTAAAAATTTAGGGTTTATTTAGTATTTTAATAAAACACGCTTTTATGTGTGTTTCAAGTTTAATAAGAGTAATTTTATCTCTACAATATTATGTCTCGGCTTGTTATGCCTTATTCAAGAGATTCTTAAAACTAGCTGCCTAACTACACTGTACCGAAATACTCGTATATTGGCAATGGGGGTGGATTTAAGGAGTTTAGAGCAGGAGCAATAAAGAATGTGTTCTTATAAAATAACTAGCTGAACCGGCAAACGTTATTTTGCCATATAAATCTTTTTTTATGGGACAACAGTCATTTTTATTCACGGGGAGAAAATTATTAAATTACTAATATCGCTAATCAAAAATAGGGGTTGATTGTAGAAGGGTGAAAATTTAGGGTTGGATGCATTTTTAATACCACATACTTGTCCGATAGGAAGCTGATCATTGGAGAGGGAAAATGGCATAGCGGTTACCTGCGGGGTTCCGCAAGGATCGGTGATCGGGCCTCTACTGTAGAACATCTACTTCGACGGTGTCCTTAGGTTGGATATGCCAGAGGGTGTGGGGCTCCTGGTCTTCGCGGATGACCTTGCGGTGGTGGTTACAGGTGCAACGGAGACCATAGTGACAACCAAGGCTAATATTGCCATCAATAGGATAGCGGAGTGAACCAGGCAGAAACGGTTAGAACTTACACCAGAGAAAACCGAGGCAATACTGGTCACAGGCAGGAGGGCGGTTAAACATGTTGGGGTTGATGTTCTAAACATGGAAATCAGTACCAGGGAGACCATTAAATATCTTGGTGTTCTTTTTGACCGAGGGGCTAGAATGACCAAACTCTCAAAAAAAAGTCATAAAAAATAAAAATAAAAAAAATGTAAAAATTAGGTTACCTACATCCTTATCACTTAGAGTTATAAAAAATAGATCATAACCTATTCTCAGACCTGCTGAATATACATATAAAATTTCATCAAAATCGGTCAAATTACATTTCTTGTTGGTCGTTTATATTATTATCCTTTTTAACTGATTTTAATATTTGTATATCCAGTCATATTTGCGTACCTAATACATTTTTTTCCTTCTAACAATAAGTTTAATTTCTGCTATCCTAAAGTATTAACAGATGGTGTATTTTTGTGATACATTAAAATTTTGAATAAAAAATAAATATACTGTTTGAGGCACAGTCATTATTATTGCCTCATCTGCCCGAATTAAGTAACTTACTCTTCATTTATACAGACAGTGTGTTTTTACAAAGTTCCAGTATTATGTAAATAAATTATGTCGGCGCGACGACAGTATATTTGATTTTCAGATGAGAAAACTTTTGGCGTGAAAATTCTCCGCTATTTTAGAATTAAATGAGCGAGAAGAACTCTAGGAAAATTTCCAGTTGTTTTTCGCAGGAATGGAATTTAGCTTGAGAAAATTGTTCCGTGACAGCATTCCTATTTACTAAAATAAATGTTTGCAGACTCTGGTTGGAAAGATTTGTTTTGAATTAAATTTTTAATTAATCATTTCTGATATTTTAACAAAGAATGAGAAATTCACAATTTACCTCTCTAGAAAAGTGCTTGGTTTGTCCGCTAGAGGGCATCAAACTTTATCTTTACAGATATTTTAAGAACTGTTATTCCGATTAGAATGAGATTTTGGATGTCTATGTTTTGCTAAGTGCTTTAACATTTGATTTTCACAAAAATCAAGAAAAAGTCCGGGAAGGGTAAAAACTACCCACACCCCTACGTAAATTTTACAATAAATATTTTCCAACTCAACCGTAAAGTCGGTATTTCTAATATTTACTACATTTTTTGTTTCTTGTAGAAAACGCCACCGCACATACTTTTTGAGACAAAAATATTTTTCCAAAGCTGACTTTGACATGCGATGTAGCCTTTTTTTTACAAGAGATAAAAAATGTAGTAAATACTAGAAAGAACATTTTACGAAAAGAAAATCGGTTGTCGGTGGAGATGGAAAATATTTATACTAAAATTTATGTAGGGATGGGGGTAGTTTTCACTGTTTCTCTTGATTTTGATGAATGACAAATGTTAAAGCACTTAGCAAAACATAGACACTCAAAATCTTTAAGCTCTTACATTAAAGCGTTTAGCAAAACAAAGTTTCCCCAAATCACATTCAAATTGGAATAACGGTTCTTAAAATCTCCGAAAAAATGTGTTAATTTTTTTAAACTTTGATGCCCTCTGGCAGACAAACGAAGCACTTTTGTATAGAGGTAAATTGTGTCGAATAAACTTATTTTAATTCCAAAAATACGTAGTAGTTCTATGTCCAAGGAATATTGGGACACCCTGTCGTCAGTGGCGTAGCTACCTAGGCTAGGCGGGGCAGTGCCCCGGGGCCCTCAAGCTCAGGGGGCCCTCGAATCCTTACCAGAAATATCGATCGAACTGAACTTTCGGAAATTTCTCCCACTTTCAAAATAAATATGGCAGGTTGCAACCCCACTTTAATCATGGCAACTCAGTTGAGAGAAATTCAAAAGTAATGCCTAGGGAATTCCCTTAAATTCTTTCTGCAGGTTGGCAGTGTTGTCAATTTGACGGATAGTGATATGTGCGTTTTATTATTCATCGATGTGCGTTTTATTGCGACTTCGAGTTAAGATTCTTTTTTCGAGAACGGTTAAAAAATTAATGCTGTATCAGGAGTAAGTAAGCTAATGTCAATAACTTTTTTTGTACTGGTTAATATAGTGGTTCAATTTTATTTGATTTTACCACTCATATTGATGTCCGTTGAGTCAATAAATCTTCAAGATATTCTTCAATTTATGCGAAGTAATAAGTAATGTTTCCGGTGAGACCGCGTATATGTCACCGGTTTCTGGTTAGTATAAAGACTTTTTCTATAGAAAGAGTTTTTTTCTATATTTTCCTTTCAAAATAAGACTAATTTCTTCTTATTCTTTTAAATATTACAGTGTTTCTTTTTCCTAAAATGTTATACTTAATTTTCCCTTAAAATTAAAAAATCACAAATGGAGGAAAATATACGTTATTGAATAAAGTTTATACAAATCACTTTACCATAACAAAAGTAAAAACATGTCATGGCGGAAGATATTCAGGTGGCATTCCACACATTTATCTATTAAAATCGAGATTAAAATAACAAACTTGCGTATATGACTTGCGTAACATGTTATACACGAGATAGAAAGTTTCAGAATCGATTAATACGCAATACGCTACGCAGTCAACTTATTCCTATGCGCGGATGAGCGTCTTCAAGACTCTTCCTTCGGCCAGGGTCACGACGCCGCCGAAGAGGAATCGGCCTACGTTTGGCTAAACAGGCTGGATACGGTGAAGTACGATATTGGCGAGTCTGAATATTTATAAAAATTTGCAAAGTAAAATATGTTGGAAAAATAATTAATCCATACATATATAAAAGCTCAAAGGGTTTTTTGTTCCATCCATCCCGCCGAAACCGCTTTACAAATCTTGATGATTCTTTTTTTAAATGAAAAGTATGTGTAGATTTGTTATGAAGTATTTTTATAGTGCTTAATGGCTATTTCTTTGTGTAAAACGACTAAATACTAAAACATACCTGAAAAACACCTACACACAATACCTCCAGAAATAAATTATTTGTCATTGTCACTGGTGTGTCAGTTAGATTATATATTACGTTTTTAGATATTTTAGAGTGAGTTGATGCCACCAGCTTTAGATACATAAATATTAGCACAAAGGTTCGTTTAAATGGCATTAGTGAATTAGCTACACAAAGCGATTTTAGGAAATTCATCCTCTTAGAGAGTAAAATTATCTCGGAACAGTTTGTTGTATGAAAATTCCTTACCATTTGGTCTAGAAGAATGAAACCCTACAAAAAGAATTAGAAGAAATTTTTGAAATTCATCAACCAAATGGGTAAAGTTAGTAAAAATTTATATAAAACTTGGTGACGTCTGGATTATACACATAAAAATTGGCACAAAGGTAAAGCGAATTTATGAAATTTATACCCTTAGGGAGTAAAATAGGGAATGAAAGTTTGCTGTACGAAAATGCAATACTATAACATTATAAACCAGACAGTATAAAATTTTATACAAGGGTTTATTTAGTGACATCATAAGGAAATATATCTTCCTCAATTATCCTTCAAAGAATAAAAAATAACCTATAAAGAGAGTATTAGTGCTCTTAATAAATAAAAAAAAGATGAAAAATAAAAAACATCTATATGTTCACTAGCTCTCTATAAAGAAGTAAAAAATCATTTAAATCAATGCATAAACGATTCGAGGTGTAACGCGAACGTAGTTGCGAGAAAAAGCTAGTAATTTATTAAATTATTTTATTTAACTCATTAATTTTCATTGAAAAGGAATTTTTGTAATTCGCCACTATATTAGTTAAAAACTAAGAAACTCATATCAAATTTAAGTTTTGCGATTTTGACTTATACTTTTTATAAAATCTGAACACATTTTAAAAGAAAAAAAGTTTTTGATAATATTTGTGTAGATTGACTACAAGTTGTATAACATAAATTTCTACGACCGGTCTACCTAGTAGTCTGCAGCATCGCCTTGTGTGCAAACGTGGGCCTGTTAATCTGTGACGTGACGCACAACAGCCAAGAAAAACAGAAGCGTGGCTAAGAATTTAGTAATTTAAAAAAAGTCTTTTAGATACAGTAGTAGGTATTAAAAAGTTTTGTGTTTAAATGGGGTTTGCCTTTAACAGTTAAAAAATTATATCGTAAAGTGTAACTTTCCGTAAGAATTCTTTTTTTTTGCTTGCTTGTTTTACGGATAGGTGCCATCGCATAATTATTATTGATAATGTTTTATTTAATTTTAACATTACTACTTTTTCAGTGAATCTTTAAATCTGTTGTTTTTTGTTAAGTTTGTTATTTAAACATATGTATGTAATACACTCATATTAACACTAATCATATTTTTACGTTTTTATTCATCAGTTTCAATGCCCCCCCGGTTGCATCTTTGTAAAGGACTGTGAATTTTTATTACATGTTGATGAAGCAACAAAAGTGTGACGAATTCCAAAGAAAATATTCAGATATAATAGGCCCTTGTTTTTCACTTTAATTTACTAATATTTACCACCTAGTTTTACCTCAACTAACTCAAACATGGACTGTTCCCCAATTATGTAAGGTAACATTAGGTAATGTTCCCCAGTATTATGCGATCTAACGGAAGTATTTACAGCAATGTTATTATTCTTTACAGTTCCTGTCACTTCTGCAGCAGCTGAAAGGTCATTTAGCATATTAAATATAATAAAAAATTATTTAAGAAATAATATGGGCCAAACTCGACGCCGACATTTATTGCTAATAGCAATTGAAAACAAAACCGCATCCAAGCCTGGATAAACGAAGCCATTGATACTTTTGCGAAAACTAAAGGTAGGAAAAAATTGTAAAAATAATTATTGTTATTTAGTCAGTTTGTAGGCCCGACCTTTATATAATAAACCCTTGAATCTTCTCTATTTTTTTTTATTAGCCAAACCTACACCAAATATTAATTGTAATTTATGTTGTTACTGTTTAATATTTTTATTATCTGGCCCTGCAGTGCACAAAAAAGAGCTTAAGTAGCTTAGAATTTTAAAGTATTTGTATATTTCATATTTTTATTTGATAAAACCTAATCAGTTTACATAGCAGTGGGACCCCATTTTTTAATATGCCCCAGGGCCCTTGGTTACCTAGCTACGCCACTGCCTGTCGTACTCCTTTGCCAGTTGGGAACTCTGGGGTTGTTTTACATATCACTACTCTTGCTTTGGCTTCTTTGTATATCTCTGTAAAGAGATGTAAAACAAACCCAGAGTTCCCAACTGGCAAAGGATTAGGACAGGGAGACGCGATATCCCCAGAGCTGTTTACAGCAATACTTGAAGAAATCTTCCCTCAACTGGATTGGACCAACAAAGGATTAAAAATAGATGGAGAATATCCCTGAGAATATCTTAACCATCTAATATTCACTGATGATATAGTCTTAATTGCTAATAGTTCTGAAGAACTACAAGCACAAATTAACTAAATACAGCCAGCAATAAAGTAAGTCTCAAAATGAATTTAGCAAAAACTAAAGTAATGTACAACGAACTAGTGGACAAAAAATACATTCTAATAAATAACACAACACTGGGAATAGAATATAGAAGAATATAATATATTTGGGACAACTAATACTCGCTCGGGATCTCTACTATTAGAAATCAACAGAAGAATTAATTTAGCATGGAGTACTTATGGAAGCAACTCTATCATATTTAAATCCAGAATGCCACTTTATCTAAAGAAGAAAACATTCGACCAATGTGTATTACCATCAGCCATGACCTAGGTTTGCGAAACCTGGACACTTAAAAGAACAAAAGAAAACGAACAATATAAGGAAACTGGAGGTCGCACAACGTTCAATGGAACAGAATATGCTGGGAATATCCAATTGAGACGATAAAAGAATATAGTGGATACGACAAAAGACCCAGGTAATAGATGTCGTCCACAGAATCAAATATAAGGAAACTGGAGGTCGCACAACGTTCAATGGAACAGAATATGCTGGGAATATCCAATTGAGACGATAAAAGAATATAGTGGATACGACAAAAGACCCAGGTAATAGATGTCGTCCACAGAATCAAATCCTTCAAATTGCAATGGGCAGGATACTTGACAAGAAAGACGGACAACAGATGGACCACAAAAATTATAGCATGAATTAAGAGACCTAGAAGACGACCGAACCTGAGATGGGACTATGATATTAGGAAATATAACTTGGGCTCGCATAGCTAAAAATAGACCACATGAGCCACTACAAAGAAAATGTACTAAATATGTGAGGGAGGCTACACCATAATAATTGGAAATGGTTGAATAAGCTGAAAATGATGCTGATGTTGTTCATAATGTTTTATAATAAAATTTTTATTTATAAAAATAAAAAATTTATTTATAAAATATAAATAAATAAATATAAATTTTATTAATTAAAATTTTTCTTTATAAACTATTATTATTTGAATCAATAAATTTAACTAAACGTTCGGCAAATTAGCTAACTATTCCTACTTTTAAAACGTATAGGAACCCATAATGCTCTATCCCTTATATGGTACAAATGGATTTTTCTTTTCATTTTTCAAAGAAAGTTCAAATTCCAGAGATAAATTTAGTTCTCAAAAAAAAGCCCGATAGATTGAAAGAGGGTGACCTGAAGTAATAGGTTCTATCATCTACAAAACCTGAAAAATTAGATGAAAGAAATTGCTTTATTGTCATAAAAAAATTTACAATTTTGTTGACAAAGCTTAAAAAAAAGAATATAAAAAACATACAAAACTTCACTTAACAATAGAAAAACATATAAAACTAACAGCAAACATACAAAACTAAAACAATACTTTATACAATTATAGAAATTGTACATTGTCAAAAATTTATTTAATTAAATATAAATAAAATATAAACATACATGTAAATAAACAACTGTATATAATGTCAATACTAAATTTAAATGGATAGAAAACAAAAACATTTCTTAAATTTAGTGAATGTGTGTTAAATTTAGAACCCTAGATATTAATAAAAAAATCGTTAACCGCGTAAAAGGCTTTCTCCAGTAAGTATGATCTCAAGGCTCTGCGAAATGCAGGAAAGGATGAAATGGAATTAATTTCAGATGGCAGATGATAGTGCATTTTTTTTTGCATTGTACAATTGGGAACTCTTTACTAACTCAGAGTGAGGGGTTGGCAGATACATGTTATGCTCTGCGTTCCTAATTGGATAGCCATGAACTGGCTCTAGAGAAATACTCGATACGTGCTTGCGAACTAGGCAGACGGATTCGAGTATGAATAGGGAAGGAAGAGTTAATATTTTATATCTTCTAAACAAGTCCCGGCAGTGAGCACAACTGGTTAGCCTCAGTGAATATCGCACAGCTCTCTTTTGTAATTTGAAGATACGCTCAAATTGAGTCGCACAACACGCACCCCAGAATGGAAGTGCGTATCGGAGATGCGACTCATAAAGGGCATAATAGACTGTCCTAGATGTTGACAAATTAAGCACATTAGCAACTGATCTAAGTGCGAAACAGGCAGAACTTAATTTTTTAGCTAAGCATCGATGTGCAAATCCCATTTTAAATAGTTGTCCACAACAAGGCCTAAAAATTTCACAGAATCAACGACGTCAATGGTGGTATTATCAAGTTGAAAAGGTAGCAACGTACTTTTATATGATAAGACTTTAGTTTTAGAGACGTTGAGACACAGATAATTAGAATCGCACCATGTTTTTATGTTGATTAAGTCACTGGAAATGGTTCTATGAAGTGCCGTGGTGTCCGGGCTGCTCCATGTGAAACAAGTATCATCCGCGAAGAGACAGATTTTACCACTGATGTCCAGACTAGCAATATCGTTGATAAACAACAGAAACAAAATAGGACCTAGCACTGAGCCCTGAGGTACTCCGCATTCTATTGGCTTGCAAGAAGACACAGTCTTATCAACCCTCACACGCTGGTTTCTGTTGTTAAGGTAGGACTTAAACCATTCAAGAGGCGTTCCCCTGATACCATAGTACTGCAATTTGTTAGTAGGATGTTATGATTAACACAATCGAAAGCTTTCGAGAAATCACAGAAAATTGTTGCTGTAACGAGACGGTTGTTCAGACTGGAGTATACATTATTAAACAGCGAAAACATAGCGTCATTTGTACATTTGTTACTCAAGAACCCAAACTGAAAGGGGGTGAGTATTTTGTATTTTAGAAGAAATGATACAAGCCTCTTTTTAACCAGTCTCTCCATGATCTTCGATAACGTGGGAAGGAGTGCAATTGGACGATAGTTGGAAGCTTGCTCTTTATCACCTCCTTTATGCAAAGGAATAATTATCGCCGACTTAAGGCAATTTGGAAAAGCACCATCTTCAAATGACATATTAATTAAGGCTGAAAGATGGTTTAATGTACATTCCGGCATACTAGAGAACATTTTAAGAGTAAGTCCGTCAGTCCCTGCTGAAGATTTATTTTTAATATCATTTAATGTATTGCGAAGCTCTGCCAACCCCACAGGCGTAAGGAAGAAACTGTGCAAATTAACATTAAAGTCAGAGAGAAATGATAGAGGATCCAGGGAGGGTGAGATAGTATTCTCTATATTCTCAGATGGCTGTGAATCGCGACAGTCTATAAATTTCCTTAGTAATTTTCTTTTTATAGAAACTCGATAAGCAATTGATGACTTTTCTTTAACAAAAAAAAAAAAATTACAGGATGACCCACTTTTTCAAAAATGTTTTAGAATTTGATGTAGAATTTTGAACCCCCCAAAATATATACGGTTGTACGTCTGTTATAAACCCTTGACGATATCAATTTTAGTAGTGTTCTCCGAATCGTTATACAGGGTTGTTCACCACATACGACACGGAGTATTGTAGCTAAACGATTAGATTTTTATAAATTTTAAGTTTTGGGTTCGTTGAAGGACTATTAGAGCGACAATTTAGAAATAATTTTAGAAGATACAGAGTGTCCCAAATAAGTAAAAAATACTATAGTTGTAATATTTTAAATGGAACACCCTGTATATTATTCTATTTTTAGATTCTACGATTGAAATAAAGGTAAATTTTATTAAGGTTTATCACACTTAAACCTTACCGTTTTTGAAATATTTTCAATTTTGTGAAATTGCAGTAAAAATTTTAAGGCTTCATTTCTCCAAGGCTATCAAAGTTTTTAATACTAAATATTTACTGAAGTTTATTTATTGATCAGTTATTGTGTTGCAATAATAAAAATGATACTACCTTATACAGAGTGTCTAAAATTTTATTTTAAATAATTACTAGTTTTAAATGGCAATAACTTGTTTAATTTAAATGGAACGCCCTGTATATTTTCGGAAAATCAGATGCATAATTTAATTGTCTATCAAACTGTATTATACCACTTTTTACCTATCCCTTCAAGTTTTCGTAGAAAATGCATTTTCTTATAATTTAGACCTCATTTATCAATATACCCATGGAATATTGACATTTTAGATTCTTTTTAAAGCAACAAATGTACAAAATATACAGGCTAGTAATATTATCGTTTTTAGCAAAATGATAATATTACTAGCCCATTTGTATGCAAAAAGAAAACTATTTAAATCTTTATAAAAGAGTATACCATTAATTAAATATACCACCATTATTTCCGCCCAAATACTAATTAATTACATACTTAATTATGTTCGTGAATAAATTATTCTAAATAAATGTGGATTTGAATCAGAAATCAATATAATAATAAGTTATAAAAATGAATGTTTCTGTTGTTACAACTAAGCATTTGTCAAAAAATGAAGTATCATTTTTAAGGTGTTAGTTTTTACCACACTGTCTAATATACATAAAAAATTCAGTTTTTTAGTTTTTGGAGCAATTATTATTAATCAACGCAAACAGTCAATTCATGTAGTTTGAATACTGGAATCATATTAATTGGTCCTCTTTAACAAATATTTAAACAGTTTTTTTTAATTTTTTAATGAAATAAACAAACCATATCGACAATATTAGTATCTGTACTCTTTAAAAATTTGGTACATCTTTGAAAATAATCTAAAATGTCAGTATTCCATGGGTATATTGATAAATGAATTTAAAATTACAAGAAAATGTATTTTCTACGGAAACTTGAAGCTATAGGTAAAAAATGGTATAATACAATTTGAGAGACAATTAAATTGTGCATCCGATTCTCATGAAATATACAGGGTGTACCATTTAAATTAAACAAGTTATTGCCGTTTAAAGCTAGTAATTATTTAAAATAAAATTTTATACACTCTGTATAAGGTAGTATAATTTTTATTATTGCAACACAATAACTGATCAATAAATAAACTTCAGTAAATATTTAGTATTAAAAACTTTGATACCCTTGGAGAAATGAAGCTTTAAAATTTTGACTGCAATTTCACAAAATTGAAAATATTTCAAGAACGGTAAGGTTTAAGTGTAATAAACCTTTATCAAATTTATCTTTATTTTAATCGTAGAAACTAAAATTGTAATAATATACAGGGTGTTCCATTTAAAAAAATACAACTTTGATATTTTTTATTTATTTGGGACACTCTGTATCTTGTAAAAATATTTTTAAATTGTAGCTCTAATAGTCCTTCAACGAACCCAAAACTTACAATTTGTAAAAATCTCATCGTTTAGCTACAATACTCCGTGTCGTATGTGGTGAACAACCCTGTAGAGGGTGTTAAATAAGTGCAAATATTTTCAGGGCTGGTAGATCTCGATAAAAGAGACATATTATATAATTTCTCTTCACCGTTTTTTAAATATGTCCAAAATAACCGAGATATTTTACTTTAAAAATTAAACAAAAATTATTTTTCGCTTATATTTTCAGAGCCGCTGTATTTTTTCTGGGGTTTCTTTCTTGTAAATTTAATCTACTACCTATGTTGCCATATTAAGGTTGATTCTCACTATACCTTCCAGTGGCGGCTTAACCATAAGGTCAAATGGTCAATGTCCCCCATAAAAATCAGAAGAAATTTAGGAAAAACCTATTTAAATTATAGTTTTTGTAAATAACTTTTTTTCATCCTAATATATTCTAAACTATTCCCAAAAAACCATCAATTTGTCCAATTTTCGCTTCAAAACGTTTTATTTTACCAATTTTCTCTACTGCAGGTCAAAATTTCATTTTGTCCTTCGTTCCCGTTATGTTTTGCACGTATTAAACTCCAACTGCAGCGGCTCGTAATGCCAACAAGGTAAGGTATACTACGTATAGAAAATATAACGGGTTAAGATACGAGAGATATAGTTTATATTGGCCATTGACCGCGTCATTCATAAAAGGATTTCAGTCGTTGGAAAAATTTCGCCGTTTGTGCAGTTTGGGTGTTCATAAAAACTCAAATTATAAAACAACCTAGGTTTTTGTATCGTTTATCGCCATGTTTGGTTTAGTCAATATAAAGCAATATTTAAATTTTTAATATCGAAAGAAATTCCATCTTGTTTGAGGTGTAGTGCGAAATTTGTGTAGGTAATAATTCATAATTTTCTGGTTATGGATAGATGATGAATTATGCTTGACTGATTCTGGAATAGGTATTTTAAAATAGACAACATGGTATTTAGTTTGTGAAATCGATTATTAATTAAAATTTTTCTTTATAAACTATTATTATTTGAATCAATAAATTTAACTAAACGTACGGCAAATTAGCTATCTATTCCTACTTTTAAAACATATAGGAAACCCATAATGCTCTATCCCTTATATGGTACAAATGGATTTTTCTTTTCATTTTTCAAAGAAAGTTCAAATTCCAGAGATAATTTTAGTTCTTAAGAAAAAGCCCGATAGATTGAAAGAGGGTGACCTAAAGTAATAGGTTTTATCATCTACAAAACCTGAAAAATTAGGTCTCGCGACAGTCTATAAATTTCCTTAGTAATTTTTTTTTATAGAAACTCGATAAGCAATTGATGACTTTTCTTTAACAAAAAAAAATTACAGGACGACCCACTATTTTAAAAATGTTTTAGAATTTGATGTAGAATTTAGAACCCCCCAAAATATATACGGTTGTACGTCTTTTATAAACCCTTGACGATATCAATTTTGGTAGTGTTCTCTGAATCGTTATAGAGGGTGTTAAATAAGTGCAAATATTTTCAGGGCTGGTAGATCTCGATAAAAGAGACATATTATATAATTTCTCTTTACCGTTTTTGAAATATGTCCAAAATAACCGAGATATTTTACTTTAAAAATTAAACAAAAATTATTTTTCGCTTATATTTTCAGAGCCGCTGTATCTTTTCTGGGGTTTCTAAGTTTAAAGGTTTCCGGTTTAAGAAAAACAATTGCTTAAATTTCGAAAAACGCTTAGAGAAAGAACGCCGCATTGACTTAAAATATAAAAAATGTGAAATAAAACTCTTAGAATTGTGTATTGTGTATTAAGTACCTGGTAAGAAACCAATGTCCGAAGGCGCGTCTTAAAAAAATCGACCCAATATTTTTAGATATTGACCTCCATACAATAATGACCACGAGCCGCCACTTATATCATGTAAATGAATAAGACAATTTACACTATTCGTTTCCCCTCCGTTCCATATCCTTTCTTTCCTAAAATACATTTTTTTGGCGGACGGACTGAAGCGTATCGGAAACAGCGTTGTGAAATTTTGCTAATATTTACTTATTCTTTCATATACTCCAGAGTTGTCGCAACTAACGTCGCATCCCCACGCCTAACCGCCACCTGTTACGATCAAGAGCCTCTTCCAAGTTACGGTCCTCCATTGCCCTTCTGATGGCCTCATTCGAGGATCTTCGAGGCCGTCCTCTTTTCCTTTTTCCAGGAGGTGACCAGCTGTAGATACGGTAGGGCCATCTTTGGTGTTCCATGCGTAGTAAGTGTCCAAACCACTTAAGGCCCCTCTGTTCGACTCTATCCACTATTGTCTGTGTGGCATCCATTTTGGCTCTGATTTCCATTTCCTAACTCTGTCCACTTTAGATACTCTCGCACTGTGTCTCAAATAGTCCATTTCGAGTGTATTCAAATCTCGCTTTTGTTCAGCTTTTAAGGTTGTGTCCAAACTTCACACCCATAAATTACTACCGACTCCACTAGGGCTCTTCGAATATGTACTTTTGTGTTTGGTCTTATGTTTTTGTCCCACCAGATACCATTCAGTGCTCCTATAATCTTCCGCCCTTGTTCTATTCTATACTTGTATTCATTTAAAACTTCCCAATATGGCAGACTTCAGTATGGGAGGCTTAAAAAACGAAAATCTCTAGACTGGAATCGACTGTAGTTCAAATCGTTCAAATTGATAATCTGTGGTAAATCCAATTGAAGTCTGACACTTGGTTGACATTGACGTTTACTGTTCCTTTTTCTAAATATTTTCATTATTTTTTGAGTTTTTATTCACAAATTCTACTTGACCTTGTTCTTTCATTTAATCTGCAGCCTGCAGTACTAATTATATAGCTATAAATAATCTTTTCACCGATCAAGAACTGAGGAATTGGCTGGAAGATGTTCAAAATGTGTAAAACGCTTAAAAACGCATTAGAAAAAATTGACTCGTCCACAAATTCGTGAAAATAAATTAGTCCAGATGTTTGTAAAAAGGTCTCTAATTATTTTGAGAAGTTTCCTCGTACCAGTAATTTTCAGGTTTGTAATATGTATATGATAATAAATAGATTAAAACTTATATTTCAGGAAACAGCGCGGGCATTACAATATTGTTGTAAATCAGTTTTAAAATATAAAGAAGGTTTAAAACAGGTTTAAAAGTTGAGTAGGTTTAATAGTAGAGAAGACCTAAATAAGGTAATGTTGGTAATGGGACCAAAGATCAAATAACACTTGAAATATATAATATGTACAATAATTGTAAGTAGCTTTTATGAATCTGTTTGATATATATTGCATTGTTTTTATATTTCTTGAAATATATATTTTTTTACTTTACAGGATACACAAAGAATAATAAAAAATACAGTTACTCACTAAAAGCACTTAAGGTTTGTAATAGATGTAGTTAGTATATCAAACGCCAAAAATTATGTTTTATTTTACTGGTATTCCATTTCCACATTTGAACGGAAAGTCATTTCATAAATAAGCAGAAGGACATTGTATAGTACACTCTATATTAATAATTAATATATAAAAATTCTTTTTTATCCTATACTTAGTTATGTTAGTTGACGCATCACTTACTAGGTATAAAATTTAGTACTGATTCCAAACCTATAGTTGTGGTTGTGACATATTCTGATGTGTTTCTGGCAATTTAAAATAAGTTAATATTTTAACAAACATTTCTGGCTTTCCTGACAGGAGTGTGAACACAAATTTAATAAAGGTATAATGTGGATAATGTTTTGATTATTACAGTTTGCATGGATAACTGTTTTTGCATGTTGTTATTTTTAATAAAGTATATTTAATGAGTTTTTCAGTATTTCTTTTTCCCTCAGAGGATTGTGTTCTAATCTTTATATATAAATTTTCATAAATTATATCTACAAAATTTATTATCTTATAACTTTTTGCTAAACACTTTGTAGTTGATACATTTTAACAGTATATAAAAGAACTATTTAAATCAGGTGTTTGAAAATATATAGCTGGTTTTGCACACATCAATTCAATTTGTGATTAACTGTACTGATATAAAAACAAATTAAGAGAAATGGGGTGATCTATCAACTATAACATCAAACGCATCATCCTATTTCCAAGTCTTCTATTAATTTCACTTATTAAACAACTATTTTTATTCAATAATCTTGATAATTCTAGGAACTCTCAGATATCGTCAAAACATGAAAACAAAAATTCACTTCCTATAGTTCTTACGTCCCTTTAACTGAAATATAAAAAACAGGGGAGTTAATATTCTGACTGAGAAAGTTTATAAAATACCTTTAAATAAAATCTCTTCGGATCTGCGGTAAAATACCTTTATTCTTATTAAATAATTTCAATAATCTATGTTTTTATTTATGACAACCACCTAATAACCTAATTTTAACGTCAACTTGACAATCCTGAAAATTTTTATTGTTAACCAAAGAGTAAATAAATTTCTGAATTCGCTAACGCCAACTTATTTTTCATTAAAAAAAAATTACCAATTTTCGTAACTAGGTCGGCCATATTGAGGAACTTTTAAAAGAATTGTACTATAGCAGATACTTCTGTTTTGTCCAGTCCCTTCCTGGTTATACGTGCCCCCAAATATTTAAACCATTCAACCTGTCTGAGCTTTGAATTGTCAGTAATAAAAATGTCAAATTTATCATCTGAATTGGTCACTAGGTATTCCGTTTTATCAATGTTCACAGTAAGGTCCCATTCCGTGTATGCCGAATTTAACCTGCTCATCATGAATTCAAGGTTGTAAGCATCTTGAGCTATGATCACCTGATCATCGGCAAAATTCAATGTAACCAAACAGTCATCTCCCTACAGGGATACCCATTCCCCCACACGTCTTCTTACAGTCCATAAGAGCCACTTCCAAATACAGATTAAATAAAAGAGGCGACAGAGGACATCCCTTATTCTTTCACCTCTATTCTCTTATTACCTTTTTCAAAAGTTACAAATTTTGATAATAATACTTTTGTAATTAATTAAATTGTACAATAAAAAGAATGGAACTGATACGGAACGGAAGCTTACGTATAGCGTCAATAAAATAAAAAATACGAAACGGATATGGAATGGAAACGGAAGGTATAGTGAGAATCAACCTTTATGAAGATAGTATGTTTTTTATCTAAAATTTAAAAAAAAATCCAATTTTTTTAAAAAAAGTTAAAAAAAATCGCGAAAAAAACCTCATAGACTTGTTTCTGGGGTCGAAATATACCACCTCTAAAATATTTCCACTTATTTCAGACTCACCCTGTATAGGGTGATTTACGGCCATGGAACATTTATGGAGAACCGGTGTTGAATGAAGTGTTGACAGAAAGATAAATTTTATCTTTATCATTATTTTCATAATGAGAATATTTTGAGTTAAAACGTTGCAACCTGGGATTGTATTAAAAACATAAAATGACTATAAAAAAATGTATAAAACATTTTTTATGGTCACATAACTCAACATTTATTATTATTATTCTAAAAGTATTTTTAGACGTGACCGATAAGGTCAGATATTGAGAAAATTTAATTAGTGCGCTTGTTACAGACGGTGGGTATTGATTTGTTCGGCGCAGCGTGGTTTTCCGTTTGACTAGACGCCCTATTTAATTTGCAAAAGCAGATTCATACACTTCTGGTTACCAATGCGTAAATAATCCAATTATTGTCATGTGTAGGAAAACATTTTAATTAGCCTTTTAAAAATATGCCAGGGAAGATACTTCTATGGAACGTTTTAAAATTAAAACTACCTTATACATAGAATTTCTATACAAGTTTTTGGAAATTCCGGACAAATAAGCGCCGAAATCCAGACAAATTCGGACTTCGTACAAAAAAAAAACTAATTATGGATTTATTTTAAACCGTTAACGTCGCGAACGGTTCACTTGTTCACTATTAATACGTATCTGGAATATATTTGTGAATGGCGATTAGCAACACGTTTACGTCAACTGCCGGAGTGCTGACGTCACGAATGTCAAATTGCTTTCCAAACAAGGTTTAGTTCTCTTATATTTCTGTTGAGCTCTTCCAAATGACGTCACAAGTTAATATAAAATATAAAAAAAAGGTGATTGCCGACAACCGCCGACTTGTGTCTGGTATTTTCAATACGCCTATGATGGTTGCGCATGCTGCAAAATCTGTGAATTTTCTTCTAATGGTTGTATATAGTGATGAGTGAAATATCGGTAACTGTGATTTTGTCACAGATATTCTATAATCACAGTCACGGCCTGTGACTGATTTGAAAATAAACAGTGACTTGCTAAAGCGTGACGATTACAGTTAATTGTGATTTCACTGGTAACGAGAAAATACTTCACAGAGCGGGACGTCGCGCGTGGCGAACGCAGCTGCCGATGGCGCCGGTCGTGACTCAGTTCACAGTCACGAGTCACCACGTACGTCTCATAGGATAGATATCTGACAAAGTGATCTAAAGACAGTGACTGTTAGAAGTGATTTAATTTTTTATGTATTTTATATTTTATTACTATTTTTTATCACTACGAATCGGTTTGGTTCCTTTTTAGTTTAGCATGTATTTTTAAAGCCAAACATAAAGTTTTACCTTTATACTGTTTATTTTTTTTTGAAACTTCATTTTTTATATATTTCGTTTATTTATAACAAAGGAAAATATTTGTTGTTTAATGTATTACTTATCTCGTGTTGTTAAGTTTCGTTCGTTATGGTTATGAGCATATTGCATATTTTATTCTTTTCCCGTTGGTTTCTTTAAATAAAAAAATTGTTTTATTTTTATTTTTTAATATACCTTTTACCCACTGTTTAGTGTTTTCTATTTCAGCGGCCTTGGATAAAGGACAAATAAAAATTAGTATAACAACAACAACAGAATCGTATCATTCGTATCGTATCTTATATTTTAGCCGTGATTGTGCTTTCGGATTCATAATCATAAAGTCGCAGTGACAGTTAAGAGTCACAGATAATACAAAGTCGCTGTCACGGGTAAGCCTGTGAACAGAAAATCACGGTTTGGCTCATCACTAGTTGTATATGATACATACATACATACCATCCAAATGAAGTTTTATACCAACAATAGAATAACAATAAATCCAAATAATAGACATAATTCTCTATTATACATCTAAAAAAATATTTGAGAAATTGTTTTTCAAGATTTATAATTAAACATAGAAATGAGTTACAAAATAAATTTTATTTTCTATTTTATCAAACATAATGATAATTAATGACCTGTTTAAATTCACTGCTAAAGTTGTTACTATGTTATTATCAGTTTTTAGCCAGTATCACTAACCTTGTATTCGGATTCACAGACCTAGGGATACTGTGATTAATTAGTTAAGATCCTCCTCACTTTTAATTTTCATTTTTACTCCGGAAATTTCCGCGTACACTATATGTCCACGCCGATTTGGAATGAATATTTCTAGTCAGTCTGAAGAGACGCAGATTTTCCGGCGTTAACATCTCGATTATAACTTTACTAGAGCCTTTTAATTTAAACGCTTCTTTTCACCAAAAACAAGGGCGCGCGTCTATGGACGACAAAACTGAACACCAATTGGCCTTGAGTTCTTTTTTGTTGCGTTCCTTTTTCCAATTCTATAAATATATGATATATCCGATTTATTTATCTGAATATTTAATTTGTTTATAAATAAATCAATGATGGTTGCATATACATCAGGAGTGTTTTCTTCTATACCATGAATACGCAAATAATAATTATTATTATTCTCTAATTGCATTTTATTAATTTTTAATAAAGTCAATGCACGATGTCATCCAGATGACAAAAGACAGAGGCGCATGGAGAAAAAGCATCCATGATGTTACGCTGACCACTACACTCCCTAATGGGGGTCAGGACTGAAAAGAGAGATAATTGCATTTTATTAATCTGCTGTTGGATGTTCTTAACGTCTGCTTTTACTTCTGCGATGTCTTTGATTAATGATTGCATAGAAACATTCAAACTATCTTGGAATGTTTTAAGTTGGTTTTCAAATGTGGAGCCACTGCTTTCAGTTTCTGAGGTAGATATGAAATTTTGAGTACCTTTAAATTTCGTAAACTCTTCATGTAGAAGCTTTAATCCTTGATTAAATTCCTCTGCTAGTTTTTCGACTCTTGCACTGAGATTTTTTAAAGGTTCTCTCCAAAAAATCCTATATGGGTATTTCACCACTGCAAGAAAATCTACAAAATAAAATAGTTATTTTTTGTAAACGCTTCTGCGTTAATCCCAAACGGAAACTACTTGTCAGAAGTTAAGTTTACAGATATACAAATTTGCCTAACGAACAAAAAAATGCTTAACGTTTCGGAAAGTTTATCTCTTTCCGTCGTCGGAAGAAAAAAACTATTTAAAATATTTAAATTCAACTATTCGAGAACACATACGTCTACAAAAACCGTTGACATTCTGTTAAAATGACATTTCAAGTTAAACTTCAAAATTTACAATTACTCTCTGATAACAATTACTTAATAAGGTAAAACCAAAAAGCCCCGAACTTTCCGTATGATTATTTTTAATTTTTACGTATGTTAATGTAATATACCAAATACCATGTACAGTGCGTCTGTCCGTTCTGTAGCTACGGGGTATCCGTGAGAGGGGAAACGATATTCTCTCGATGTTTTTCGTAAAAAATTGGAGGACGCGTCCCATCAATAAAAATTCGACAAATTTGCAAGTAGCCAATAAAGTGAGTGGGCGGAGCGATTTGCGGTGACGTACTCGTCAAGTCGACGTATAAAATATAATGCTATTTATTTAAATGTTTTTTGTCCGCATTCCTTTCATAGACACAGATCCAGCAGACGCACTTTATGTGAATGCGATAAATTTTACATTGGTCAAACATCTAGACCCTTAAATGTTCGAATTAATGCTGATAAATCTAAGATTTATCAGCATCCATGGGACACAAGGCACAGAATAAATTTTAATAACGCCAAAAATATAATGAAAGAAACGATAGCCTCTAAAAGAAAAATAAAAGAGGCTTTTTAATACAATCTAATAACAATAAATGTATTGCTCATGCATCTGTAGATGTTAGATGTTAGTAATGTACGGCAATCGCTTCTTTGATTTTAAAGAACATAACATAAATAAGCATAACATCCGTAAAAATTAAAAAAAATCATACAGAAAGTTTGGGTTTTTTTGTTTTAACTTATTAAGTAATTGTTATCAGGTAGTAAATGTTAATTTTGAAGTTTAACTTGAAATGTCATTTTAACAGAACATCAACGGTTTTTATAGACGTATCTGCTTTAAAAAAGTAAAGTGCTCTCGAATAGTTGAATTTAAATATTTTAAATAGTTTTTTCTTTATTCTTTGTATTTTTTTTGCTTCCGACGACGGAAAGAGATAAACTTTCCGAAACGTTAAGCATTTTTTTGTTCGTTAGGCAAATTTGTATATCTGTAAACTTAACTTCTGATAAGTAGTTTCCGTTTCGGATTAACGCAGAAGTGTTTACAAAAATAACTATTTTATTTTGTAGATTTTCTTGCAGTGGCGAAATACCCATATAGGAATTTTTCGGGCCCCGTTGGCCTAGTTTGCGACCCTGGATCGACGTACTGTACTAAAGAAACATACAAGTAAGAATCCGTGTGTTTGCTTTAGTGTGATCGTAACGGAAATTACGGAGATAGCTGCATTTCGGTGGCTATTTCAGATCACTGGGAGTTAGCAGATATTATTGAGTTAAAAAAGCAAATTTTCTTTAATCGGAAAACATTTATTTGCTTTCCCTACTTATAGAGTATTTTTTTCTCTTTCTAATGGTATAAAAAAACTTATTAACGTAAAAAATGGAGTTA
This sequence comes from Sitophilus oryzae, assembly GCF_002938485.1. Lineage (NCBI taxonomy): Eukaryota > Metazoa > Arthropoda > Insecta > Coleoptera > Curculionidae > Sitophilus > Sitophilus oryzae. The sequence continues at coordinate 6,968,959 of NW_022147434.1, read as the reverse complement.
GCAGGTTATCACGTTTCACTGACGAAATAGTGTTTATGATTTATATGTATAATGTCACTGTTAATGAAATATCATATTATTATTGCTTGGCGGCTGTTGGGAAGTTAAGTCCAAAAGTTATATCCGCTATAGTTGCTTTGTTCGCCTCCTCGAGACAAGTTCATATACTATCAGGTAAACTTTATTAATGAGAACTTCGAACTTATTGTAAACCGCTGTTTTCCAATTTTTCAAATTTATAATGAATTGTACCTAAGGAAAGTACAAAGTACATGTACGTGAACGGACTTAGAAGAATATTAAACCAAACAAATTATTAAGTCAAGGTCTACTTCGGGATCATAACTTTCTAGGTCTGTTGACAAAAGCAAAGACATGGTTTTAATGTAAAAATTACAAAAAAATGTTAATGTCTTCTTCAAAAGCGAATATCACCAATAAAAATAAAACTATTGAGATGAAATAAATACAAACTCTGTCAACATTTTGTTTTCCCTCGTATAATTGACAAATGGAAAATGTTCATTTTTAATTTAGAGAGAGATACTAAAAGTCAAATAATATAGCTATTTATTGGTTAAAAAATCATTACAATCGGCCCACTACAACAAAATATATTAAATTTTAAAATACATCAACATTTTAAGGTGCCCGGTTTTCCTACCTGTGAAAGTAGTTACTTTTGCAGCAACCCAGACAAAAAACATAAAAAATTATTTTATAAATAAACTTTTCACTAGTAAAAGGAATTATATAAAATTAATATGAAATTCATTCAAAATAACTAATTATGTTTTAATTATTTTGATTAATAATGTACGATTGGTGATGTACAAATATTTTTTGGCAATTTGTCTTCCCCAATTTAGTAATATAATATGTTCTAAAAACAAGATATGTAGTTCAGTCATTGGGGATCAAAAAAGGGGGCCTGCTTGGAAAAAAGTCCGGAAGTTTTGAAATTTTGCAGGTTTATAGGTTTTGGGGTCCCTAACTAAAATCCATAAAATGCACATTACCAGACTTGCCGCCGGCGCCGCCATCTTGGCCCAAAATCGGTATTTTGTAAATATCGCGAAAACTATGCATTTTTTGCAAAAATTTCAAGAAATCAAAATTAAAGAGAAAAAAATTTCCTATAAAAAGCTTATATGACAATTTTCGCTAAAGTCAACCGTTTAGACACAAAATCCCTGGAAATTTTACAATTTTGCGTAAAGTATGATATACATACTATAGTCGATTTTCCGAAATCAAACGTCGATTAGTGTTCACTAAAACTAGTTTTAGTTTAGTTTCTTCAATTTTGTCATGAAAGAGGGGCGTATCATTAATTCGCTCATTAATTTATGAATAATTAATTGTCGTGCTGGACAGCATTCATTGCGAACTTACCACTAGGTTCAGCATTGGTCTGGTTGTACCAAAGATGCCGAAGAATGGGGTTGGAAGAAAATAAAAACAGGCATTACTCCAGTCACAACGTTGAAACATCCAGCTCCAAAATCCCTAGTGGCATTTATATCCTGTAAATGCAAAACCAACAACTGTGGTAAAGCCACAAATGCCTGCGGATGCAGAAAAGCAGGATTAAAATGTTCAATGATTTGTGCATACTGCAATGGGAAATCCTGTGACAACGTCACTGAAGTGTTACTCGATGAATCCGATGAAGAGGGGTTGGACTTGCCTGTAGATATCCCTCTGGCGGCTGAAGATGAAGAGTTGGACGTATTGAGAGACCACCCTGATGAGTCCAACACAGCAGACACGATCGACTTTGACATCAATGAGCCAGATCCGTCGGGCTTGAGCAGATAAGTTAAAGTTTTTAATTTACCTAGTTGAGTAGGCCTCCGGGGAGACCACGTTAAAATAAACGCGCCATGTACTTTATCTCTTGCGTTGTGTGGAAACAAGTACACATTTTCAATAATTAAAATTAATTATTCATAAATTAATGAGCGAATTAATGATACGCCACTGTTTCATGACAAAATTGAAGAAACTAAATTAAAACTAGTTTTAGTGAACCCTAATCGACATTTGATTTCGGAAAATCGACTATACATAATATATCATATTTTACGCAAAATTGTAAAATTTTCAGGGATTTTGTGCCTAAACGGTTGACTTTAGCGAAAATTTTCATAAAACATTTTTTATAGGAAATTTTATTCCCTTTTAATTTTGCTTTCCTTAAATTTTCGCGAAAAACACATAGTTTTCGAGATATTCACAAAATACCGATTTTGGACCCCATCTTGGCAAGATGGCGGCGCCGCCCGGCGGCAAGTCTGGAAATGTGCATTTTATGGATTTTAGTTAGGGACCCCAAAACCTATAAACCTGCAAAGTTGCAAAACTTCCGGACTTTTTTCCAAGCAAAAGTCCCCAATGACTGAAGTTATGGCTCAGTATTATTCTTAGCAAGTAAGATGAAGTTTGTGTTACAGAAAATACTTTTCAATAGGGCATTAGTTATTATTTTAAACATAATTTTAAACTGATGACAATTTAAAATTCACGTGACACTTGATTGCAATGATTGGGTAAAAAATTCAAAATCAGACTGTGTGTTTCACGTATTTATGCTAAGTATATTCGTAAATGGTTCCCACACTGCTAATCAAACAAATGTAATAAAAAAACGTATTTGTCGTAAACCCTGAAAAAACTATAAAATCCTAAATTTTACATCTTCCGTGTTTAGAAAAAAAATCCATCTAATCGAATACGTGCAACGTTGTCAACAATGTCAACATCTCCGAATTATAAATAAATCTAAAGAAATTTTTGTGCTTTTATATTATTCATTAGCTATTTTAATAGAATCTGTGATAAAAATTAATAAAAAGCTAGATATTGTATTTGCACTTCAAGTTTTAGCCTAAATAATGTTTATTTAAAAACCAAAAAACTTCAAAATTTTTGTTACATTTATTACAGTATGATTTCCAAATCCAAATTTGAGCTCATTTATAACCATGTACTATACATACTAAAGAAGATTTCAGTACTATTATTAGTTAGCCATGCTCTATTTAACAGAATTGTCATTTTTTGTGCCATTATCTCCTAATTTTGAAAGAAAAGTTCAAGAAATGTCGTTGGATAAATTTATGTTAGTTCCCGCGTATAAAATGTTTTGTGCAATCTGACTAGTTTTCATTAGGCATTTTGCAAAGCGACTGAAAACAGATAGGCTCTTTGTAAAATATCCTTCTTTTATTACGCGTTTTATAATAAGCCTAGTCTTTTTGCAAAATGACGAATTATTCGATAAACCAGCTGTCTAAGGAGAAAACATATACCACAAGAGGAATAGCGCGAACATAATTCTGTCTAAATTATAAGAAAGACCGCGAAGAAGATATCAGAATCTATAAACCAATAGGCCTACTACTAGTAACATACAAAATATTCACAAAATTAATAAACAACATAATACAAAAGACGCTAGACACTGGATAACCACGAGAACAAGCCAGGATTTAGAAGCGGCTTCACTACGACTTGATATATCCTAAAACAATAAAAGAAGCCCTAGCGAAACAAGGTATTAACAGGCTTTATATAGAACCACTCGCCAATATGTGCAAAGAAGCCAAAGCAAGAGTATATATGTACCTATAATGATATATAAAACAACCCTAGAGTTCCCAACTGGTACAGGAGTACGACAGGGAGACGCCATATCCCCAAAGCTGTTTACAGCGACACTAGAAGAAATCTTTCGTCAACAGGACTGGACCGACAAAGGATTAAAAATAGGCGGAGAATATCTCATCCCTCTAAGATTCGCTGACGTGTTAATTGCCAATAATAGTCCTAAAGAACTCTAAACACAAATTAAGGAACTAAATACACCCAGCAATAAAGTAAATCTCAAAATGAATTTAACAAAAACTATATTAATGCACAACGAAATAGTAGACAGAAAACATATTCCAATAAATAACACAATACAGGAAATAGTAGAAGAATATAATATACATATATTTCGGACAACTAATACACAGCTCGGGATTTTTACAACCAGAAATCAACAGAAGAATTAAGTTGGCATGGAATCCTTGGAAGAAACTCAATCATATTCAAATCTGGAATGCCAATTTATCTAAAAAATGAAAACATTCGACCAATGTGTACTATAGTAAACGCCACGAATGTGTGGCAGTGATTCATCGGTCGCTACCATGTGAACTAATCTGTTCAATGTCACATAAACTTAATTCCAGTGACGTGGTGTTTCAAGTCATATAATAATCAATATATAATCTGTTGTAATTTGTTGTTTTAACTGTCAAAGTCTTGTCAAAACATATATTTGGTTATAAATACAAAATGGAATGCCCCATTGGTCGCACTGCAAGCACACCAATGGACTGACGCTCAAAAACGAATCAATCAAAGAAATGCGATATAGTATCGTCTTTGTCAATCACGCTAACATTTTAGAATAAGTAGGAGGAGCGCAGGCAGATGATTAGACCGGGCCTTTAAAAACCAACGTCTGCGGTAAAAAATTACGTTTTTAATGTAAAAATGATAACGTGCGTGTTGATTCTAACTTCATCAAGCGTTGAATCACTCCCAAACATTCGTGGCGTTTACTATACCAGTCATGACCTATGCATGCGAAACCTGGACATTTAAAAGGAACATTATAAATAAACTACAGGTCGCACAACGCTCAATGGAACGAAATATGCTGGGAATAACTAAGAAAGACCGATAATAGATGTCATCAACAGAATCAAATTTATCAAGTGGCAGCGGGCAGGACACCTGGCAAGAAGATGGACCCCAAAGATTACAACATGGTACCCCCGAGGAATTAAGAGCCCTAGAAAAAGACCAAATTTGAAATGGGTCCATCATCATCATCAACCAGCCACTAAAGTCCACTGCTGGACGTACGCCTCCCTCGCTTTCTTCCAAAACTTCCTATTTTGAGCTATTTGCATCTATAGTTACTGTGGATACGCCTTAAGTTGTCATGCCATCTGGTTGGAGGACGGCCTCTGCTTCTACGGCCTTCAGGAGCAGAGAAAATAGGTCCATGATTTTAGGATTAATTTTAGATGATATAGATATAGATATAGATATAGATGATATATAGATTCCAATTTAGGATGTTAGCAAGGATAACTTGGGTCCGCATAGCCAACAATAGATAACAATGGCAACAACAAACAAAACCAACCCAATTACAAAGAGAGTATCTAAATATGTGAAGGAGGATACACCATAGTTGGAAATAGTTGAATAAGCTGAAAATGACAATGATGATGAATATCAAGAAATTTGGCGAGATCGCGGAAGAGTTTCAATATGACAAACTTAATCATAAAAATAATTTAGATTGTCCAGAGAAATGACAATCAAAATTTACAAAATAAAAGTTTCAACATGGTTACCATTATGTCCGTTCCGTCTGTAAAGCCACCGTCTATAAAATTTAGAATATCTATTAGAATATCTTTAGACGGTGGTAAAGCTAAGGTGGCAACGTTGAGAAATAAATGTAAGAATCGCAACAAACACGAAATAAAATTAAAGGAGGAAAACGCGAAAATATGTAAGCGGGTCAGATAAAAAAAGTTATGTCTTTTTTATTGCCGAAAAAAGTTATTTTGTACATTTTACGATTTTGGAAACGCGTAGAAAATATTTAATAAGGACAGAGAAGGTTGTGTTCCCAGGTTTATTAGGCAGTTATAACAAACTACCGGAAACCGGTTCACTATTGCAACAATTTCGTTAAGTTTAGTAGCAATAAAAGTGACATAAAAGTAATATATTATTAAGTTCGTTAACATAATCGTAGATTTCATTATTTCAATTGGACAAGGAGGACTTTTGAAGTCAGAGTCACAATAATCTCACTGTGATTGAAGTATACTTTGCATAAAATCACTAAAAATAATCATAAAAAAATGAGACGTAATCATTAAAATAACTTGTTAAAGTAATATCATCCTGATTTAAGTGTAATTAAAATAAATAAGACGCCTTATTTAGTTAAAAATCATACCTCTTCAATATCTGGTTTATAGTTGCTTTCGTGAGACACCTTTTTATACAAGGTAAGTCTTAAATAATTGCAAATATTTTCAAAATAGTGCATTTTCTTTTAAATTTCCCTGTATATTTTTCGAAAACTTTTTAGAACTGCCTCTTCACCGCAAATTTTCCCACGGTATAACTTCTTAATCTCTGATATTACCACCGTCTAAAAATATTTTACCATGCATAGTTACAGCTTTACTCTATGGTTACGGCACCAAAAGGGATGCAAATACAGAAAAAAGCCGGTGGCTCTCAAAATTTTTCCAAAAAAAAACATTTTTTTTTAATTTTCAAACTTAAATAACTCAGTTATTTTGAACTTATTTGAAAAATGGTATGGAGAAAATATGAGTCTTTTATAGAGATATACCAGTCCCGAAAATATTTGCACTTATTTAAGACTCACCCTGTATAATTTTTAGTAAGCTCAGCAAGACGTCCAGTAATACCTTTTTCAGTAAGATCTTTTTTAAGTTAACAGGATTGTGTTATGAAATAATACATATTAGAGGTGGGTAAAGATTGAATGAGTTGTTCATTTGAACGAGTATTAAAAATGAATGGTGAGATTCTCGATTCACTGCTTAAAATGCGGTTCGTTCAATAGAATCGTGGCCAGCTCGGTGTTGTATTCAGAGTTCAGAGACTCGGCTTGAGAATCAGGAGTAAACCGGAGTAAACGCAAAACTTAGTAAACTTGTTTTGACACACTATAAACAGAAACTACAACTACATATTATTATCGTTGTCACGAAATATACACATAGTGCAGCCAGCCATAATTGCATACCGAATTGTCTGTTTATCTACCCACGGATCCATAAAATTTGAACGAAAGAGTCGTAAAAAAGAGTCGTGAGAATTGAATCGGATCACAACGCGACCGTTTCTACGGCTCGTTCGTTCAAAGAATCGTGAGAATTGATTCATTGCTTACAACACGGTTCGTTCAATTGAATCGTGGCCAGCACGGATCCATAAAATTTGAACGAAAGAGTCGTAAAAAAGAGTCGTGAAAATTGAATCGGATCACAACGCGACCGTTCGTTTCTACGGCTCATTTGTCCAAAGAGTCGTGAGAATTGATTCATTGGTTACCATACGGTTGGTTTAATTGAATCGTCGCCAGCACGTGGACGCCATATCATTTGAACGATGAGCCGTAAAAAAGAGTAGTAAGAATTGAATCGGATCACAATGCGATCGTTTGTTTCTACGGCGCGGTGATATAGGTATAGAGAGAGTCGGGCACCAATATTTAGACTTGATCAAAAGCCCTAAACAAACATCATTGGTATAAAATGTAAACGATAAGAAAGTTATTTACAAAAAAAACTTATGTATACTGTGCGTAGTGCGGGAGTATCTGTAATGCATTTAATTTTAAAGTTAATATTTTTGTCAAAATAATATTTACCAACTATAAACCATTATGTCGGACTAAAAACCGAAATCGTGTTTTTATGTAACTCTAAAATAGTATTGTTGGCCTCTGCTCAATATGATAAAATAAACGGCGTCAGCGATAGTTATAAAATGAAGATGTTATTTTATATGTAAAATTATGTGGGGGAATGTCATCGATGTTCACTTCCAAGCCAACAGGACGCCACTTTTTTCGATCATGCGGTATTATACACTATAATATTTATTATTAAATCGGAATTAAAATATGCTCTAAAAATATTAAATTGGAATTAAGGAGTCTTTAATAAATAGCAAATATGAATTCGATTGATACTTTAATATTATTGGTAAAACAATCAATTCAATAACGCCAGTACCATTGTGTTGAAAAACAAATGAAAGAACTATATATTTGTTTTTCTGGTCCCTTAAATATCTAATTGTCCGAACAAATTATCGCCGGTAGCGCCACTTACGATTCTTCTATTTATAAAACGTAAATTGTGCATATGGTTCGTTCAAATGAACGAATCGTAGGAGTCATCAGTCGAGCATGTTTCATGAATCGTACCATTTCCAAGCCTTTTGAAAAATTGGTATTTCTGTTGAAATAATGCTAATAGAAATCTGAAATAGTATATAAGATATCGAAGAGATTATCGCTATTACAGCAAACTAAACAATTTCAATAAGCACAACCATCTAGTCCGATAAATTTTGTAATTTTTTAAATTTTTATCACTTTTGTGCAAAGCGTTAAGGTTTCGGCTACTCTCCTCTGCATACAGTTAAAGGCAGGGCTGTCTCAGTAAAGCCCTTCAAAAAGTCTTCAAAAAGGCAACATTTATTATTTCTAAGAACAAAATAATCGAAAAGTCAAAAATGCCATCGAAATTTTATCCACAATAAGTCGCCGATTTTGTTGTACTTTTCGCTCAAGAAGACTACATCAGAGAAAAATGACAGCGACAATGTTTAATAATCATTGAAAATAAAATAGAATTTTGTATCATAAACAAATATTTTGAAACTCTAGTTTTTGGTCATTCAAGTCAAAAACTTAATAAATCAATCAAAACTTTATCCACTTTACTAATCTATCTGGAAGTAAACATCTGCATAATAAATAAGCTGTCTCGATTGACGGGTAAGTAAATGCATTATTAATTATTTTGACTATCGCTACAGAACAAACCTTAGCAAATATATTATTTATATTGTCAATTGTGAGTACTCCAGCATAGTTTTATTACCTTAATATTAATTTAGGAGAATGATCTTTCAAATTTCCACCAATCTATAAAATATTTTACTGTAAAAGCCAGAAATCAGTGAATAATATATAGCGAATCGAGTGAAACTAAGACTAACTTTGTGCAAGAAAAAATTGCATTAGTTCAATAATTGCCAATGGCGAGCGACAAGTGAACTACCGCGCATATTTAGACTATACTTGCGGCACTAGGGTAGTAGTTATGTGTCAGTATTTGAGTAACGCGATTTTGGAACGGTATTTTTTTGTTACATCGCGCTTCACAACGAATCAGGAATCTGTTACTGAAGAACGACGATCAGAATAACGACAAAACTATAAATTATTTATAATCGCTCTTGGAGTTAGCTCGAACCCTAGTAACCGCATAGCGCCGTGTTTAGCTCCAGCCGTTGCGCTCCTAGGATCACGATTTCGTCGGTCGCGAACAGTAGTAACTGGAACTGTAACGCTTCGTCCTCCATGTGAGAGAAAAGCGAGCGGGCGACGCGTGCGACAACAGAGGGTTATGAACGCAACTCGCGCGACATATTTCAATCGCATCCGATGCCGTTTCAGTCGCGCGCGTCTCCTACCTAGGACAGCTTCGTAAGAAAACGTTGTTTGATAAATAAGCTTCGCTCGCAACGCCCGAATCGCGAGCTTTTGTCTCCCACGTAGGACGAAGCGCAAGTACGTAGCGCCGCGCGATCTCGACCGCTTCGTCTGTTGCGAATTGCGAAGAGATGTAACTGGTAACGACCTATACAGCGACGTATTTCATTCCACTGCGGTGCCAGTCATCGCGCGACTGCTGGCGCGCTCGTAGGGTCGAGTTTTCGTCGGTTGCGACCAGTAGTAACTGGAACTGTAACGCCGTATGATTTTTATGACTTTTTTCAAAGGAAAAAATTCAACCACATCTTCATGTTTTTTTTAATTTTCTCTAAAACGGTTTGGAAATTTGGAATGGTCTATACTGGATTAACCATTTGAAAACAAGAACATTGAGTCTTCAAAACATGCAGATTTAACAGGCTAAATACTCTGTCACAGTTTAATTAGTTAATATTCGGTGACTCTGTGGTTTCCGTATCTATCTATCTTACTAGGGTTTCCGGAACCGGAGCTGTTTTTCGGAACCTGGAATTTCGGTACCGCGCCTCTTAGGAACCGGGATTTCTAAATAAAAAAAATCCGGAAAAAAATATAACTAATACTGAGAAAAATATAATTAATAAACTCAAAAGAACCGGGGATTACCGTTACTGAACCCTACTATCTACTTCATCACAAAGAGTGATATAACGATCTGAAACGTCGTAGTTGTGTAAATCAGTATAAAGTAACTGAAAATAAATCAGTTATAAGTTGTCGTTGTCTAGTTCATTGATGATATCATTACATCGTTCATTAAAAAAACGACAATAATTAGTTTAAAAAAAACAACGAACATCGATCGTGCCTCTGATTAATTTTGTCGGAGCGATCATCCTCCCACGCCACAAAAAACCAGAAGCAAATTAGCACCGCTTACATAGTACGGTTTCCCATTTGGCACGCAGTCAAGATGTCGCGCTTTTCCAAGATTAATCGCTTCGCTTCCAATAAAATATTTCGTGACAAGATTTACAAATGTCACGTGGCCTTTAACGCTCGCCATCGTATCGTGTTTGTATGCGTTGCGTTGGAGACAATAATTGGTTACATTGTATATGGGAGTGATTTATCTTGTAACATAGAAATTGCGCAAACATTGCGATCTTTATTATTCGTATTAAATTTATCATTTATTAGAGATGAGCAAAACTGCGATTCGCCAATCGCAATTGAAACTGCGATGGCGATTTTTAAATCGCTGCGACTGTAACCGGCGATAGCGACTTTAATATTTAAATATTGTACTAGTGATATAATTGTCTGTGTATGTAGCTACCTATAGGTTAACAATTAAAGGGGATACACGTGCAGAATCAGTGGAAGGAGGCAGCGCACAATAGAACGCAATGGAGAACAATTGTGAACTTAGTTAACAACGACAACCAAAAAGTAAAGAGGCAACAAAATAATGAGATTTTTGAATATTCTGAGTGCGGAAAAGATATAACATCACTTAGTACTCATGGATCTAATCCTATGGATGTATTTGCGGAAGAATAAAGGTCCCTTATTCTTCCGTATAATCTAGACAAGAATTAAAAATACTTAGCAGTTATGAGAGGGTATCTTTCACCCCCACTGAGAATGAATACCGCGAGAAATGTTCAAAAACTGCCCCGTCTGCCCATAACAGAAGACGGTCGATATTTCGAACATCTGTCTGGTTTTTTTTTTTGGTTTTTTTTTGTCTGGTTTCTCGAACAATGTCTTGGTTTGCTACTTATTTTTATTGTTATTAGATATAGTTTAAATGTGTTGATGTTGGTTAAATATATTTTAAATTGTTATAAAATTCTGTATCTCTCATAGCAAATATTATTTTCGTTTTAATTGATGCCCACAGCTAGAATTTTTTTGCATTACAGCCGGTGCCGTTCAAAGCCTACTTATTTAAAGCCGGGCGAATTTTTATATACTCATATATCTCGAAGAGGAATCGAGCAAAATATCAACTGTGTTATATTTTTGGAAAGGTAATTTTAAATTCTTTTCAATAAAGTAAAAATATACAGGGTGTCCCATATAAAAATCAAATCTTCTGTTGATAATTTTTAAATTATTAATTTTAAGAAAATTATACTTAAATCATTAAATTCTACGTAAAAAGGTGCTTTGGAAATGTTCTCATAAAAATACAAAATTTTCCATAGCAAAAAAGTTACAGCGATTTGTTAAAAATGCATATTTTTGAAAAACACCCCGTAACTCCGAATCGGTAACAGATATCGATATGCGGTTTTCACCATCTTGTTTTTGACAAAAATTGAGCTCCAGACACCGATATTAGTTTTTGTCTATCTTCTACAGAAAAGGGTGTTTCCATTTAAAGGCGTCGAATTTGACCCACCCTGTACATATATTCTTGGCAGTCACTGGCAGTCATTAAGAGTCTTACGGCATCGGCAGTCGCCTAAAATAATTGCATGGCAGTCATTGGCAGTCGCTTGGCAGTTAAATTATATTTTGGCGGTACATGTACATTTTTTAACCAAGTGAGATACCCCTCGGGGTAAGGTAAGCTTAACAGTTAAAAAATTTAATAAAAATCAGTTGTTTAGTTTTTAAGTTTTTTTAACATCTGACAATTAATTTGACTCGAAATAGCAAACGTGTGGTACCAAATTATTCTTAAAAAAATGATTTTTCTAAATATGCTAATGACCCACCTTCGTTCCATTTGAAAACATTGAGATATGATTAAAAAGACGATTTTAATCGACCAGGGCAATAGGTACTACACAAAAAACAATAGACAATTAAATCTTTTTCCAAGGATCCTTGATTAAAAATCAGCGTTTTTAACACACTCTGGATTGAAATTTAAAATACGATTTTTTTAAACGCAAATGTCAAAAGTTGACATAATATGATATTCCATTCTATTCAGGGTGTCATTTTCTATCGAATAAAGTAAAAAAGTGGTAGTAGATGCCATTTAAAAATCAAAACCTGTAGTAATTTCGAGTGAAACAGGAAGTGGCCGAAAAGAATTGAATACGAAGAATTAGGGCCGGTTCTCATATACGCTTCATCGTGCTTTACTACGCTTGACTTCATCGAGCGTCAAAATGTCGCGTTAAAAAGTCTTTGTGTTTTCTTACGTAGCAGTTCTCATTTACGCTGCGCCTCGCTTGACTTCAACCGACTTGACGCCTCCAATTGTCGGAGAGCTTTCTTTCGCACATTTGAAGTGCAGCGTTGCTCGATCAAGCGTGTTTAACGTTCTTGAGGTCCTATACAAGGTCGGAATCTGCTATTTTGTTTTGTGGATTTCTCTGCTGCTAATCCCAATAACAAATTAAATTTCCCTGGAGACATTCTAAAATATTTATAAAATTTGTTTGCGTCTTCTATCGGTCGTTTAAAAAGCGTGTGAAATTCCACTTCTGACAGTCTAGCTTGGAAAATATCATGTACCTAATATTTACAGCCTTTTTCTTTTTTTTCCGTTGTTCGTAATCACACACTGGTGCTAGAACAAATGCTCCATCTGATGAAGAACTGTCAGAACTGCTCATACTAAACATTTCAATTCAGGTCGTCTTCGTAGCCACACTGCTGGTTTCACGTGAACTGACGCTCTGTTTTGAAGCTTATATGTAAATTCATCTCGGTAAATTGACGCTTTGTCGCGAAGCCAAGTCAAGTACAGTGAAGCGCGGCGAAGCGTATATGAAAACCGGCCTTTAAGGCCTTTAAGGCCGGTTCTCATATACGCTTCGCCGCGCTTCACTGTGCTTGACTTGGCTTCGCGACAAAGCGTCAATTTACCGAGATGAATTTACATATGTATATGTATATGAAAACCGGCCTTTAAGGCCTTTAAGGCCGGTTCTCATATACGCTTCGCCGCGCTTCACTGTGCTTGACTTGGCTTCGCGACAAAGCGTCAATTTACCGAGATGAATTTACATATAAGCTTCAAAACCGGAGCGACGGAGCGTCAGTTCACGTGAAACCAGCAGTGTGGCTACGAAGACGACCTGAATTGAAATGTTTAGTATGAGCAGTTCTGACAGTTCTTCATCAGATGGAGCATTTGTTCTAGCACCAGTGTGTGATTACGAACAACGGAAAAAAAAGAAAAAGGCTGTAAATATTAGGTACATGATATTTTCCAAGCTAGACTGTCAGAAGTGGAATTTCACACGCTTTTTAAACGACCGATAGAAGACGCAAACAAATTTTATAAATATTTTAGAATGTCTCCAGGGAAATTTAATTTGTTATTGGGATTAGCAGCAGAGAAATCCACAAAACAAAATAGCAGATTGCGACCGTGTATAGGACCTCAAGAACGTTAAACACGCTTGATCGAGCAACGCTGCACTTCAAATGCGCGAAAGAAAGCCCACCGACAATTGGAGGCGTCAAGTCGGTTGAAGTCAAGCGAGGCGCAACGTAAATGAGAACTGCTACATAAGAAAACACAAAGACTTTTTAACGCGACATTTTGACGCTCGATGAAGTCAAGCGTAGTAAAGCACGATGAAGCGTATATGAGAACCGGCCTTTAATCCTAATTTATATCGTATACTAACCTACCAAATCTTGTTTTTTTTTATCAGAAAAAATAAAAAAGTTATAGGGGCGAACCAATCACATGAGAAACACCCGGTATATTATGGATCTTGGCCCTAGAAAACAATACCTTCTCTATATAATAAATAAAATTAGAGAAACAATTTAATCGCAGTTTGCTACAAAATGCTATAATGGACCACAAAATTACATTCGCAACAAAATCGCAACTCCTAAAAATTCAAACTCGCAGATAGAAGGTTATCACGGTCCTAGTTTGCAAAATCACGATTGCAGCAAAATCGCAACTCGCAAACTATAATTTTATTGGTTGCCTAAATTGAAACTGGCAAATAGAAGAAATCGCAGTCGCAGTTTCCTATGAGAGCCAATCGCAGGTTGCGACTTCGATTTTAAAATCGCTGCGATTGAATCGCAGTTTGCGATTTGTTGCTCATCTCTACTATTTATACCAGGGTACTTAAGCAACTAATACCCGAAATCCGATAAAAAGAGAAACATAATATGTTTAAAGGAAGACAATTATCTTCATATCGACGTTATTTCGTTATTTCGGATTTGCGCATTAGTTATGTACTTATTCAAAAATGTAGAAATCAATTACTCATGATGATGGGCCCTAAGGATTCATGGGCCCTAAGGAGTCCTGATTTATTTACTCTGACCTGCTACAATTATACATTGTATAAATACGTAGTCAATAAAGATTTATTTATTTATTATTATTTATTCCTCCATTGCATTGGTTTTATTAGAAAGAGTATTTTTTGAAGCCCTAATTAATTTTTAAATGTGTACTTGTCTGACTGAAAATAGTATACCAGGTGCGTCTCAAAAGTGGGGCAACATAACTTTTTTATTTTTTCAGATAAAAAAAACGAGATTTGGTATGTTAATATAATATGACATAAATTAGGATTGATTGACGTATTCAATTGTTATTGGTCACTTCCTGTTTCACCGAAAATGACTACAACTTTTGATTCTTAAATGGCACCCTGGGTATTTTTTTACTTTATTCGATAGAAAATGACATTCTGAATAAAATGACATATCATATATGTCAACTTTAGACATTTTCGCTTAATAAAAAATCGAGTTTTAAATTTCAATATAGTGTCATAGTTATGTTATATATATAAACACTAATTTTTAATCAAGGAGCCTTGGAAAAATACGTTTGATCGTCTAACGTTTTTAGTTTCTTGTCCTGGCCGGTTAAAAAATGCCCAAATCGTATTTTAATCATATCTCAATTTTTTCAAATGGAACGAGGGTAGCTCATTAGCATATTTGGAAAAGGCATTTTTTTATCGGACAAATATCCGTTTATCGGACAAATATCCGTTATGAACCGCATGTTATAATTTCAAATAAACCATATGCGAAAATGTCAAAATTTGACATATGATATGTTATTCTATTCAGAGTGTTATTTTCTATCGAATAAAGTAAAAAAAAACCGAGGGTGAGAATCAAAAGTTCTAATTTATGTCATATACCAAATCTCGTTTTTTGGTTTGAAAAAATAAAATTCACAGATTTTGCAACATGCGCAACCATCATAGGCGTATTGAAAATACCAGATACAAGTCGGCGGTTGTCGCCAATCACCTGTTTTTTTACATTTTATATTAATTTGTGACGTCATTTGGAAGAGCTGAATAGAAATATAAAGAACTAAACCTTGTTTGGAAAGCAATTTGACATTCGTGACGTCACCACTCCGGCAGTCTATGGTGCGTCCAGACCTGACGAGCCGAGCGCGAGACGAGAGCAAGACAAGAGCGAGATAAGCGCGAGACGAGAGCGACACATTTTCTATCCATTTTTACGCCAACCTGACACGAGACAAGCCGAGTGGGATCATAGTGAAAGAAAGCCAAACACATATTAAATTGCAATTGAATATAACAAACGATGGCCAAATAATAACGCATACAGTAATAAATTTTTGTATCTTTAATATGATATTCGGTCTTTAACATGGTATTCATCGTCGGTTTTCCCCCCTTCGGCTGTTTTTCCCTTTATCCCTTCCACGACGTTTTTTTACATAATGCGTTTTTTAACGTTTTTAGAACAAAATGTTAAATAAAAAAGTTATTGGTAAGGTTAAGAAGCACATTTTAACATTACTATAGAGTATACAGGGTAATTCAAAAAAGTGTTGAGGATATAACATATTTTCTATTGGGAATACCCTATTTTTTATTTTATTATTGGGTTATACATACGTACAATTCGGTAACTTTTCTTGTCATTTTTTGATATTATATATCTAAAATTAATAGATGTTGTAATAATTCAATTTGTTTAGAGAAATGTTCGATTTCGGTAGGGTAAAAATTATCAGACATAAAATTTGTAAATTCTATCAGAAAAAATGATAATACATACGGTGTATGATTTAAAAATTTGAGATTTCTTAATTTTAAATGGTCGAAATTTATAAATTAGACCTAATATCTCGCAGTCGGGCGGGCCTACCAACAACACGTCCAGACTTTCGAGCTTTCTTTGATCGGCCGTTGGAAAAGCGACAGGGGACGGATAGCAACGAGGCTCCGTGGGTTGACTCGCGACGCTCTCGCGAGACTCGTCCACACAGCGAATTTGGAATTTCTCGCGCTCGTCTCCACAGGTTTGGACGCACCATCGTATCGCTGATCGCCATTCGCAAATATATTCCAGATACGTATAGTGAACAAGTGAACCGTTCGCAACGTTAAATAATTTTGATATTTAATTTTTATCGTGATGGCTTTTTATGAAAGTGTATACATAGAATTAATTGCATTAATTTGCAATAGCACTTCGAACCCACAGTTTTGTTATGGAGCCAGATTAGACCAATCAGAATGAGTATTATGTTACCGTAAAAGCCCGAATATTGGTTAAACGTAGAGTTGCCCACGTAGGAGCCCGAAATATACCAAAAGTGGGTCAGTTTCGGTTAAGTTTAGATTAGGTCTATATTTTTATTAATCAAAACCAACTAAAACCTAATTCTAATCTAACCTAAACTCACCCCTTCTTTTGCATATTTCCGGCTATTACCTAGGTATTCCTAAGTTTAACTAATATTCGAACTTACGGTGTAAATTTATGGAGAGCCCATAAATTTAAATTCGCCGTACAACAAAATTTCACCAATTTTCTCAATAAAAATTAAAAGTTATAAATCATACTATTTTTTATAGAAATGATGGAATAAGGGTGAACGGGGTGCCGGTAGACCAAGAAGATACTTGGAATCTAAGTGTTAATATATACTCGAATTGAGTTGCGTCACAGTATAGGATTATTTTGAACCCTTACCGTGCATAGTTACCGTAGATAAAAATAAATTAAAATATAGTTGGCTCCAACGATAATTTAGTTTGCAGCTTCTTTTCATCATACCTAATAAAAAACCGTGACAACCACTACTTATAGTATGTACCTACATATGTATTTTTAAACATCATTATGAGATTTAAGTATAAAAAGGTGTCCATAATGTGAGTAGCGGTATTGACGGTTTTTTGTTATGAGGAAAATAAGCAGCAAAATATATTATCGATTGCAGCAACTATGTATACCTACTTTACATTCAGTATGTCCAATTAATATGGAATATTATATACCTATACATGCTTTTAAACATTTTCTACCATTATATTTTGATAGTTGAGTTTTTGAAATTATTTGGTAGCTTCTTAAACAAAATAGACCCATAATAATTAAAATCTTTATCATCCAAGACTTTCAAGAATTATGAAGTAATCTCACGTCAATTTTTTTTAAAATTATTGCATGCCTTAATTATTTGCAAAAATATTTCTTTGCATACCTTGTTATTAATATGTTTGGTCTAATTTATCAGTTCTGCATCATATCCGAAATTCAGATTGTGTGTGACACAACGAAGAGTTAACGTGCAACGTGAAAGACAAGAAAAATGGCAAGTAAAAAAAATGTAAAGTTTTAATTACTAATTACACAGTCCTTCCCTTGAATTCTTCTGCCTAAAATCTGTATTGCCTTCGCTAAGATTTTAAATATAAATGATTGAAACTCATAACAAGTTTACCACAATTTAAACTTAAGATAATTATTTAATTATTAAATCCATAATTATATTAAAAAATAACACTTACGAAGTTAATAAATATTAACTATTTCTAGTTAATCATTTAATAATTATTCTGATAAAAACACGCTTGATTTTTTATTTTAGAAATCATACAGGCTATAATCATTAATATGACTATATTAACAATACTTAAATTAAAATTTATTTGAAGGAATGCTACTTGAAGTATTAACTCGGAATAATTATTAAAAACTGCTCATCGCGTTATCGATGTCGGCGTCTTGTGACTGTTGTCTGGCTGATTGGCCGTTTAGGGTGGTTTAGGTATCTATAGTTTGATTTCAGATAATGCAGATTTTAATGTGCCATTTGTGGTTTTTTTATTGGAATTTTTTTACATATTTGGTATACTCTATGAAGTGATCATGTCCATTTTTCAATTATTAAAGTGCCTATTTAGATACATTTAAAATTAATTAATTAGTGTATTGTAATTGAATTATACAATATTCAAACGGTAAAAACTATCAACTTATCCCAATAAATATTTGACAACGCCTTGGATTCATTTGTTTTAACGCCTGTTGGCGGTGGAAACCATTCTTTGTCCTAATTTGATAGTTAAAAAAAATAATGATATAAAAATATATGGTTATTAGTCTAAATTTATTATTTATGTAATTCTGCTCTTTCTCGTATAATTTGCCCCTTGTTTCTCATACGGAAATAGTTAAATTTAAATAGCCAAACTGTACCTAACAACCCATGCCTTGACATATTTTCTTTTAAAATAATATCGCTTTCTTTATCCACCGGTCCAGACTCGACCTTGCCCTATTCAACTTAAGTACGTGTTGACAGGCAGGTTATTGATCCCATGTTGCTTCTAGCATGTCGTTTTTTCAAAGATGGGTCCCATATAAACGCGGCCAGAAGTATTTTCAATACTAAAAAAGTTATAGGGGTGAGCCACTTTTAACACGCACCCGGTATTGTTGTTTTATTAGGACTAAAAATGACTTTTTGTGGCGACGTTGTACGTTTGGAGGACGAACGTTAGCGTAGCCACAAAAAGCCATTTTTACCCCGAATAGAACATGCTATTTTTTTTCAAACGCCAGAAATAATTTTTTAAACAACTTCAAACGTTCCAAATAATATAAAAAGATTTAAAAATAAAACCTTGTGAGTAATTATACAGAGTGGTCCGAAATGTATTCCGGAAACTTCAGCAGCATATTCTGCAGATTAAAATAAGTAAAAAAGTTCGAATAAATGTATGTCCTAAAATGCTTAGTTTCGGAGATACAGGGTGTAGAAGTTTTATTTTTATTTCGATTTTTTCCAAATAATTTATGAAGTAACATCAATATTTGGATGAAAATTGGTGTCTGGGAGTTTTTTGACATGAGAAATTTTATTTTCATGTCAATATGACTCCTACTTGTAGAGGGCGCCACCTACATATGTTTTAACTGGTTTGAAGAGTAATAACTTTTCGTCCATACCTGTATAAAACTACTGAGTAAAAAAATATACATTTACAACTTTTTTTACATAATAAAGGTCTCTTGGTAAAAATCGCTACAAGTAATGGTTCTCGAGATATTTGGAATTGAAATTATCAATACCTGTCATCATTGACATAAATTAACCATATTGACTAAATAGCTTTTAGACTGAAACCATAAATTTGAATTTTTTTGTGCCAAAAGTTCAACAGAAACTGTTTAATCATCATTTTTTCGCAGAAAAGTTTATGATTAATTTAAAAAAATAAAAATTTATTATTTCAGTCAAATAACTATACCCAATGTGTGCTTATTTTTTGTCAATAATGACATGTATTGACTATTTCCATTCTAAATATCTTGAGAACCGATGCTCGTAGCGATTTTTACCAAGAGACATTTTTTACGTAAAAAGTCATGGAAATGTATATTTTTTTAGTCAGTAGTTTTATACAGGTACGGACGAAAAGTTATTACTCTTCAAAACAGTCAAAGCGCATGTAGGTGGCGCCCCCCACAAATAGGAGTCATTTCGACATCAAAATCATATTTCTCGTGTCACAAAACTTCCAGACACCAATTTTTATCCAAATATTGACGTTACTTCAGAAATTATTTAGAAAAAATCGAAATAAAAATGAAACTTCTACACCCTGTATCTCCGAAACAAAGTATTTTAGGACATACATTTATACGAACTTTTTTACTTATTTTTATCTGCAGAATATGCTCCCGAAGTTTCCGGAATACAGTTCGGACCACCCTGTATATCGAGAAATTATGGTTACGCTCGTTGAATTTGACAGTTTATGTCAGTTTAATCATATATTTTCGTACTTTTGTACTTAGGCGCAAAAAAGTGCCTTACTTTTATGCCTCTCTATAGTTATAAGAATAAGGTTAACAAATCATTAGGTAGTATTGTATATTTTTAAGTAAAATCTATTCAACGAGGGGATAGAAGACTGTGACAGTTGTTGTCTCTCATTTTAATTTACAGGCAAATCGAATTGTCATTTTGCGAAATATTCTCCGACCCATTGATTAGACTTTACAAGTATGGGTAATTATGTTTTTATCCAGATTAATAACATTTTTTAAATAGAATATGTTATAGCAATATTTATAATAGTCATCTTATCTTCAAAATTTACAGTTTTCCGTTAAACATTGGAGAAATAATTTTTCTTCAATGCAAGTATTTGGACATAGTTACCAGAAAATTTTGAGTATATGTGGTACCCTTGTTTATATAATACATATACAAGGGCGGTACCTACCATTTTAGTAAAAACAGAAAGATAGACCAGCATAATGGCAATAAAAGTTGTAGGTCTTTGGTTGTAGGTGACACATGACTTAAATTATAAATGTCAAAGTTATCAAATGTGAATTTAATGTCAAATGAAAATGACTTGAAGATTTCTATACACTTAAATAGGCAAAAACCTATAAAAAAGACATCACATCAAAATGATAAATATCTAGACATAAACAAACGACAAACATCTTGATAGGGCGATAATGAAAAAGGACAGAAATGATTTAAATGTAATATCTGTTAATTTCTACAATTCCAGAAATGCGCTATAGCCTTAAATATGCAAAAATTAGTCCGTCAAAAAATTCATCCAATATAATTGCTGGGGATCGATTCGCTGATCCACAGTTCTGCTTTTCCTACGATATGGTGTGGATCATGCTTGAGTTACCCTAACACGTTAAAAATAATGTAAAGAAATCCGCTATACTTAAGTAGAAATAGCAATTGTTAATAGTTATTTTTTATACAAGACGATAAAATGGTATTTTATCGTCGAACGAAAAGATTAATTCACGAGCGATGAAATCGGAAGTGAATTAATTTCGGGAGACGATAATGCAATTTTATCGTCGTGTATAAAACAATATTTTTTCCATAGCGAGTTACGTTTTAAAAAATATTCAGAAATTATTATTTCAGTAGAAAAAATATTGTGCTGGGTTGGCGTTAGTTTCTATGTAAATAAAGCTGTCTCTTCAGTTGTCAGTTTTGAGTCAATATTTTTTAATTCTCTTTCGTGTTGATTGCTGATTGAATTGGAGCCAGAAATGGCTCAAAACGAAATAAGTAAATTACCAACAGATATTCAGGCTGAGGCGACAAACGCCATATCCAAACTACTTCCATTTAAATCCCGAATAACTTATGAAAAGGAATACAAAATTTTCAAAAATGGAAGCAATTAAAAAGCATGCGAGAAGAAATAAAGTTTTAAACCTATCCTCGCTGTTAAAGTATCACTTAATCTACCCTTGCGGTTAAAGTACTATTTTATCTACTATTTTTGATAGATATAAAGCAATTTTAACAGTTGTTATGGAAAAAAAATAAATTAAGCGCAGCAGTTATTAAAATATTAATATTTAAGTTCAAATATTGTTTATTAAGACAAGATTACTAAACAAATTCTAACTATACCTTACTTGTAACTAGAGATTGCTTGTCCATAGACTTACCTGAAACAAAAAAAAATCATTATAAAAAAATTGTGCAATGACAAATAAACTTAAACTGTTTAATTATTCTAATGCAATTAACAACTTGATTAATTTTAAATAGAACATCCCATATGGTGGTTCACAGCCATGGTACGTTAGACGTTTATGGAGAATCAATAATAGGATGTTTAAGAAAATTTGTATTTTTTAATAAAGGCACCTGCTCCATCTGACCATCTGTTCCTTTAAGTTACGTAATAGGTACTGAAATATTCCATAGAATTCAACATTTCGGAAAATCTGAAAAAAGTCCAAGAATTTTATCATCTTTTGTGCCTCCTGAGTCGAGAGGCGATCGAGCAACCCTGCATACCTAAGAAACTTCTCTTTCACGTCAAACGAACCAATCAAATCAATAATTAGCTTTCCAACAATTTTTTCCAAGTAACCTCCCTATAAGTCTATCCAACGACAAGATCCTTGACAGTGATAGATGTGTCTGTCATTTAATTTCAAAGTAGTTTATTTTATTTTACAAAGAAATAAGTTGGTACAATTGGAACGCATAGCAGGAAATTAATATATTTAAAATTTGAGTGACAAGTGATTACTTCAAAATATTGTGAAAAAAAAAATGTATAAATCTGAAAAAATGTAATAAAGTTATTTTATTTAAAAAAAACTGTATGTGTTAATACAAAACAAACAAGAACAAAACAACACATACCAAAAAAATATAAAAAGAACTATTTCTTACTTTCAAGCTTCAAGAAACTTCCCGCATTTATTATTATATTTATCAATATCAATGTACTTAGCAGAAAATAGTCTCGACTGACTAGTGATAAAGAAAATCTAGGAACTAGTGGGCAACCCCACTAGTTCCTAGATTTTCTCAATGTACTTATGTACAAATACAAATTTGAAATATTCCACAGGAATAAATAAAACAACATAAATAAAACAAACTATTTTATTAATAATAACACTTACCGAATTTTATACATTTTTAGGTTGATCAATTAACTTTAATCTTAATTTTTTTGACATCTTAACAACCTTACATTACCAACCTTTTGACATTATTTTTCTGCAGGACTAAAACCCATTATTTACCTATCATATGATGTCGATATTTTACAGCTACTCAAGTTTTCATTATATGTTTAGTACGATCCTTGCACCTTGTATCATATACGAGATGCACTTATCTACGACGGGATGGTATACAAACTTTATTGATAGTGACTTTATTAAGTTTAAGACTTTCTGCCTGGGCATCGAGTAACTATAAACTGTGCTCTGGGACTACAGTTGATTTTTCCTCCACTTGACTTTAAAAGACACAAAACACACGTAATAACACCAATCAAAATGCATCGTTTTCCAAAACGCTGGGTATTTGACATAAGTTGACACAAAATTATAACCTATAATTTGGCAAGACTTTGACAAGTCTCAAAAAACCAAAGGCGAGTTCATACCAGAGATATGGAAGTGGGAGAATGAGCTTCGACGAGTGCGCATCCAAATTTTTGTCGACGGCAAGATGGCAGTGTAATGAAGTTCATAAAATTTCTGGGCCACCCTGTATATTATATTAATATTATACGAGAATAATAGAGACTTGATTCTCTTGTAATAATGACAGGCAGGGTATTTTATTGTTAACTCATTATTGTAATGAACTTCATTAATGTTTCTATTGTTGAATTAAATAAGTTAAATATTTAATTTCCATTTTGTAAGAGAGTTTTGATCGGTTTTGGTCGCCGTGGTTCGGTGCGAGAAACCGAGACGTTTGCGCCGCTCTCCCTACCAGTGCAGGTTGAGTGGAGGGGACCGTAGTCGAGTACCTCGGCAGTACTGGCACTACAGAGTGAGTTGTGTGGTCGCACGTGAACAGTGAAGTTCGAGTCCGGAGTGCCCTGCCAAGTGTCCTGCTGCCAGCCGCCTGCCGCCTGCCGTCGTATTGTATAAGGTAAGCACCCACCGCCAAAGTGATCGAGAGTAGGTCGTATTCTTTTTATTGTTAATACCGTTTACTTTACTGCCTTGACGCGTTATAGGGATAAGGGAGACAGAGATAGTTAGAACGCGCGATCGCAATAGCTGGCAAAACTTGTATTCGTTCAGGGCCAACCGTCCTCTAGCAGGTAGGGGAGCTGAACGGATCCCGTGGACGCGAAGACCGATTTCTTTTATTAAAAAGGGAGACAGAGATAGTTAGAACGCGCGATCGCATTAGCTAGCAAAAACTTGTATTCGTTCAGGGCCAACCGTCTTCTAGCAGGTAGGGGAGCTGAACGGATCCCGTGGACGCGAAGACCGATTTCTTTTATTAAAAAGGGAGACAGATAGCGGTTAAGGTAGTACAGTAAATACCCGGGTCGCGAATGTTCTTGGAACTAAAGCAGGATCTCGTCTATCCCGCGACTGGTTCTGTAGTTCCCGTATTCTCATCAGGAGCGCCGTGGGATCTCGCCGACATCCCGAGGTGGTCCTGACCGGGCGGTGTGGACTGCGCTTATCCAGGCGACTAACCGAGACGCCGTTTCGTTCTACTGCGCACGATCCAGGGCTCGCGTGCGTACCTATCCCACAGGACTCCGTTTCGTCCTACTGCGAACGATTCAGGGCTCGCGTGCGTACCTATCCCACAGGACTCCGTTTCGTCCTACTGCGACCGATTCAGGGCTCGCGTGCGTATCTATCCCACAGGACGCCGTTTCGTTCTACTGCGCACGATTCAGGGCTCGGGTGCGTAATTATCCCACAGGACGCCGTTTCGTTCTGCTGCGAACGATCCAGGGCTCGCGTTTGTTTATCCCGGGACGTCTGTAACGACGCGCCGACGTTTAGAAAGTCGGGTTATAAAATAGTATATCGCTCCGGTACGTACATGTCTGTGTTTACTAGGACGCCGTTAAGTTAGACGCCGGTTAGAAACTCGCGTCGTTTTATTTACTAGGACGTCATGTCAAAACCGCGCTTTGAATTCGCGTGATAAAATCGGACAGTGAGTTGCATATCGAGATTATACGGTCAAAACTCTAGAGGTGCTCGATTGTTGTAAATTTTATTTTACGAGTCATTAATTATAAATTTTCTTTCACTTTCATTACAATGTAAAGTCGTGAAACTTCCTGGGGTATTTAGCATATAGTTAATTAATTAAATAAAGCCTTAATGTTATGTTATGGTTAACTGTGTGTTTTATTTCTTTTCATTTCATCACTCCCTGGTTTCTCCACTGTATAAAAGCTACCCGTATTGGCGAAACGTGGACCTCTTCCACTATAAATAACAGAGGTGGCGCCCGAGAGATTTAAATTTACTACTGTACGCCAGTAAGGCTATTTATTTTTCACTGAACCAAAGAAAAATAAATTGAGACTCTTACAGCAGACATCTTCCAGGTCTCGCTGTCACTTCCCCTCTTTAATTGACATCTGTTTGTTTTGTTTTTTTTTTTCGTTTGTGTGGTTATCTAGTTAAAATTTATTATTACCTCAATTATTCTAAACACTAATTCAAAAAGGCTTGTTGTATATTGTCATAGTCATTCTAAGAAAGCTAATACGCCGGGAAAAATGATAGTTTTCATGTGTAAGTTTATATAACATAATCGTGTTTACAGATGATCCAAAACTGTTTATTTTTAGTTTTCCTAAAGGCGATTTGTAAAAATCGTGATTGTAATTGGGAATGGTCAAAAATAAGTGTATGATGTGGCCATTTAAAGAGGATGTTTTTATTACGTGTGGAGGAAGAAGATACTTGGAATCAATGTTCGTGCTTCTGTAAAACAGTGCACTCTTATAGTGTCCATGAAAGCACAAGTTCAAGTGTACCAGAAATATGTCAAATAAGATTGGTCCTTACTTGACAAGAAGATTATTTCGAGGAAAAGAAAACATAAGATAGGGTATTTTAATCGAACAGCGAAAATTTAACATTTTTATTGTAAAGTTTGTGTAGGTAGTTGTAGTTTTCTGCTAAATATTTCTAACATTAGCAGCAGCAGTGTTCAGAGTGTCAAGAGGAGCAGAATTCAGTTAATTAGATTTATGCACAGTTACAGGTATGAAGGCTTTTTCAAACATAGTATCAAGTTCTATAGTCAACATTTTTAGTATTCCTACAACTGTAAAAACAAGGAACATTGGACTGAAAAAATGGCAGGATTTATATAGGAAGAAAGGGTATTATGCCAATAAGAAAATTAAATCTGTAGGCAGAAGTTTCTTATTTAAAAACTGTTATAGGGCATATATTAATTTGTATCTGTACCACAAATCACTGAGAAAAATTATATAATATTCATAATTGTTAACGAGATAGTTAAAGAGTGTTAAAAATGAGACTATTAGTCATGAAGCTTACAATGTTACTTTGTTTCAATATTACACTTTTATTCTTGTAAAATCTATGATGAAGTTCAAAAGCATTTTGCAATGGCCTTAAATTGTGAGCCAGGATTTATAGCAAAGGTATTTGATGCAATGAAACTTAATCGGTACCTTCCAGTATGTATTTTAGTAAGGAGATTGTCAATCCCATGTTTTTAAATAGATAAAATACAGGCCAAAGTTGACAATATTACAGTTGAGAAGAAACTATTTTATCTTAAAAAAAATTTTCTTAAAATTCTGAGATCATATAATCTAATTTTCTTAATAATAAATTAGGTATATGTATGTTGTACATACAGAATTTTGTTATGGACAAATAATGATCGACAAGCTTCTTTTGTGCAAAAAATAAATGATTTTTTCTAGTATTACGACAAACCATAATGTGTTTTACAAACTTACCGGTAACAGTTTTTTTATAATAAAATATTTAGGAATAATTTGGGTTGTTTATCAATATATTAATGACTTGAATTTTGACAAATTGAATTTGTATCAAAATAATTTTACGAAATATAAAATTGATGTTCTATTACAAGATTGAGTTTTTATTGTCGACAAAAACCAGGATAAATACTAATAATAATACCCTTAATAAAATCAATGATATTTATGTATTATGAAAATATTTGTTAGAGGACATGTTATGTAACCGTTTTTGAAACACAATTTGAAGGAACGAATAAAAAAAATAAAACAAAAACATATTTTTTCTAGGTTTATATTAAAAATACAAGGTAGGCAATCATCAAAAATAATTATGAACCAAATGTTTTTTATGAATATACAACAAACAAAAAGTTGTTTAGAACAATTTTTACCAAATTTGCAAAAAATTTAAATTGAAACACGTAATTCAGTACAAGTAAACATGAAATATTGTAATTATTTAATATCATTTCGAGTGTTTAACGACGAAAAGGTCATCTGTCCGTAGCGCCTTTTGTCAGAATATTCGTATATTTAGTGTATTTGTATTATATACCAATATTGTACGCAGTTTTGAAACTGATAATTAAATAAATCATATTAATGTTAACTAACCATAATAAATGATAGAATTTCACTAAATTTAAATTGCCCCCCGTATGGTTGAAAACAGCAAATTGATATTTGATTACTTATAGATTACCACCTATATACAAAATGACACGAAGACCTGGAATATGGCGCCCAACTTGATTAGGCCTTCTGCGCATGTTGACGCTCATTCTCTATCCCTTCTATTTCTCTGGTTCATACGCATCGGCGCACAGTGGGGTATTTGACACTGATAGTTGATCGAAATTTTTTTATGTAGACCTTATATAAATTATTGCTATTTTCAATTAAAGAGGAAATAATATGAACAAAATAAAGGATAATTCGTCGATTCTAAAAAAAGAAAGAAAAATCACTCCAGTGTTTTCACGGTCAGTGCCAGTAGTAATATCGCAACTACTACTACTAATGCTACGACTGATCCGCGAGCAATGCCCATACCACTAAAGTCGCTACTAATGCCAAATTGTGCTACACTGCTAATGGCACTAATGCGATCGCTTTGTACACAACAATGCCATCGCGGTTTACACCTCGCATTAGTATATCACTGATTGGCAAATTAGAGGAAACCAAGAATGTTTTTCTCATTTTATCAGCAAAATCGCAAAAAGTCGCAGTATTTCATTTTACTGTATGAAAGCCCAATGTTTACTAAGTAAAACGTATATAGACAATATGCTGAATTCTTCGAAATGCGCAACTAAATCTCTAAGTATAATAAAAATGTCACAAATTTAATAAAATTTTCTGAACGCCTAACTTTTAGTTGCAAAAAAAATCGTTAGTATAGAGAATATCAAAATAAATAATACGTTTTTGTAGAATACATACCTGCAGCTTGCTGAGCCATTTTCAATTAAAACAATAATATAAACGTAAAAAGAGCACAAGAACAACAACAATTTATAATTTTAAATATAAAATTTAGCCATTTACCTCTTATCTGTGAGAAGTAACAACTTTGACGTTTCGTTGAAACAAATGACTGCAACTAAACACACCCATAGCAACACCATTCATGGCAGAGATGATTTAACTTATCATTTATCTTTTTTTGGGAAATCTTAAACACATTTGCTTTTTCGAATTTCGATCATCTTTTTCATGCTAATACCCCACCGTGCAGCGTCCGTTTATTGTTCATCGTTCCGTCAAACCAATAAAATTGAAATATGATCTGTCATTTTTGAAATAAACCAATAAAACTAGTTAAAAACAAAAAGAGACGACGCATGACGAATTTATATTTAAACCGATCCATAGTTAACTTAAAAATATTAGAAACTTTTTTTAGTAAAATAAATAGATTGGTATATATAGTCATCTGCTTTTTTTCTGTCAAATCTTATCTGAGAAAAAACAGAGTATAATTTCATTGGCCTAATTGCTAATAAACAAATATGAAATTCCATAGCTTATATACTTATATGAAAATATGTGCATCGTTTAATACTCACTCAAACAATGGCAATCGAACATAGAGGATTATTGCGGTTCCTAGATCATTTATTCAAGTTTCTCCGAATCAAATTTGTAAGGTCAAAGCAGTCGTATTTTTTAGGAGACGTTCAAATAATACTCGTTATTTATGTCGTGATTGTCTCATTTTGTGATCGTGTTCACCGTAATTTATGGTATCATTAAAATGAACTTTTCGAAGTGATTACCGTTAGATTGCAAAGGTTGATGCTGATGGATAATAATTTAAAGAAAAAAAAAACTAAATTAGGATGGAGAATATAAAAATTATCCAAAAGTCTGTTTTTTGTGATAAATCATAATTCGTTTTAAAGTAACTTCTTTACGCGCTATGAGAGTAAAAATTGAAGGCCCTGACACACGAGCTCGCGAGAAGAAAAGTGGTAACGATCTTGGAGCGTCGCAACTCGGACCCTATGTGAGCTAGAGGGCTGAAAGTCCCATTTTTTCATGACATTTTGACGACGTTTCGTGTACGTAGAAAAACCCTTCATCGATAAATTAAATAAAAAAATCGTACGATTTAAATGAAATTTGGTATATCGATAGACTGGACCAAGGCAAACTTGACCGTGCACGACACTTATCACAATAACAGTTAGTTTTGACGTAATAAACGTTGTAACGTTTTTTAAACATTACCACTGCGAACGGCAGCTTTTCATCGGAGAGCAGCCGTGGATAAGGTATTTCACTGGAGAAAAACTAACTAAAAATAATAAATCAAAAACATAAATAATATTGGGCGCTAGGCATGTACAGAGAAAGAAAACACAGTTGTATATTACTTAAAACTAATGACTATATTTATTCATGATGTTCTGTGATGGTAAATAACATTGTAAAACTTTAATAATTATAGTGGTTATATGTCGAGTAAAAAGTTATGTTAAAAATAATATTAAATATGTTCAATGAAAAAGACTATGGAAAAGTACAATATAGATAAAGTTATAGAAAATATATAAACGGTAGCATTACTTTATTAAATTTGTTATATTTTATACGATGTAAATACAAGATTTTCCAAGTCGTAGATTCTAGAATCTGTTAAAATCACGAGAAATCTTTAAAATCACGCAATAGATATATATAATAGAAAGTAATACCATTACAAGATATGTTCGTAATGAAACTAAGATCTAAATCATATTTTAAATACTAATCGGACATAAGTAATTTAACCACTAGTACGATATTAATGCCCACTTGCACCGTTTGTATAAACTTTGTTTAAAGGCTAAACAGTGATTAACTATATAATATTTTATTATAGTTAATAACTGTTTAGCCTTTAAACAAAGTTTATACAAACGGTTCAAGTGGGCATAATTATTCAAGACTGAAAATGTAGAAAATCTAAAACATAAAAACTGGAACTTAAATCTACACTTAGCTGTTCGTTCTTAAGGCAATTCTGCTTCAAACAGTACAGCGTGAGGTGAGCTTGCATCTCTGCACTTTCTCTCGGCTCTACTATTGGCCAATACAATAAAAGGGGCCAGGATGAGGACACCATGAACCAATACAGTCGTAACTATCGACTAGACTAAAAACAGCAGCAAAGCAGCATGGAGCTTACGCTACACACATACTGGGACAATCTGTACATGAGACAAACCATGCACACAGTGGACACTCGTCCATAGGACATCCTTACATCGGATATTGTCCGTACTTTGGAACACTACCCGTACCTTGGAACACTACTAGGACCTTGGATAATGCCCGTACCTTGGACATCCGTCCATACCTTGGATCCTCGAAACACGAAACTATCGTTTAGAACATACCAGTGTAATAAACACAATAAACATACCTCGAAATACTTCAGAGGGCTCTATGATAAACAAAGGCAATTGTCCTTTCTTCCATTTAACATTCTAGAGGACAAAAGGAAAACAACACCAACATGCCAGCAAAATACAAATACGAGTTAAGGTGGGCCAATCCAAAACTCTAAAAATACTCAATAATAATATCGAATCTAAAAAAGATAATTTCTCATCTTTACCTGTAGCTTCGAAATAGCAGCTGATTCAAATTATGCAGCAAGATTTAAATAATTTCTCTAAGCCGGGCTCTGAAGTGAGTCCACAGCGCAGACAGCGAAACCTTGAAGCGATGTTGACAGCCCTCCACAGAAGCAGTGAAACGATAACAGGGTTGTCGACTAGAGAACGTAAAAATTACGCCAAGCGCCTCAAACAAATTATCAGGCCTGAACGATACGGTATCCGGTGACAATACGCCAGACATCATATATCATATATAAAAAAGACATGTAACGAACTAAAAACGTTACAACGTCAAAAGTTGATGTCGTCCGATTTGGTGGGTAGGCTTTGTGAGTGAGAGTGAGGGTGCACACGTTCCCACTCTGCAAAGTTGGATGAAACGTTTCGTTTACAGTTACGATTCTTCATCAGGCTGGGACTCTTCTTCTTCTTTTCTTTCTCAGCCTGGTTCCATTCAGCGTTGGATATAGGCCTCTTCTAGGTTTTTCCATGCTTCACGATCTCTAGCCAATCTTATCCATATTTGGCTGGGACTAAGGTTTTGATACTGAAGAAAAATATGGGTCGGTTTCGGCATAATTGAGGATGAGCTGCAAGATGACGCTCTCGAGGTTTCGAACCGATATCTCTAAAAGGACGGAATCATCAGGATTTTTCTTAATTATGTGTCGATTGGAACCAAACTCGGTACGTGGATAGAGGTACCCGAATGGAGTTCCCAGACAGACGGAGAGACAGACGGACAGATGAACAGATAACCAGACGACCTAAGTAAGAAGTAAGTTTTTTGTTTTATACTATCCGGCACTAATTGAATAAAGTATGAACTTCATATTCCTAGTAACATATATTTTCCAAACTTGCTAGTGTTAGCATGTAAATTAATCCATTTCATTTGATGAATTTATTATAAAAAATGTTGGGTGTCTACTTTTGTATTTTTAGAAATTTTGTTCTGGCTGTTAAAAATTTATTCATATATAAAATCTACAATTGGAAGTTTGCGACCAAGAAGAAAAAAAAATGACCCCTAAATCAACATCTGGCTTATAAATGCAATGGCGAGACACTCTGTGAACATCTGGCTTATAAATGCAATGGCGAGACACTCTGTGAACATCTGGCTTATAAATGCAATAGCGAGACACTTTGTGGTTTTTCAGTAGCCCAATAAAACATTCAGTATACCTATGATCTTTTACAAGTAGCACGAGTGATTGTAGAGAAACTACATATCAAAGATTCTTTGTATTTGTGCTATAATAATTCGATGACTTATGGTAAGATTTTGTCTGGCTTGAAGGAATGTACCTTTATTGATGATGTGCATTTGTCTCAAACTAGAGAAAATATTTCCTTACATTCCACATGGTCAAAAAAGACCGCTACATAATTGATTTTGTTAATTTAAATGATGTTGACTAAACAGTACCTCTATAGTGAAGTACTACCTATACTACGGTTGCTCAATTTTTACCAGTACGATTTTGGAACGTAACACAGGTTTAATAGAGGAATCTTACAGTAGAATGATACGTATAGTAAACGCTACAAATGGATTGTGGAGGTGTACCATTTGATCTGTAGATACAATTGTAGATAGAATTTTATAATTTAGATTGGAACTTCTAACTCAAGTGGCCTAAAAAATATAAATTACTAAATTCAAAGAAAACAAACCTGTTTTCATATAAGTACATCTGTATAGATGGTGATGTGCTAAGATAAATCTTATTAACCGTCAATGGAACAAAAAAAAATGTTAAAAAATCTGTACAAAAAACTTGTTTAGTCATGTAATTCAATACTGATAGATCCGTCTAGGAATTTACATAAAAAAGAGGACAAAGTACGCTCTGCAGCTAGATCGCAACCCAGACAACAGACGGTTAACAGGTTAACAGACCGCTCTTAAAGAAAAGATACGAAACAATAATAGGTATGCAAGATATTTTTAGATATACAGGTATAATAAAATTGTACGGTAATCGCAAAACATTTTCCGATGCACGTCATCAATCGTGTCGAAATTGACACTAAAGCCTCTAAACCTGACTAAATGAAATTTTGGCAATAATGTTTAAATTTGTTGTATAATTTAAGATACCGAGCAGTTCTTCATTTTACTTTATAGAGCAAAGGACTGTATTGTAACAGATATTTTATTTAGATTAAAGCTGCAAACATTAGTTGGTTTAAACCGAATTTTATTATCGCTATGTCGGTCACAGTGCGCCGTGTTCACCAACGTTATCGTTTATTATTTGACAATTATAATGTCAGTCATTATTTTGAATAATATAGTGTTGTTGAATCTTTGTAATTCTCGTTTTTTGGCTATTTTTTATAGTCCTCTTTTTTAAAAAGTTGTACTTTTTTTAAAATGCACAAACAGTTCTTTTAAGAACAAAATTTTCGAGTTTTTGTATTGAATTTCTTGAAATTGTGGGTTGAAAATATGCCAAAGCATTTAAACAGTCGAAGTAAAGAGCTTGTAGCTTCCCTGATAAACTATTTAGAAAGAAAACGCGATAATAAAGGTGCTTTATTACATTGCCCTTGATTGTAGTCAGAGAAGTAAGTTTGATTGGTAAGCACATTATACCACTTTCTATAAGTTATTTCTACGTTAGTTTTTAGTAAATTCTGTGTTTATTAGTTTGTGCATTAATGACACCCTCTTACTTGTTATTACCACTGGTGTTGTAAATTGTACATCAATAAATAAGTAAATAACCCAGAATAACGCTTAGAATAATCTTCATAATGGACTAGCTTTTGCCAATATGTAATAAGTAAAATATAAACTATAAAACAAATAAAACAAGTAAATACTAAAATATTAATTATTAAATTAAAAATAAAACGTAAAAATCTTTAAAAAATTAAATAATAAATATATTGTTCTCAATTTTATATAAGATTTATCCCATAAATCCATCACAATATGGCAGCGCTGTCGCCATCGCATGTCACTTAAAATTGATCACGTGCATCGGAAATTGTTTTGCGATTATCGTAGGTGAGAATTTATAAATAACAAATAACAACGAATTGTAATATTTTATATATGCAGCTATATAATTCCTTTGCCAATAAATATATAACACCCTCCACACTATGCCGAAACATCTCAAAGTATGTCAAGGTTGAATAGCAAAGACAGTTATTCCATGTTTCCTCGTCTAAGTTTGTCTCATCTCGGCAAACCCCCGCTTTTTTCAGTGTATTTTGATTTCTTAAAAAACACCACTAAACTACTCGTTAAATTTCGGAGAAGGACGTGGGGGGATTTTTTGGAGATTTTCGGTTGTCTCCTGTTGTCTCGTTCAATTTCGTTATGTCTCGAGCTACTTCCACGACGTGTCGGTTTCTATACCCGAAACAAAGGATTTTTTTTATAAATCTCAGTGAAATAAGTAAACCTACACGTTTCTAAAATATCTGTTGTTACGATGATATTTCTTTAATTACATCTCCGTTTTATGATATTGATATACCGGGTGTTTCTCAAAAGTGGCTCACCCCTATAATATTTTTTTCAGATAAAAAAACGAGATTTGGCATGTTAGGTTGTAATATAAGGTTTATCTCTATAGACATAAATGAGGATTGACTGACGTATTCAATTGTTTTCCTGTTTGTCACCGGAAATTACTACAACTTTTCATTTTTAAATTGCATCCTGGGTATTTTTTTACTTTAGTCGATAGAAAATGACACTCTGAATAGAATGACATAGTACCACATGTCAACTTTTGACATTTTTACAAAAATCGTACTTTAAATTTCAATCTAGAGTGCCGTGACTGTATTAAAAATACTAAATTGCTAAAAGGCGCCTTGGAAAAATACATTTGACCGTCTAATGTTTTTTGGACGGTTGTAAAAATTACCCAAATAGTCTTTTAATCATATTTCAGTTTTCTTGCTAATCATATCTCAATTTTGAGTCGCTCATTAGCATATTTAGAAAAAGCATCTTTGACTAATAATTTGGTACCTCAAAAAAGGTATGTCAAGAGACGCCCTTCGACCGCTAAATGTGCTTCGCCGAAGACGGTGCAATGCTGCATAACAATATGCCGTTGCAACAATGCTGCAACAATTGATTCGCGGTTGGACTGTAATTACTTATATTAAGAACGAGCCCAGAGAAAGGCTGCGCTATTATTTTCAGCTGATGACGATTGCGGAGAAACATGATTTATGACGAATGGTTTATTGATACTTCGGCTGGACACGAAAAGAAAGGTTGAAAAGGTTTCAGACAATTTGGACAATAACATTAAGAGGCCGATGAATAATTACAGGATGAATATCCATCCTATAGAACAATGTAGTTTCATGATATTGTATCTGAGCTATGAATGATGAAGCAAGAATCTTAATTTTTAGTAATCAAGAGGACATACTATAACTGGCTATATTGCCAACATATCAAATAATAATTATACCTCATAGTTTATGAATTATCGCTAGTCAAAATTCTTTAATTTCGACAAGAGCTCACCGATCATCAAAATTCTAATGCTCTAGCAGTCTCACAAACTTTAAGTTTTGAATTTTAGTTAGTGTTTAATTTATAAATGAAGAAAACCTGAACAGTTCTGAAATTTTATTATTTAGTACATTAAAATTAATGATTATTAAAAATATCACAAAAAAGACTAAGATTGTCGTTATGGTGGAAGAAATCATCAGTATAACATCTGCGTTAATTTTATTGTGGTTAGTATTTATCCCGACATATTATTTGAAACAAGCTGTAGTTTTTACTAAAAAAGTATCGCGTACGCAAAAAGTATTCAAACGTGATATAAAGAACGTACCTTTAGACAATATAGTCGAGCATATAATCTCATTAGAATTTCAAAGTCACTTCACGTCAAGAAACGCCCATTGACCACTAAATGGGCTCCACCGCAGACGATGCAATGCTGCATAACAATATGCCGATGCAACAATGTTGCAACAATCGAATCGCGGTTGGCCCGTAATTACTTATATTAAGAACGAGCCTCGCGAAAGGCTGCGCTATTATTTTCAGCCGTGACGAGAGCGGAGAAACATGATTTATGACGAATGGTATATTGATACTTCGACTGGACACGAAAAGAAAGGTTGAAAAGGTTTCAGACAATTTGGATAATAACATTAAGAGGCCGATGAATAATTACAGGATGGATATTATAGAACGATGAAGTTTGATGAAATGGTATCTGAAAGAAAGTCGTTCCCCCTACTAAGTCGAGCACTACTATGCCATTCTTATCTGGAAGCAACTCACGGCAGTTTTAATAATCCTGTAGCTGGATGAAGCAAGAATCTTAATTTTTAGTAATGAACAGGACATACTTTAACTGGCTATATTGCCAACATATCTAATAAATTATACCTTATAATTTATAAATTATCGCTAGTGAAAGTTTTTTGATTTCGACAGTAACTCACTGATCATCAAAATTCTAATGCTCTAGCAGTCTCACAAACTTTAAATTTTGAATTTTAGTTAGTGTTTAGTTTATAAATGAAGAATACTTGAAAAATGCCGAAATTTTATTATTCATTAAATTAAAATTAATGATTAAAAATTAAAAATATTAGAAAAAAGACTAAGCTTGTCGCTATGGTGGAAGAAATAATAAGTATAACATCCGTGTTAATTTTATTGCGGTTAGTATTTATTAACTACTTCCCGACATATTATTTGAAACAAGATGTACTGTTTAACTAAAAAAATATCGCGTACGCAAAAAAATGTTCAAACGTGATACAAAGAACGTACCTTTAGGCAATATAGTCGAGCATATAATCTCATTAGAATTTCAAACGTCACATCACATCAAGAAACGCCCTTTGACCGCGAAATGCGCTCCACCACAGACGATGCAACGCTGCATAACAATCTGCCGGTGCAACAATGTTGCAAACATTGGAATCGCGGTTGGACCGTAATTACTTATATTAAGAACGAGCCTCGCGAAAGGCTGCGCTATTATTTTCAGCCGGCGACGAGAGCAGAGGAACATGATTTATGACGAATGGTTTATTGATACTTCGGCTGGACACAAAAAGAAAGGTTGAAAAGGTTTCAGACAATTTGGACAATAACATTAAGAGAGGCCGATGAATAATTACAGGATGGATATTATAGAACGATGTAGTTTGATGAAATGGTATCTGAAAGCAAGCTATTCCCCGCTAAGTCGAGCACAGCTGTACCATTCTTTTCTGGAAGCAACTCACGGCACTATTAATTATTATCATGTTAGCTGAATGAAGCAATAATCTTAATTTTAAGTGATCAATAGGACATACTATAACTGGCTATATTGGTAATATATCTAATAATTATATACCTCATACTTTATGTATTATCGCTAGGCAAAGTTTCTTAATTTCGACAGTAACTCACCGATCATCAAAATAGTACGAGAGCTAGCAGCGTCGGGAAAACAAGTATTTTAAGGCTCCTTAATATATCGTATACCATGCTCTCTGGAAGAGCATGCGGCCCGTCTGGCTGCCGGTAAACGTTGCGTTCCCTACTGCGCATTGAAAGAAGATCCTATATTTTTATTCTTCTTCTTTCTTCTTTCTCTATTTATCCATTAACGGATGTTTGCGACCACACTTTCCATAGCTTCCCTATCTCTGGCTGTGTGGATCAACGTCTGTATGTTACGCATGCCTGTCCACTGTCTTATCTTCCGCATATTTTTATTAGTCCTTTAAATTCTGGTATTGAATATAAAACGACCGAGTCTCCGCACAGCTCAGCGCGTAGAGGTTCCGTCTTTCAAGCGAGGAGTCAGAGTTCGAGACCGGGTCAGGGCAAAAACTTTTTCATTTTATTTTCGTTTATATTCTGATATTAAAGTATTAAATAATTCTGGTGATTAAAAAAAAACAAATATTTAATACTTTACTATCAGAAAATGAACGAAAATAAAATAAAAAAGTTTTTGCCCTGACCCGGTCTCCAAGTCTAAATCCTCGGTTCGTAGCCGGAAACTCTACGCGCTGCCTTATGGAGACTTGTTCGATTTATATTCAATACTAGAATTGGAAGGACTAAATAAAAAAAGATATAGGATCTTCTTCAGATGCTGCAGTAGTGAACGCAATGGGGCCGCATGATGTTCCAGAGAGGTAGTAAGTAGAGTTCCATAGGTAGTAAAAGTAGAGTTCCATAGCTAGTAAAAGATATATCATAGAGCCAGCTTTCTTAAAATACTTTCTCGAAAACGTTGCTAGCTTTTAGACTAAAATCTTAATGCTCTAGCAGTTTCACAAACATTAAAGCTTCATTCAGAACATCGCAATTCGTGGAATAAATTAGTGGTTTCAATTACACTTTATAGTTTTTAGTTTACGATCATTCACAATGTCTAAAAAACACAATTAAAATTAATAAAATATCCTAGCAACAGTTTGTGGTGGTCTGTTATTTAAAAGCTTTCCAAGGCAAGAGTCTTCAAGCATGTTTTTTTATTTAAATCATTTTAATGGCTTAAGTAATTTTTGGAAAGCTAACTTAAGACTTAATTTTTTTTAAAAGGCTTAAGTCATATTTTTATATATTTTTATGATACATTTATAACACCAACATTCCTTTTTAAACTGTTAGGCGGCAGCCAAGCAGCAGAATAAAAAAAAACAATTCGCCATACCACTAGCAAATAAAACGTTAGTTTTTCGGAACCGCGCGTGCGTAATGAGTCTGTTGTCTTTCCAGGGAATCTCCGACTCCGTTATATAGCCCGAAAGACGAACGAAAGAAATTTATCTCGAATATATTGAAGAGTACCTTAAAATCCTCAGCTTATGCCATCGATATATTACATAGTGATCAAAACACATCACCTCTTTTTAATAGACATGTATTCGATGACATCTAAACTGTAATGGTAATAAGTTTTTGTAGTTATTCTGAAAATTTTACCGTTTTATTTTATGTGGTTTTAGTCTCATTTGTACCTACAATAAATTAATATAATGATACTAGTAAGAAAATCGCTAATTCGCTTAAGGGTAATTATTTTGATTTAAGTAATTTTACTGACTTAACTTGCAGATCATCATAATTTAAGTCAAAAATATAGACTAAAGTCATAAAAACGACTTAAATAACGTTATATTGATTTAAGTCTTTACAAAATGACTTCATTTGAAATAAAATGATTTAAGCCAAAGAGTTCTGAGCTCAATGGCCCTGATAGACATAGTAATTGAAGAAAGAATGGAAAGGCAAGCACATTCAGAAAGAACAGCGGAAGAAAGTAGAAATAGAGTTCTGGAAATATGGTGTAAAAGATGGAGTGAAAACAGAAATGGGAAAGATAAATGGACTAGAACACTTATAAAGAACCTAGAGTGTTGGATAAATAGAGAATATGGAGAAATGAGCTATGCCATGAGTCAATTCCTTTCTGGTCACGGTTGTTTCAGGTATTACCTACATAAAATAAAGTTAGCTGATAGTCCGAGATGTCTCTATGGCGACTCCGATGCTGATGGGGTGGAGCATACCCTTTTGGAATGTAACCGATGGACAGCTTGAAATTCAAGACAAGAAAGTCTGGTCTTGCAGATTTCTTGAATGGCAAAGTCTTGTCTTGTCTTGCAAGACTCTTGAAATTTCTTGTCTTGAAAATTTTTACATTCTAACAAAAAGGTAATAATGTTTCTATATTTTATTTCATAGAAAGCGTCGTATACAAAATCTAATACGGAAAAATGAACAGCAACGATGCTAATTTTAGCAAAAAAAATTCTTAACGGACCGCAAACGAACTACGTCAACTAGCACGTTTGACAAAACAGGATTTGCTACTTTTATTTTTTATGGTATTTATTTTGTTTTTTTATTATGGAAGATTGGTTGGAAAAGTTTGAACACAGGGTGTACGGAAAGGTCATGCTAGAGTGTACTAATTTGCGCTATTTGATACTACTTTTTGTTCGCGGAGCAATTTCGTGCATGAAAAGTAGTACCAAATAGCGCAAATAGCGTGCTCCACGAACCCACCATTAGTTTACCACCTACCGTTAGTTTTTTTTTACAATACCATTATACCAATATAATTTTGTGTGTAATACCAATTACCAATATACGCTTTGTTGCCCCGACTTTATTTTATTTCACTCTCAACTCTAAAACACTGGCTGTGATAGAAAACAAAATGAACACCGGTCAATATTAATGCCGGTTTTATACAACATCTGCCGAGACATTTGCATAAGTCGTAATCATAATCAAAGTCTTAATCATCGTCATAATTACAACGCAATTTTAATGTGCGTTTATAGAACATTTTCATAATCATAATTTTTATATCAGTGAAGTTGGGTAACATAATTAAAGGCTAAGTTCATGGTAGATGTTAACAGATTTATAAGAAGTGGATAGTTTAACTTTTATGATTATGACTGATTGTGATTACGACTATGTAAATGTTGTATAAACCCGGCATAACTTGCGCAAAGACCTAATTATCACTTAAAAAAATGTATAATTTCTAACTTTCAAGAAATCTTGAATTCAAGAAACCTTGCAAGACTCTTGAAATTTCTTGCATATTAAAGTCTTGTCTTGTCTTGAAATTCAAGACAAGAAATTTTGAAAGTCTTGTCTTGAATTTCTTGCAAGAGTCTTGGTCTTGCAAGACTTTTTCAAGACTCTTGTGCAACACTAGCTATAGCTGTTAGCGCTATGGAATAACGTGTATCTTAAAATGTATTTTCATCATTCGAACCCTCTCTGAAAATTTAGGAGCAGTATTGAACAAACACGAGGAACGGTTCCATCAACATGAGAAGAGGATATTTTTTATCAAAGACATTTTCAGGAAATGCAGACATGCTAGCGATGGAGTAAGTTTGGTTACGAGAGAGTTGTATCTCAAGGTATAAATAGCAAGAAAGCTCTAAATAAAGGTGTACATATTTTTATTTATTATTGTTTACAGCTAAAATAATTATTTTCGCCTCTTCAAATTAAATTCATGTCTATAAAATTATTATTATTACCGAAAAGTAATAAAAATAGAGAGGGAGGCGCTTCCACGAAAATGGCTGATGGTAGAATAACACGGGAGCTATATTCTCTATTAGCATTTAACACTTATTTAACATAATCAGCAGGAATGGTGTCAGGGCTCGCGAATTTTTTTTGCAGACCAATGTTATCTACCTTAAGCATACTGCGTTAAGTACGTTACTAAAAATAATACTTTGTAACGCACAATAGTCCAGTGATGGATGGTTTGTCATGTGTATTATTACACTTATATATTAAAATACGTGTTTAATAAAAGGCAGATCTATTATCTTCAGCCGGCGCGTCGAGAGGAGAAACATGATTTATGACGAAAAGCTTATTGATAGTTGAGCTAGACAAGAAAATAAGGGTTAAGGCGATTTGGACAACAACATTAAGAGACTAAGGAGTCATTATGGAATTATGGAATGAGTATTTATAGAATAATGAACTTAATGTAAAATAATACCCTTCATATACCGGGTGTTTTTCAGTGACTCAAAGGACTATTTCCGTTCTAAGTATCTTGAGAACGGTTGCTCTCGTAGCGATTTTTACCAAGAAACATTTTACGTAAAAAATCACGGAACTGTGTATGTTTTCACTCAGTAGTTGTACGGATGAAAATTTATTAATCTTCAACACAGTTAAAACAAATTTAAGTGTGACGCCCCCTACAAATACCAGACATATTGATATCAAAAACAAATTTGTCATGTCAGAGAACTCCCAGACACCAATTTTCATCCAAATATTGATGTCACTTCAGAAATTCTTTGGAAAAAATAGAAATAAAAATGAAACTTCTACACCCTGTATCTCCGAAACTAAACACTTTAGGAAATACATTTATACGAACTTTTTTACTTTTTTCTGTTTTCAGAATATGCTGCCGAAGTCTTCGGGAATACAGTTCGGACCACCCTGTATAGTTCAAGGGGTGCGAGCGAGGGGTGCCTCACTATTGGAATAACATGTACAGGGTGGTCGAAATTGGTCTGTTTTAACAGAGAAAACCTATTTTCTGAGTAGATAGAGCAAAACTGACATAGATGTCATGAGATCGATTTCTGAGACACGTTTAATGGCGTAAACCGCCTATTGATATTTTCACTGCCAACTGAGATACGGGGTCTTTTTGATTTTTTTACCATTGTGAAAATTGCCCATAACTTTTTTATTTCGCGGAATAATAAAATTCTGTAAAAACGTTCTCAAGGCACTTTTTTAAGCACAATCCAGTGGCGTAGTCAGTTTTTGTGTTCTGTACTTGCTCTTTTTGTCAGAAATTATAAAAAATATAATTTTTTAAATGGAAATCATAGTTGGCTTTGAACTTAAATAAATGACGGCGTTTAACCCTTTCCAACGATATAAAGTTATGTGTATTTATTTCTAAGAATATGAGAAATATTAGGTTTTTTTTATCTTTGTATCGAAGCGGGCCTTGATTTTGTTTTGACCTAGTTGCCTAATTATTTTTTATCACAATTTAATATTTTATATTATTATTTATCTGCATAATTAAAGACTTTTGAAAAGGTAAATCAACATTCTATATTAATATTACCAATTATAATTAAAACGCCAGGGTTACAACTGAACTATTAAATGGAGAATTTAGAGAGAATTAGATTGGAACAAGGGACCCCATATCTTAGCCTGCTAGGTCCTGTGATTTAACCCTTTCGATTTTTTTATGGGGGAAATTAAAAGACTTTATATATAAGGGAAGAACCATTGGGACGAGAGAAGAATTGTAGAAGGCTACTAGGCAAGCTTTTGGACTTATTACATCAGTTCGCCTAATAAATCTCTGTAATTCTGTGCGCAAAAGATGTTTATTATGTATTCAACAAGGAGCTGTGTGAACATCTTTGATGCTTTTTTTAGAAAACTATATTAGTCACTCGAAAAATACGTTTTTTTAGTTTTGTTCTTTGTCTATTGTATCGACTTCAATTGTAATTACTAATACTAATATAGAGTGTTAATTTACCTTTTCAAAAGTTTTTAATTATGCATATATGATAAATAATAATATAGAATATTAAATTATGATAAATAATAATTAGGCAAATAGGTCAACACAAAATCAAGGCCCGCTTCGATATAAAGATAAAGAACTCCTAATATTTCTCTCTTTCTTAGAAATAGATACACATAACTTTATATCGTTGGAAAGGGTTAAACGCCGTCATTTATTTAAGTTCAAAGCCAACTATGATTTCCATTTAAAAAATTATATTTTTTATTATTTCTGACAAAAAGAGCAAACATAGAAAAAAGCTGACTACGCCACTGGATTCTGCTTAAAAGAGTGCCTTAAGAACGTTTTTACAGAATTTTATTATTCCGTCAAATAAATAAGTTATGGGCAATTTTCAAAATGGTAAAAAAATCAAATAGACCCCGTATCTCAGTTGGCAGTGAAAATATCAACAGGCGGTTTACACCATTAAACGTGTCTCAGAAATCAAGCCCATGACATCTATGTCGGTTTTGCTCTATCTAGTCAGGAAATAGGTTTTCTCTGTTAAAACAGACCAATTTCGACCACCGTACATTTTCTTGACAGTCGCTGGCAGTCATTGGTAGTCTAACGGCAGTCGCCTATAATAATTACATGACAGTCATAGTTGGTCATAGGCAGTCTTCTTCTCAGTCGCTTGGCAATAAAATGATATTT
Organism: Sitophilus oryzae; assembly: GCF_002938485.1. NCBI lineage: Eukaryota > Metazoa > Arthropoda > Insecta > Coleoptera > Curculionidae > Sitophilus > Sitophilus oryzae. The sequence goes on along the minus strand of NW_022147434.1, from coordinate 6,925,263 downwards.
TGGCAGTACAAGTACATTTTTTACCTGCGTGAGGCATCCCTCGGTTCCAAACATTTGAAGTAAGTAAGCTTTTTTGTAGGTTTTTTTGTGTAGTTCTAAGAAAAATTATTTTATACGTAACGATCAGTCAGCTATAGTTTACTAGTACAATATTGATTATGGATTTTAATTATCTTGTATAAGTATATGGTTCGATTGCTATTTCGTAATTAAGTGCATTGTAGATACTTTCTTTATGTAAGAATAGACATAAATTTTACGGCATATTGCACTATAAATTGCACTATAAATATCATCTAGAAAATAATGCACTTTTATTTTCTGTAAATAGAACTAGTTTGAGAAATGGCACAAGGTAACCATTCGGATAATGGGATAATTTTCTTTTAAAATAATGGACCAATAAAATTTGCCATTAAATCTATAAATAACTATCGACAAAAGGTCATTTACGTAACTAAAATACTTAAAAACCCCATTTTATTTAACTAGTTAGAAATATAACTCAACCGGACCCATTTATATGAACTAAAACTGGCAATGTAAATCTTCCATTGTCTTTATTTTCTGACTTAAACAGCTCCGATTTGAATAGTTGGGTTATATTGCATGCCATTATCGATTAATTACCAAAATTACATATGAAGGGTACAAAAGACGAATTTTCAAAAATCCGAGTTTTAAGAAAAACGGTTTTTAAGATATTAAGAGCTTGGAAAACTAATTAATTGATGAAGATTTGAAAATAGTTATTTATGGTACTAGTTTGTTATCTATATAAGTCACGCTGGGAAATGTTTAGATAATTTTCTCAAGTGACTTATATGTATGTTGTAACACACGAGTGCTATACAAAATTTAATCCAATAGCAGAACTGTTTCATGTCCAATTTCTAAAGAATAATCGATTTAAAAGGATCTACAAGTTCTACTTTCATTGTTGCGAATTAATAAATTATCAGAGTGCGTTTATGTTACTATGCAATATAAATGTGCGTTGGTTTAACTTTAGTTCCAAGAGACCAACCAAAAAAGGGAACTTGTGCGAGACCAGCACAAGTGGTTGGTGGCTTGTGTGCCACTTGTGTGCCAATTCCTCGAGTATCGGGAGTCTACTTCTAGACCCAACTAACTAACTAAATAAGCTAACGTTTCCTCTACCCGGCCTGGATGAACCAGGTCGCCAATCTAGACAACCAGCTAAGAGTGGATCTCAGCGGAGCAGGAATACGGAGATACCTACAACTACCCCACGAAGGATTTGCTCCAGAGGAAGTAAAAGCTAAAACAGTGCTAGAAAAAGGGGAGAGAAAAGGAACAAAGAAATAACCAGGCGCATCTCCAAAGGACAAGAGAGAGAGCGAGAACCTCTCGAAAATTTGCTCCGCCAAGAAGAGAAAAACCCAGGATAGAAAGCCGTCCAACACCGGGAGGTAAGCAGGGACGTATCACCAGCTTTGCCAGAACTCCAATCATTGTAAGGACATCGAGTTAGCGAGTCATCAACTCCAGAAGGGAGGGCCATGGTCAGGTCCTCATAATAGGAATTGGCCTCAAATCAAAGGAGACAATAGAGAAAGAGACTATCCAGCAAGTTAAAGAGGTGGAGAAAATGGAGACAGATCCTCCAGCTTCCACATCACGGGTACCTCAGCCTGAGACAAGCTCCTCGACTGTGAAGGAGGGTCACATCCCAACCACCGAAGGATATTGGCCCTCACAGGAGGTTTATGTCCACTCCTACGAGGAAGAACATCTGTTGTCAAAGGAGGATGGAAAATACACTGTTCCCCCTACAACAGGAACATCCCTATGCATGATGAGTCTGTATAATGAATTATAATTCAAGAAAGGGGGACACAATTCAATCTAAGGCTACGGTGGTTAACCCCCCTCACACACATTGTATATTCTATTTTACGTTATCGTTTCACATGTCGTGTGGTATTTAAGTAAAGTAGTTTTGAGGTGAGATGTGGCAAAACATATGGTTAGAAGTGGTTAAACATGGATTCATTATCTGTTAGCTTGTCTACAAGAACAGAAAGAACGCAGTGAATTACTTGATTTATTTTGAAAACGAGAGATTGCAACGAGCGAGGCGAGATACGTGGTTCCCCGCGGACATATCTTCTTTTTAACCTGTATAGCAAATTAATATAAAATATTTGATATCTAATGTAATTGACTAATTCCTTATTTAGCCAGAATAATTTATTTGGGTAGAGTATACACCTTTATCGTGCAGCTGGATTGATTAACTCAATTTCGGCGCAAATTTTGATTTATTGCCTTCTTTGTGTATACCCTTTGTATCCTAAACTATACAATATTCAGAAGTTGTAGATATTCAACCTCAAAAACCATTGTAATAACTATTATATAATTATTAGTAATTACTTGTATAAGTAATACGCGAGATTACCCTCTCGGCAACCAAGATGGAACATTCTGTACTGATAAAAAAAGTAGAATGTTTTAAGTTTTATGATATTTACAGTTAACTATAAAAAGTAATTTAATAAATTTATCAGGACAATAATACTGAGATTTTTGGACGGTGATAATACGTTCTAGCTGTAATAAAACAGCCATAAAAATGAGGTAGCCACAAGGTCATAAGTTAAAATAACATCTGCTTTTCTGAATTACACAATACTTTTTTTATTACTTTTCTTTGAAGTTACAGTCAAAAGGTTGTTTTATATTTTATTTGACTTCCGCCGAAAAGTTAGTTTAATTGCTTATTCTAAAAATATTTTAAGAATCTACTACATTTTTTTGGCGAATTCTACTACAAAACCTAAAGTAAATCCAAAATAAAGACTAGCATAGCATAGCAAAACATAACATAGCTAGCAAGCATAGCAAATTCTATAAACATCTATAAGCATAGTAAATCGCAGACTATTTAATATTGATATATGACATATTCAATAAAATTTAAAAACTTTTTGTAAGATCTATCAGAAAGATAATAACCTATAGAAAGCTCAAGTTAAGAAAAAAATTGAATAAACTAATGTTTTTTCAAAAGAGCTAAATTTTGTTGTAAAAAATTGGTCAACGTGATTCAAACTACGAAGGACTCTCTTATTTGTCGAGGTAACATCATTCCCATTTTTCCTACACTCACTCTCTAATCTGAGGTTTAGATTTTATTACAATAATTGGCATAATAATTTATGTAAGTAATTTAAGTCTTTTAATATTCAGCCAATAAACCTACATCGGGTAATTTCACTACTGGCTATCGGAGGTTCTTACAAAAATTATGCCAAACCGCCTGCACCCACATATACAAAAAATCCTCCTAGAATTGCAAACGGGCTTTCGCACCAACCGCGGTACCGCTGATTCCATATTCCCCGTCCGCCAACTACAGGAAAAAGTAAAAGAGCAGCAGAGTAAAGTTTATATTGCGTTCATCGACATAACAAAAGCCTTCGACTCTGTAAACAGAGATGTATTTTGGGCAATTATAAAAAAGTTAGAAGTACCCAACAAATTTCTTACAGTGTGTAAAAGATCAGCAGAGTAAACTTTATATTGCGTTTATCGACATAACAAAAGCCTTCGACTCTGTGTGAAACAGAGATGCAATTTGGGCGATAATGAAAAAATTTGGAGTATCCAACAAATTTCTTACAGTGCAAGTGTGTAAAAGTCACCATAACAAGTCAAGAAAGTCACATCATGGATCACTGAGTGATCCTTTCTATAACATTTTCATTGACTAAATGGTCACCCTGAAAGCGTTAAAAATTCGGGAAAGTGAACTCCAGTAGTTTGTAAGGTATAAGTTAAAAATTTTGTATCCAATTTATGAAGTACTTATAACTTTACGTGTATGTAGAATAGTCTAAACTTTTATTTCAAATAACAAAAAAGGATACTTTTTAATATTCTAATTCTAAATTTAGGTGTCCGATAAACTCGTATATAATTTTGTTTTAAGTCCAGTAGTCGGACACTGGAAAAATAACTATTTTGTTTTAGTCGTTTTCTTGATAACTGATACGTAATATCTACTGTTTTCTTCGTTTGGTTTATAATAATGTAACAAAAAAAATATAATAATTAATATAATAAAATATGAGTTTTTGGTAGTGTTTAGTGGTCGGACAGCAAAAACTCAACACAAACGCGGATCAAAGGAAATAAAAGTTTTCCCACTACCGGTCAACGCTAAATTTAATATATTTCAGAGGTTGGACAGTAGCCTTTTTTCAACGTCATATTGCAGAGTTCAGACTGATTTTTTGAGATTGTCATTATTTTCAAACATGAAGCATAACATAAAAGGGAGTTTTCATCAATACAATAAAGATGGATTAGAAAAACAGTCCAAACTGTCCGAGAAGACGGAAAGTCGTGCAAAACATGCAGTCAGTAAAGGGTTCCTAGTCAACAGTACAGGACCGTATTACAACAAATAACCAATAACGAATAGGACCAGAACTTGTTTTAACCAGAGAAATTGAAAAAAAATGTTACCTGGATTGAAAACTTAGCCGTTTGCGGATTTCCAATAAAAAAACAGGTGTTACTTAATAAAGTTGAAAAAATTGTATCTAGAAGAAGAAAAGTTGCAAACGCCTGTTTACTAATACCACAAACTAATTAGTCTGTGCTAATACTAATAGAAGCCCTGGACAGGGTTATGGTTTTATGAACCGCGTTTAAAGTTAATCTTCGTTTAGCCCTCAAAAATATCACATCCCTGCAAAAATTCAGAGCTCAAGTAATGCAAGAATACATGAGGCCTTGGTTTAAAGATTTAAGAAAATTGGTTCTCTTAAAAATAAATATTGAAGGTACAATTATTTTTATAGTAGTTTTATTTGTATAATGGGAGGGGGGGTTATCGTTTAAAGTCAACCAGATGCTGCCATATAAATATATCTAGATAGATGTTGCGCGCGTCTCACTTCTACAATGTTTAGATGGTATCAAATGTTTTATGAAAGTTGACTTGGACGGCTTCGTAGCATCCAAGTAAATTGGAAGCCAGCCTACTTACTTTGATGCAACTTTGATGTTAAAACGCCTTCCAACTCGACTTTGATTAAAAATTACACAAGCAGCGTACAAGTGAGACACGCGCAACCTTATTATAAGTTACATGGCAGCATCCAAGTGTGCTTTGCTACTATAAAAATAATTGTGTGCTTTGTCCAAGTAACTTTGATCGTGTCATCCCGCCTCTTTAGGACCCATCGCAGAAAATTTAAAAAAACTAGCTTTTAACCTGTAGAATAATCTCATTAATTATTTAAAAAAATTTTATTTTCCTTTTTTGTATATCTGCAATTTTTCGAAAACTACACGTAGCCGTAGCATTAAAAAAGTAAGTAGATATACTGGTAGAATCAGGGTATCTAATATACTTAAAATCAGTTTTAGTTTTGGCGGCGCGGCACCAAAATCATTGTAGACCTGCGTAATGTTCAAGATAAAATTTGCTTTAAAATTATACATATGTATACCGGGTGCGTGTCAAAAGTTTTCACCTTTAACTTTTTTATTTTTTCAATTAAAAAAACATTTGGTATGTTAATATATGATATAAATTCACTTCCTGTTTCACCGGAAATGACTACAACTTTTGATTTTTAAATGGCACCCTCGGTATTCTTTTACTTTATTCGATAGAAAATATCACTCTGAAGAGAATGACATATCATATGTCAACTTTTGACATTTTTGCATATGGTTTATTTGACATTATAACTTGTGGTTCGTAACGAAAATTTCACTTGAAATATACCAAGTGTGTGGTATCAAATTATTCGTAAAAAAATCTTTTTCCAAATATGCTACTGAGCCACCCTCGTTCTATGTGAAAAAATTGAGATATGATTAAAAATACGATTTGAGCATTTTCTAACTGGCCAGGACAAGACACAAAAAACATTAGACGATCAAATCTATTTTTCCAAGGCTCCTTGATTAAGAATTAGTGTTTTTAACATAGCCATAGCACTCTAGATTGAATTTTAAATACGATTTTTTATTAAGCGAGAAAATCAAAAGTTGACATATGATATGTCATTCTATTCACAATGTTATTTTCTATCGAATAAAGTAAAAAAAATTCCAAGGGTGCCATTTAAAAATCAAAAGTTGTAGTCATTTCCGGTGAAACAGAGTGACCAAAAACAATTGAATACGTCAATCCATCCTAATGTATGTCATATACTAATATACCAAATTTCGTTTTTTTTATCTGATAGAATAAAAAAGTTTTAGGGGTGAGCCACTTTTGAGACGCACCCGGTATATTAAATATGAGACGGTGCAGAATCAGCCAATCACAAAGTGTCCGACTAATGATAACTACCCTGCCGAACTGGCAAAAGCACTGTCCAGCTACTGACAAAACAGCACTTTTATCACTTAAAAATATAATTAAAATCATTGGTTATGAAAAAAAATATATATTTAACGTGAAACCTAATAACCACACTATCTATTTTTTTGAGAAAAGAAGAATAATTTAAGCTAAGGTTTTTCTAAACTGTCCGACCACTGGTTAATTCACCCTATACACTTTGAGTCATCAAGTGTTTTTTTTTCTTTAAGTAAATTTACTACTGAGAAATATATCTCCCTGGATTAAACAAAAGTTTTTTTTACCTACAGTAGATATTAATGTTTTATTTTTATTTACATCTATTATATCCATACCCAGCTGTTCGCAGAAATATAATGATAATTTAGTCCATCTAATCTGTCCCAGATACTTTTTTTATTCTGAATTTCCTGTCTATAAAAGCTTAACTAGCAAACTGATTTAAATACGTCTAGCCTGATGCGACTGCATAATGCTGATTATGTTTCATAACGACATTTAGAATGCAAACTGCATACTGAATTCTTTACGTATCGTCTGACAGTAATAAAAATTGTTTTTATATTGGCAGAATGACAATGGCAAACTTGAATGGCAAGGATCATTTGAATTTAAAAGTCATCTCCGACGTATCGAACAAATAGAATTAGAATTTTAAAAACAAAATGAACTAATACATTTACCATCACAAAATTTAAGAGTATACCTATAACGGTTTGAAGAGTTAAAAACGTAAACTTGGTATAAAATTTGAATCACTTTAAAATGTTAATCCATAAAATCTAGATAGAGTGCAACCTCTTTAATCAGAACGGCCCGACCTATTCCGATTAGCGAATATACAGGGTGTCTCAATATTCGGTGGACATAGAATTACTACGTATTTTTGGAATCAAAATATGCACATTGAACACAATTTGCCTCTATACAAAAGTGCTTCGTTTGTCCGTCCAAATCAAGGCACAAAATGGTGAACTTCTAAAAGAAGAAGAGTAAATCAGAGATCGCTGGACAGAGCATTACAGACATAATATCCTTAACCCAGAAAACAACCCCAATATGGAAGCACTAAACACAATACCTCAGTATAACGCCTTGATGTATTAGATATCCCAATAACAGAATAGGAAATAAAGGCCTCCATAAAACATCTTGGAAACAACCAATCAGCTGGTCTTGACGCGATTCCGGCGGAAATCTATAAGTGTGCAAGTAAACTACTTATTGGTTATTGGTATCTGCATAATTAAAGACTTTTAAAAAGGTAAATGAATATTCTATTATTATTAATATTAGTAATTACAACTAAAATCGATACAATAGATAAAAAAAAACAAAATTAAAAAAACGTATTTTTGTGAGTGACAAAAATAGTTTTCTAAAAAAATCAAAGATGTTCAAATTGAGCACTTCCTTGTTGAATACACAATAAACATCTTTATCCACGACTCGTCTATAATTTGATTATTATACATGAGTTTATGAGATGATAATAATATTCATTATTCACTAGTGAATAATTGTTTCATTATTCACCGCTTCCACTGATATCTCAATCCAAACTATTTTGAAGTTAAAGCTATTGAAGTTTTCAATGTCACTTTTTGCATTCATCTATTGGGTGTTTTAAAAGAGTTGTTTTTCTTGTCACGAGATTTTTAAAATATTTTTTGCTCCTTAAACATTCTTTTATATTATATATCGCCATGTAAACAAATTATTAAAGACCCTTATGAAGAAACAATGTTAAAATTCCCTCATTTTCTACTCTAAAATTCGATTTAAAAATTTGAAGTTTTCAATGTTATTTTTCGCATTCATCTATGGGGGGTTTCGGAAGTTGTTTTTTAAAAATAAAAACTTATATTAATATTATCTAATTTTTTTTGATAGTCCTGGATCAAGTATAGTGTTCTACTCGCATATAATGGCTGTTATTCACTTGGATGATCTATGACACTCGCCTGCGGCTCGTGTCATAAACTTCATCCGTGTGAATAACAGCCACCATTATATGCTCGTTGAATAATATACTATTTGCGCACACAGTTAAAACGATTTATTAGGTGAACTGGTGTAATAAGTTCAAAAGTCTAGTCTTCTGCAATTCTCTCGTTCCATTGGTTCTTCCCTTAGATATAATGTCTAATATTTCCCTCATTTTTAGAAATAGATACACATAAGTTTATATCTTTGGAAAGCGTTAAATGCCAGCATTTTTTTTAAGTTCATAGCCAACTATGATTTCTATTTAAAAAAATTATATTTTTTATTATTTCTGACAAAAAGAGCAAGTATAAAAAAAACTGACTACGCCACTGGATTGTGCTTAAGAAAATGCCTTAAGAACGTTTTTACAGAATTTTATTATTTCGCGAAGTACAAAAGTTATGCGCAATTTTCCAAATGGTAAAAAATTAAAAAAGACCCCGTATCTCAGTTGGCAGTGAAAATATCAACAGGCGGTTTACGCCATTACAGGTGTCTCTGAAATAGAGCCCATGACATCTATGTCAGTTTTGCTCCATCTAGTCAGCACATGGGGTTTCTCTGTTAAAACAGACCAATTTCGACCACCCTGTACATTGAAACCATCCTTTATCTATGGTTGACGTCGTGTGTAAATTATACAATGTCTGCCCAATAGGCTAATTTTGTTTCAGGACTCTTCATTTCCTACCACTTTCAAATCCAAAAGAGTTTAACTAATTAATATGATGTATATGAAAAAATAAATGGAAATAGTAAATAAAAAGATATGGAAATAATAAATAGATTTTCTAAATAAGTAATTTTTATTAATAAAAAAAGGTTAGTGAATCTAACAAGACTATTTTAAAACAATGCTAATTTAAAAGCCTCAAATGTTTAAAACAAAGATCTAATTAAAATTTGCGGTTTATAAATACAGAGACGGAATAATAAAAGAAATAAAGTTATGAGTGTTTTGACCTTACAATAATTTGGTTTGCTAAAATTTCACTGCTTGCTGTGGTTTTAAATAACAGCTGACCTCATTGAGCAGAAAAGAAATATAGTACTTCGGAGTGTATAAATAGGACTGACACGACTTTAAGTGTTTCAAGAATAATTAAGTTTAAAGGTAAGTATGTACGTAAATTTCATTTATTTCTCTCTATAAATAGATTCTTATTAGACATGGTAACCAGCTTAAATTGAATGCCACAGGGTTTATTATTAAAGCTTCAATATTTCAACATCTAAAGTTATCAAAAAATTGGCATCAAATATAAAAAAAATTGTCTGCACTATGAGCGCATATTTGAAGTGAAACTTCTTCTTACTTCCGTTTGTCTGTTTTTTCGTCTGCCCATCTGTCAGTCTGAGTATTGTATTTTTTGTATTGTATTTTACTAAGAGTGAGTCCCAGGTGGGACCCTCCACTGAGGCCGCGAGGGCCTATTGTGGCTCGTCCGTCTGAGTACTCCATTCGGCTACCTCTATCCACGTGCCGAGTTTGCTTCTAATCGACCCATAATTAAGAAAAATCCTTATGATTTTGTCCATTTAGAGGCATCTGTTCGAAACGTCGGCGTCGAGGGCGTCATCTAGTTCCAATTATGCCGAAATAGACCCACATTTTTCTTCAATATATCAAATCTATAGTCCCAACCTGATGAAGATGTAAACGAAACGTCGCGTTGTATTCAACTTTGCAGGGTGGGACACTGTGAACCGTCGCTCCAAATTACCAGCACCAAGCCTACCCACCAAATTTGATCGCGATCGGACGATATAGACTTTAGAGGTTTCTTACGTCAAAATTAGCTGTCACAGTGACACGTGTCATACACTTGGCCTTGGTCTAATCTATCGACATACCAAATTTCATTTCAAACGGACGATTTTTTTTATTTTATTCATTGATGCTGAGGTTTCGTAGTGCATGAAACGTCGTCAAAAAATTCACATATTTTGCAACATGCGCAACCATCATAGGCGTATTGAAAATACCAGACACACGTCGGCGGTTGTCGGCAATCACCTGTTTTTTTTTACATTTTATATTAACATGTAACGTCATTTGGAAGAGCTCAATAGAAATATAAAAGAACTAAACCTTGTCTGGAAAGCAATTTGACATTCGTGACGTCAGCACTGACGGCAGTCTATGGTGCGTCCAGACCTGACGAGCCGAGCGCGAGACGAGAGCAAGACAAGAGCGAGACGAGAACGAGACATTTTCTATCCATTTTTTAAGCAAGCCTGCCACGAGACAAGCCGAGTGGGATCATAATGAAAGGAAGCCAAACACATAGGTATTAAATTGCAATTGAATATAACAAACGATGGCCAAATAATAACACATACAGTAATAAAGTTTTGTATCTTTCACATGGTATTCATCGTCGGTTTTTCCCCTTTTGGCTGTTTTCCCCTTTCTCCCTAATCAATACCTATGTTGCCATATTATCAAGAAATTATGTTTTTAACTAAAAACTAATTTTTTCAAAAAAATTTCGAATTTTCAATTTTTTTTCGCGTAAAAAACCTCATAAAAATAAATAATAATAATAAAATTAATAGTAATAATTCAATTTATTTAAAGAAATGTTGGATTTCGGTACGGTAAAAATTATCAATGACGCAAAATTTGTAAATTCCATTGGTGTACGATTTAAAAATTTGAGATTACTTAATTTTAAACTGTCGAAATTTATAAATCAGAGCTAATATCTGGCAGTCGAGCGAGCTTACCAAGAACACGTCCAGACTTAGCCGCGAGCTTTCTTTTTTCCGTCCACTTTTCAATTATTAATGTGCCTATATATATTTAGATACATTTAAAATTAATTAATTAGTGTAATTAAACCCGTAATACAATACGGGTTTCTTTATTTTTTATGAAATGTATTTTTTTCCTATTAAAATAAACATAGCTTTACTTACAAAATCACTAGCTAGCCATGTTTAAATACAGGGTGTTAATTAAGTATCTGGCCAAACTTCAAGAGGTGATTCTTTGAGTGTTTTTAAGGTAAAAAGTTAATATAAACATGTGTCCGGAAATGCATAATTTTAAAGATATAGGGTGTCAAAATGTTTTATAATAGACTTTTTTTTATTAATATCTCAAAGATCCGTTGGCCGATTTTGTTGAAATTTTGCCGTGTTGTGAACTTTGATAAGTTAGCACTAATTAAATGATAATACTTATTATTTACAACAATATTCAAACGGTAAAAACTTATCAACTTATCCCAATAAATATTTGGCAACGCATTGGATTCATTGGTTTTAACGCCTATCAAAAGCAAGAGAAACCATGCAAGCTTTTTCTTTGTCCTAAGTTGTTAATTAAAAAATTAATAATCATATAAAAAATATAGTAATTAGTCTAAATTTATTATTTATGCGCTTCTGCTCTTTCTCGTATAATCTGCCCCTTGCTTCTCATACGGAAATAGTTAGATTAAAATAGCCAAACTGTACCTAACAATTCATGCCTTGACACATTTTCTTTTAAAATAATGTCGGCTTTCTTTTTCCGCCAGACTAAATATCCATATCCATAAATTAGCTGGTCCATTGATAAGACCTCATTTCGGCCATCGAACGTACTTGCCCTATTCGCTCATCAACGTCGACTTACGTGTTGACAGGCAGGTTATTGAAGCCGGACCGTACCATGTCGCTTCTAGCATGTCGTTTTTTCAAAGACGGGTCCCATATAAACGCGGCCAGAAGTATTTTCAATACTAATATCATGAAAAGATGGGGCTCTTCGAGCCTTCGAGCCCTATCTAAATTCCGAGTTTCAGCCCCCTAACTCACGTAGGGCCCGAGTTACGACGCTCCAAGGTAAGAAAAAACCAAACGTTACCACTTTTCCTCTCACCTCTCGTGTGTCACGGCGTTCAACTTTTACTCCCATCGCGTGTAAAGAAGTTTCACTTCAAGAATATATTAAGGTATCATATTTTGATTAATCATATTGTATTTTGTAATTGTTATTTATAATAGTATAAATTGAAATTGAAAATTGAAACATTCGACAAAATTAGAAAAATATTATGTTAGTAATTATTATTCTTTCTAGATTTTCTTTGTTTCGTCTAGTTCTAACAACAAAAAATGTTATTATAAAAATCTTCTGTGAATAGGATAATTCTAAATATCTTTTGACTCGATAATTTTCTATATCTATTTTCGTATCTGTTGAGCATTCAATATTTGAAATGCTCTACAATATTTGGAGATCTAGACAGTACTCCCTACTTACTAAACTTATAATTTTCATTCGAATGTCAAGTCAGCAGAAAATTGCTGTATGGTGCAGGGAACTGGAAAATTACATCGCCATTAATTAACAAACTTCAAGTTTTCATAAACTACTAACGCTGCCTGCGAAAAATTGTAGGAATATTCTGGCCAAATACTATCAGAAATGAGGATTTACGGCGCTTGACTCGAGGCTTGACCAACAAGAGGCAGGTGTATAACGAGATCAAACTTAGGAAATGCAGGTGGATTGATCACACTTGAAGGCGAAGCAGCAACAACATTGCTAACAGAGCTACTGAGTGGAATCCATAAGGCAGTAGAAGAACTGGTCTCCCAAGACATACATGGCAAATGGCAATTAAAAAGGAGATCGAAGCAGTAAACCGATCATGGCGAGATGTCAAATCAATTTCCTACAACCGAACCCGCTGGAGAGCCTTTATTGACGCCCTATGTTCCACGTAGGAGTAAAGGACAAAATGAACGATTTTCGTATCTGTAAATGTCAATTCCACAGGGTGAGCCTTAAATATGTGCAAGTATTTTAGGTGTAGTATATTTCGACCCCAGAAAGGATTTTTTTGAAAAAAATGTTAATTTTTTTAGTTAAAAACACAATTTCTCGACAATATGGCAACATAGATGGTAGATTAAATTTACAAGAAAGAAAACCCAGAAAATATCGAATATCAGTTGCTTAAATTTTAAAGAAAAATCATTTTTTTGGAAATTTTCAAGGTAAAATAACTCGGATATTTTGGACTTATTTGAAAAATGCTAAAGAGAAAATATGTTTCTTTTATCGAGATCTACCAGCCTTGAACATATTTGCACTTATTTAAGGCTGACCCTGTATGTATATGACATGTATTATGACTAAATTTCGCATGATATACTATATTAGAATCGTTTTTCTTATTGTGTAATAATTTGAAATGATTCCGCATAATATTTTCCCCCATAATTCAATAAGAAAATCTAGATAACGCTCAAATCTTGTTAACGCTCTTTGTTATCTTTCGGATACCTGCACAGTGTACGTATATTATAATTCAAGATGAAGTAGTTGTGTGTATGCATATTCATTTTAAAACTGGATTGTGGTTATACCCGTATTTTCTAAGAATAGAGCGTACAACTTTTTAGGTCAAGAATGGAGCACGTGAGGTTGCAGTTCAAACAGTGTAATATTTTCTGGGAATTTCATATCTAATTTATATCTAAATTAAATATTAAACTTTATATGGGAGATCAATAAGTGTCCTATTTTAGAACAAGTGATGTGCATATTTTATTATGAGATTAATTAATTATTAATCAGTAAATTACAAGATAATTAAACTTCTACACTTAATAATAAATTCAATAAAATCAATAAATATAATCATTGACTTCAGCTAAGAGCTAAGGTTTATATTTTCGTCTTTCAAAAAATTGACAAAACATATATTTGTATGAAATAAAAATCGGACACATTAAGATATGGAGAGTGCACGAAAGAAGAAGAATCTACAACTTTGAGAAACACCTCACTGTATTATTGGGCAATATAAAGGATTGGAAGACACAATCTCTGTTCTTGCTACGATTTTGGAAGCATCAGGATACCACGTTATGGTATACTGATGCTTTTATACTGATACTTCCAAAACCAAAGTAAGAACAGGAATACAGCAACCTACCTTAGCATCCTACAATCAGAAATATACTCTATAGAAAGATTTGTGTACAACCATTTTATCCGATAGTCAAGCAACATTAAAAGCGATCAACTCAGTAACCATCAATTTGAAGTTAGTCAGAGAATGACTAGAGAAGCTGGATAAATTAGACAAAGAAGAAGTCCTCCTATTCTAGATGCCAGCCCACCAAGGGATAGAAGGCAATGAAAAAACAAACGATCTAGCTAGAAAAGGAGCGAACCCTCCACTAACTGGACCAGAATCCTTTAAGTGGAAACCAACTTAAAGCGGAACTCAAGAACGTGGAAGACTCCATCCGTAACTTGGAATGGGTATCTTCCAAGGGTCTAAGACACTCGAAGAAATTTCTCACAATTTATAATCGGTTTAGTTTCTATATTAAATATAATTTTTATAAAAATGTAATTTGTATAAGAATGTAAATATTTTAGCTATTTTATAATTTCTCATATACTACTTATACGAACAAATTAGCCGAAGACAATTATTATTATACTTGTAGGAAACACACACATTAAAACTGTAAAGTCCAGGCAACAAGAATAGAAAATAATAAAATAATATACTTTTTTATTTGGATAGGTCTATTCATAATTTCCGGACGTCCATGTTCAACAAATAGGGTAGGTGTTTGAGCTACGTATAAGCTGTACGGTTTTCTGCACGCTGTGTATACGCACATTTATGAAATATGTACTAAGTGAAGAAAAATGTACTAATCTAATGTAATAGAAATAGCAATAAAATACTCTAAAGACGCCAAACACGGCTCGGGATTGACAATCGCTGTCAACTACTAAAAACTGACATAAAACTTAACACCATCTTAACACTTAACGACAAAACGTCAAAATTAACACTAATTATAAAGGGTGTTTCAAAAAACATATGCCATCGCGTGGGGAGATTTCTCACGTATAACTACGATTTATTGAAGTGAAACTTCTTTACACGCTCTGGTAGTAAAATTTTAAGGTCGTGACACACGAGCTAGCGTCAGGAAAAGCGGTAACGATTGAAAAAGTGGTAAGCCAATGAGGAAGTTGAGATGGCTTTTTGGAGTGTCGTATCTCGGGCCCTATATGTGAACTATAGAGTGCTGAAACTCGGAATGTAGATGGGGCTCAAGGAGCACAATATTTTCATGATATTTTGACGAATAAGTTTCGTGCAGTATGAAACTCCATCATCAACGGCGAAAAAATTGTCCGATTTAATAGGTCTTTGGGGCGTCGTAACTTGGGCCTTATGTGAGCTAGTTGGCTGAAATTCGAAATGTAGATGTGACTCGAAAAGCTCCAACTTTTCATGATATTTTGACGACGTTTCGTGGCACAACGAAACCGCATCATGAATGAATCAAATCAAAAAATTGTCCGATTTCAATGAAATTTGGTATGTCAATAGATTGGGCCAAGACCAATTTGACCATGTACAACACGTGTGTCTGTGACGGTAATCTTTGTGAGCAACAGTGCACACGGCGTCACCTTGCGATGTTGGATACGACGTTTCATTTACATCTTCATCAGGGTGGGACTAAGTATTTGATATATTAAAGAAAAATGTAGGTCAATATAATTGGAGGCGGGCTACAGGATGACGCCCTCGACGTTTCGAACCGATGCCTCTAAATTGACGAAATCGTCAGGATTTTTCTTAATTATGAGTAGATTGGAACCAAACTCGGTACGTGGATAGAGGTACCCGAATGGAGTCCTCAGAAGTATAGACTGGCAGATGGGCAGATGGGCAGACTATTTGACTTTTGTTTTGGCAATTATAAATTTATGCGAATATTTTTTGATTATTTTTTATAACTGATTTTATGAATTAGGAAAATTAGGAAAGGTTTGTGGCAAGACTTGGACTACAGTAAAGTAAGTGAGATTGTTTATGACCAATTACTCAAAACTCAATCAATTATTATAGTGTTAGAGTTAACTAATTATGGTTTCCTTCTTGAATTTCCGAGTTCAATACTACTGGTAGAAAACGACAAATTTTTTGGTTTTTATTTAGTTGTTTCAGTAGCGTAATTGTATTTTTGTTATTAAAGAACTATAATTAGGATACTTTTATTAGAAAAAAATTAATTTTATTAATCATTAACATTAATTGACTCAACGAAAAACAAAACCAGCAATTTATTGAGTATATCCTACTTTATATTTTAACATGTCGAAAAAACACAGAACGCCACTGATAAACCGAAATTCAAATGAGCCATACTAAAACCTATTCACAATCTGGTTAATTTTGTAATAATATACTCCTTTCATAGTCTTATATATCTTTAATAAATGATAAAATGTGTTGTTATTAGCGTCAATTTTCTTCGAAGAATGTTAAAAAGGAATAAGAAGTGTTCCGAATTTTTACAGCTTTCGTCGATTTCTTTTTATGATGTCATTCTTTCCTCTACATTCTCTTTATTTTCTATATAGTTCAGATTATCATGTTTTTGTCCACTTTGTCTTTCCATGATCTTCATAATCTATCTGAGATAAATATGCTGACTGCTCAATAATATTATTCTTGTCACTTCCTTTGGATAACATTTTTTTTAATCGCTAAATTTTTATAGGATTGATTATTAATGCTAGCAAGGCTGGCGAAACACGCGCCAATTGTTAAAAAGTAAAGTGTTTTGATGTATTAATTGTGAATTAGTTTTATTTTGCTATTGATTTTTTATCTTTAGATCATCACGAGTCGACTACATATTAATTTTTATCAATTTGTTCCATGTACAAATTTCTGGATCTCTATTCTTTTAATAGGTACATATATGTACACCCTACCTATTAATATTTATAAATTTAAATATGTACCAGATATAGTACCATAATTTTCGAAACCCACTACTTCTCGCACGTCGGACATTCGAATTCTGGCAGCGCATAGTAACAGCAAAGTCACGTGCAACGTCGATAGATGCACCTAGCGATAGTCATTTTATGTAACTGCCAAAATCACTGCCTTCCGCTGAATTTCAATGCAGTGACACACATCCCGAGAAAATTACGTTTTTAGATCTGCATTTTTAAATCGTTTTATTGTAACTTACTTAGTTATATCCAAATTTATTGTTACATTATCGGAATCACTTGATTCGTATTCGTCGAGGGTATTTACTGCTCTAGACTCTCCCATCTTTTTCAACTTGCGAGAAAATTTGATATTTACTGCCCCTGAGCTAAATTAGTTTTCTGTTTGAGTCATTTTGTATTAACTATACCTTAATATTTTTTTCAAACGTCACAAAACTATTAGTTTTTGCGACATGATTGGCAATATAAAAAAGTCATTTTAGCGCCTAGGCATAAAAGTAAAGCACTTTTACGTCTAAGCATAAAAGTACGAAAATATATTATTAAAGTGATATAAATTGTCAAATTCAACGAGAGTAACCATAGTTTCTCTATATACAATGTGGCTGATATGTGTCAGCCGGAACGGTCATTTATTAGGTAACGCAAAATGTTAAATATAAAAGTTATAGAGTTTTTAAATGTCTTTTAGCGAGTAATAAATTTAAGTCGGTCGGTCATAAAGTCGTGGCACGTAAAAGTTTCATTTTTTAAATAAAACCCCCTGTATGTTATTGCACATTTCAATTCATTCTTCAGTGCTAAGCAAAAATCAAGATACACCAATTTACCTCAAACCAACCGTTTCTGTCTTTTGAAAATATCACTTAAACAATTAGATTTAATTAAATTCGATATGTTCAGTTTCATTTAATGATGCCATTCCGACGAAACTGTGCTACTGTTGTAATGAGTTTTTAAATGCCTATTAGCTACTACTAGTAAATTTAACTATACAGGGTCTAAAATAAGTATGTTGGCTATTGACAATTTAAATTTACCATCGAAAACAGCCGCAACCGACAGAACCTTTAGTACTTATAGATTTCTCCATCGGTCAAGAAGAAACAAAGTTACCGTGGACAGGGCCGAAAAACTTAATTATATTGCCTATAATTATAATTTACTAAATGGTGAAGAACATTAGAACCAAGAAAAGTAGAGGATGCTGAAAAAGAAATGGAAGAAGAAGATATCGATTTCGAAATAACAGACTTGATTCAATTAATGAAGAAAAAGAAGAACCGTATGACAAGATTGAGGATGATTTACCATTATCCACTCTATTACGTACTAAAAAATAGGCCACTGATTCTGACTAGCTTAAGAAACGTTCTTGTTTTTTTGTTGTAATGTTTTTATAGCTTCGAAATAAAACAATAATATTATTTAAAAAACTGTGTTTTTATAAATTACCAATGTTACCGTAATATTACCGATAATATTACCGATTTATTTGAAAAAAATGAGGTATAATTTAAAAGTACGATTTGGACATATTTTAACCGATATCGGGAAAGAATGAGAAACAATAAACGATGATATGTATTTTTACATGACTCCGAGCGCCCCCTAGTAGACTTTCCACTTGCTGACATCTTCTTTCCCACGTATCCGTTTTTTCCTACCTTAATAGCGGCTCGTACCTCTCTGTTTTTTTGCTTGTAATGACCCCAGTTAGTCTCTGTTCTGTCTGAGAGCCATTTTTGATAGAATTTTTGTTTTTCATTTATTAAGGTCTTTATGTTGTCAGTTATCCAGGCTGGTTCAGTTATCCAGGCCAGGTTTTAGTATTGAAAATACTTCTGGCCGCGTTTATATGGGACCCATCTTTGAAAAAACGACATGCTAGAGGCAACATGAGTTCAATAACCTGCCTAATCAACTTGTCAACACGTAAGTCGATCGCAAGGCCGTTCGAGGGCCGAAATGAGGTCTTATTAGTGTGTGTGGGCCAACTATTTTATGGGTTGAACTATACTACCAGTTAAAATATCTGCACTTATTTCTGGGACACCCTGTATAGGATAACAGAAACATTTTCAATGTTAAAAAAATTGTTCTAAAATGGTTAATCCCGTTTATACTTTTCCAAATTTCCATACCGTTTTAGCGAAAATTAAAAAAAAAATAAATTTAAAAAAAAATTAACTTTTTTAAAACAGTGTCTGTTGTAAAAAAGTCCACCGCGCATATATTTTGGGAAAAATAAATATTTTTCTGAAGCTGATTTAAAAAAAAATATTTCTTATCACACCAAGGCGGTTAAAATTTTGTATGGCCTAAAACCGGTCCTAAACGATGTGGCAAACGCCTTCCAACGTTGGAGATGCAGACATTTGCCACATCGTGTGGGAGAAACACGTGCCACATATGTGTATTGTGTAACAAATTTTTAGCTGAGCTATATGCTATTGAAACCTGTGTGCTGTGCCTGTGTGCAACTGCTGGTAGAACAGCAATACACCCGGAAAACAATATGCATATTTTGGGATAGTCAAGCCGCGTTGAAAGCACTTGAGGCAAAGAAAAGCACGTTTATGACGATTCTTCATTGTAAGAAACTACTCAATATATTAAGAGATAGGAACAAAAGTGTCGCTAATATGGATACCGGGACATGTCGGCCTAGAGGGAAATGAACGTGCTGATTCCCTCGCCAAAATTGGTGCAGGCTCGCCATTCGTGGGCCCAGAACGGACCGACACTTAGCGTTCCAAAAAATCTCGCAAGAGACAAGCCTTGTGACTGGGTTAGGGATGTGTCGTTCTGGGACTGGAATGACAGTCCCGGAATGGAACATGCCAAGAAAATCGTAGCAGGGCCATCCAAACATAGAAAAGGAGAATTCCTAAAGGCTGGTAGGACTGGAGCGCGTACACTAACTGCAGTGTACACTGCTGGCTGAGATCACACTTACAGGGGATGGGACTGGTGGAAGACGCCGAATGAATGAAATAAAAAAATTAAAAAATTAAAGACAATTTTTTTTTCTAATTGATTTCAGCTGAACGAAACTTGACCCCATCTTTGTGGCATTGGTATCATAATTTTTGCTTAAATTCTGAAATCCACTATTTTTCTGTTTTTTCATATATACACATGGCCAAAAGTATTGCATATATCGTTTAAAAATATACGCAAAGGAATTTGAAGAATCTTTTTTTATACATAGCTTTGATAATCTGTAATAAACATTTTTTTGTTAAAATGGATATGGTAAACAATGTTTATCGTTCAGACCCAATATTATTACAAATTCTTGCACATTCCGATTTGTAGTCTCTTGGGTTGCAGAAGAAATTTGACCATTGTTTTGGCCTTAAAATGCCTAGAAACATTATTTCACAATTTAATAGAGTCAGAATAGTAACACTGTCTCAACAGGGCTACCGGCAAGTTGCAATAGCTGAAATTGTAGAAGTTAACCAAAACGATGTTTCGCAAATATTAAAAAAAATCAGGGAGACTAACGATGTTACAGACCGGCCTGGAGGAGGTAGATAGAGAGTTACTACTGCTGTGCAAGACCGTCAAATATAACTAATGAGGTATAATATTATAAGAAGATTTAACCCTCAACTGGTAACATGAAATTTTAGTACGCTATAAGTAACACACGTCTGAGAGATGACGGCATGAATTTCAAATGTTTAAAGGGTAATTTTTGTATAAAAAAGTCTTAAAAAACAACAAAACAAGTATGTAACATGAATGTGTCTTATAACATTTCATAAATTTTCGTACATTTGTAAGCTGTTTGTCTTCTTTTTTCGTAAGGCCAATACGTGCATGTCTTTCTCTTTGGAAGCTTGTCCGATATATCTCTTGGGCCTGATACTGGTTGTTCCACATCTTCCAAAATATCCCTTATAATTTTTTTAGGCAGTCTAGAAGATTAGGATTAGTTAGTCGGCGTTGGACCTGCTTTTTTATGAGGTTCTCTGCTAGCAAATGTATGAAGTCGAAACGTTTTAACGGGGTTGATTCAAATAAAAAACTTCCCACGGCTATAAAAAGATATGTAAAAAGTCGTTACCGCCCAGAATGATGTGTCCAGTAAGTGAGCTAGGCATACCCTGATCGGCGGTAGCGCCAAGTGAGGCGCCACTGCGTTTGTGAGGAAAAATGTAAATAAGAGCGTCTCTCAGACGCGTGTTACCAGTTGAGGGTTAAACTACATTTTCTTATAATATTAACCTTATTAATTTAACTAAATTATAAGAAACTGCATTTTCTACGAAACCTTGAAAAGAGAAGATAATACAATTTGATAGACAATTAAATGATGCATCTGTTTCTCGTCAAATATACAGGGTGTTCCATTAAAATTAAAGAAATTATCGCCGTTTAAAGCTAGTAGTTATTTAAAATACATTTTTAGACACTCTGTATAAGGTAGTATAAATTTTATTATTGCAACACAAAATTTAGTAAATAGAAAAACTTCAGTACAATATTTGGTTTTAAAAACTTAAATGCGCCTAGAGAAATGAAACACTAATAAAATAACTATTGTTACTGTATTTTGACAAAAACGTAAATAATTCAAAAACGGTAAGATTTACCTTTATTTTAATCGTAGAAACTAAAGATGTAATAATACACAGGGTATTCCATTTAAAAAAATACAACTTTGATTTTTGTTATTTATTTGACACTCTGTGTCTTTTAAAAATATTTTTAAATTGTAGCTCTAACAGTGCTTCAACGAACCCAAAACTTACAATTTGTAAAAATCTAATCGTTTAGCTACAATACTCCGTGTCGTATGTGGTGAATGATGTATGATTGAAATTTAAAATAAGATTTTTTTAAGAGAAAGTGTCAAAAGTTGACATGCGGTATGACATTCTATTCAGAATGCCAATTCCAATCTGAGGATACCATTTAAAAATCAAAAGTTGTAGTAATCTCCGGTGAAACAGGAAGTGACTAAAAAACTATCTACGAGTATATCCCGATTTATGTCATATACTAACATAACATACCAAATCTCGTTTTATTATCTGAGATAATAAAAAAGTTATAGGGGCGAGCCACTTTTGAAAAACACCCGGTATAGTCGAAAAATAGAAGAATAGAAGTATCAGCTATAAAAATTAAATCATAAAAATTTAATAGCCTATATCGAGGATACATCCCATAAAATATAACGAATGGAGCTAAAATTATATAAAACCGAAAAACAAGTAATTACTTTTTTATATAGTCATTAATTAATCAAATATAGAAGTAAATGTCCTCAAGAGGCGCATTTTCTAAAAGATTTTATACTCGAAAAACCATTAAGATTATAAAAGAACCCATTTTATCGAAAGCTAATGGCGCATGAAAAAACATTTAATTTACGTAGACGGCATCCGAAATGCCTTTTTATTTAAATTCCTTTATTGTGAGGTACTTTTTATTACTCCGAATGAGAGGTTTTGTCATAAAATCTACGTAAAAACTAATTAAGTGTAGATTAAGTTAATAATTTTCTAGACGGAGAGCTGGCTATAAAAAAACCAAACCAAAACCTTATCATCGTTACATGGCTAATTTTTTGTGTGAAGTATCCTTTTGTGTAGCCATTATGAAATAGTCATGTTTGCCAGCGCGATCCCTGTGCTTAAAGCGGGGGCGGCCAATCGAAAGGGTGAAATTTTAACACTAAAAATATTATAAGGTAAACGTATTTATAATTGCGAAAATAGATTTTATTTATTATTAAGGAACATGTAAAACTATTGACAGATATTTTTCTTGTGGCTAAAATGCCGGCAGCATGGAATTTAACATGAAAAATCATCGCATACATGCATGTCGATTGGTGGAATGTTATTTAAAAGGCGTATGCAAAAGGACAGACAAAAAAATCGTGGCTCAATCAGCGGTAGACAGTTATAAAAAAAACGCGTTATTATTCTACAGGATGAATCTTAAATAAGTGAAAATATTTCCAGAGATATATCTCGATAAAAGAAACATATTTTCTTCTTACCGTTTTCCAAATAACTCCAAAATAACCGAGTTACAAGTTTTAAAATTCAAAAAGAAATTGATTTATTTTTAAATAATTTTGTGAGACACCTGTTTTTTTCTGTACTTGCATCCATTATTTTAGTGTCGTAGCCATAGAGTAAAGCCGTAAGCATGATAGATTAAGAAATAATTATACCGTTGGTAAATTTGCGGTAAACAGGCAGTTCTCTAAAAAAAGTTCTCTAAAATATACAGGAAAATTTAAAAATAATTCACGATTTTCTATACATCTTTTTTTGCGAAAAACTCATAGACGTGTTCTGGGGTCGAAATATATCACCCTTAAAAGTATTTTCACTTATTTAAGACTCACCCTGTATAAGCGTTTTCGGGAAACGCTGGCCGCGTTATCAATTGAAACATAATACTTGTAAATCTACAAAAAATTTACGGTGCAGATATCGACTCAGAGGAAGACTCGTTTGCGAGAGCGAGGATCTGCAGTACCAAAGCAGTACGATGAATCAGATACAAATAGTGAGACAGAATAGTAAATGTATGATATCTGTTTTGAAATAATAAAAAAATATATTTATAATATAATCGTAAACATGATTTATCTATACTTAAATGGATGAGGCGGCGAGTGTTCCCTGAAAGCGCTAGAGTAATATCGCGCCTTTGATAACTGTCTGCAGCTGATTTAGCCACGATATTTTTGTCTGACCTTTTGCACACAGCTTTTAAAATAAATAAATATGACATTCCACCAAACGGCCTGCATGTTTTTTTTTTTCATTCTTCAAATTTCATTTTTTAATAATATTCGAGATAATTTTTAAAATTTCATACCTCTTTCGCGTTGTCTGTCGGCATTTTAGCGACCATAAAAATGTCTGCAAACAGTTTTCCAGGTCTCTTAATAATAAATAAAAGCTACTTTCGCAATTATGACTCGTGTACCTTATAATATTTTTAGTGTCAAAATTTCACCATTTCGATTGGCCGCCCCCGCTTTTAAGCCCCGGGATCGCGCTGTTAGACATGACTATATCATAATGGCTACACAAAAGGATACTTCACACAAAAAATTAGCCATGTAACGATGATAACGTTTTTTATGTAACCAGCTCTTAGACTAATATCATATAATTTGATGGTATCTCAGAACTTGCGTGGAAGGAAGGTAGTCTCAGGTTCGGACTGATCATATATAGCGACTGACCATATTCGCGCGTCCCTTAGTCATAGCCTATGATCTAAATGTAAAAAAATTGACAAGTTGACTTGTTTCTATGTTGTCTATAGGTGTGTATAACTTCCCAGTCTTTCTTCTTGTATCTTCATTTCGAATATGTTCTGTTTAGTTTGGTTTGGTTCTTGATATCAGACACGCTCTCAACTGATAACTCAACTCAAGAAATCCATTTCCACCACGTTCACTATTTTCCTGTTTTTTTTTCTGTCAATTTCCAGCGTTCTGACCCATACGATAAAATAGGCTCTTCTATCGATTTGTAGATTGTCATTTTTGTTTTTAATTTTATTTTATTCAACCAAAGTACTGAATTTAGAATTCTGATACATTTCTTCCCTTGTTGTCTTCTATGTTGAATGTTGAATGTCCCTGTTAGATGTTCCTTCTTGAGATATCGTATGATCGAAAAAAAAACGGCGTCAGCCAGTGCCGGACTTAGACATCCAGGGCCCCTAGGCATTTGACATTTGGCCCCCCCCCATGTCATACCCAATTTGGAGCTTATATATAAAAGTTCACGCCACTCATTGCATGGGGCCCCTAGGCTGGCTGGGCTTAAAAAAAAATTCTATAAACATAATGCATGGTTTTAAAGTTACAGAGGATGTTAAAACTTTTAAAAATAGGTCTTTTGTAATTATCTTAAATACCATTATGTTCTTAAAATTTGGTGTAGATAGCATTGAACATAGTTATTTTAAAAAAAATTAATAATAAATTAGATTAAATAAATAATATATTAATATTGTTTTTATTTCAATTTTATTAATTATTGTGATTAATAAAATTGCGTTTATCTCATCAAGGAGATCAAAATCGATAAAATATCAAGTTATAACTTTTAATCGGCATTAGTTTACACAATTTTGCCAACAAGAGAGAAAAGACAGTGGCGCACATGTCGTTTTAGAAAAATATTCCAGTAATAACGTTTCTCCCCTTATCTCCGGTCATCCCTGATAAAATTATGTTTCACTTTTTTCTAATCTAATTTCTTTTTATTTTGATAATTTAATTTATTTCTATTTTGTTTTTGGGGTCGCATCATTGTGGCACTTTGTGTCTTTGTATCGATTTTTTAATCGCGGTGCGCATATGTATAAAAAACATACCATAACATTGTATACTGATGCTTCCAAAACCAAAGCAGGGACAGGGATATAGGAGTATTCGGGCCGAAAACTCAATACTCCGAATCAATGGATACCCTACCCCAGCATCTTTCAGGCAGAAATCTATGCTATCGAAAGATACGTACAATTTATCTTAGATAGGAACTATCGAAAACAGGAAATAGCCATGTTATCCGATAGTCAAGCAGCATTAAACCCGATCAACTCAGTTGGTCACATCAATTCGAAGTTGATCAAAGAATGCCTAGAGAAGCTGAACAAATTAGGCAAAGAAAATAAAGTCCTCCTACTCTGGGTGCCCGCTCACCAAGGGATAGAAGGCAATGAAAAAGCAAATAATCTAGCTAGGAAAGGAGCTAACACACCACTAACTGGATTAAAACCGTTTTGTTTTCCAAGTGGAAACTAACTAAAGGCGGAACTGAGGAACCTGGAAGACTTCATGGAATGGAAGTCCTCCAACGGTCTAAGACACTCGAAAAAATTCCTCCGAACATAAGACCGAGAAAAATCAAAGATTTTCCTTGATTTAAGTAAGAACAATCTTCGGATTGTCACGGGGTTTCTAACAGGACAACGAACACCTCAGTAGGCTGAAGCTGAGAAACAACAGCGAAGGCAGATTCTGTGGGGAAAATGGAAAAACACTAGAGCACCTCATCACTGAGTGCGACGAGACGACGACTGTTCGTGCCATGAACTTTGGTACGGCTGATGTCGAGGATGGAGAACTGGCCTCTGTGGGGCCGTCTCAGATACTGGCTTTTGTTACAGCCCTGAGACTGTATGAAGAGTTATAACTCGTTATAACTTAAGAAAGAACATCTCGGGGAACATACAATAGATCTGTAAGGTGGCGGTGATTAACTCCCCTCCTAAACATTCTACATTCTACATTTGAGTAGATTCGTTCAATTCACTTACACAAAATGAACCTGACAAAAACTTGCAACGTTCATCCCCGTGCTACCCAATGATGCAAAACGAAAGCAACCAAAATCCCTTCTTGGACCTGATAAGAAAATATCTAATCTATCGGGTCACATCAGTCGCCTAGTAATTGACCCAGACTTTCAAATGATAAAATCGATTCGAACATAAATTTCGAGGATATTGTCGTCGGTGGTGGAGGAGGCGTCCAACTGGCTGATAAATCGAAATTTTCTAAAACGGAGTGGAAAACGCCAGTGCAATATTGGGCGGATACTTGGCAAATATATCAGCGAAATAAGAAAATAGATAACTGTATTCTCAAATAAATCTTAAGGTGGTTGAGTTGCAGTTTCCTTCGATGTTCGTAAATAACAAGTTTTTTCGAGGAAATTATTTGTTTTGGACCTTTTTTACTCGTACCTCTATAAATTATTATATTTTTGTTAAATAAATTATAACGTTTATTTCTTGTAGATAATGATAGACGGTATTTTACAACAACGGATTTCTCATAATTTTATACCACCATTTTAAAAAAATTATTTTAAGCTAAATATATAAAGTATATATAAAAGTATATAAAAGTATATGAAAGTATATAAAAAATACATAAAAGTATATAAAAAATATATAAAATTATATATATTATAGTATATAAAAAAAGAATGAGGAGTATGGTGACATCATGTCTCAATTGCTCGGATCGTTGTTCTCCATCCCTCTCTATCTTGAGCGGCTATAGAAGCCTCTTGCAGGCCGTGACCAATAATTTTTTTGGTTTGGTCCACCCAGCGCGTCGTTGAGATCTTCTTCTTGGTCGTTTGCCATTAATCTTCCCTTCAATTATGATTTTTTCCAGTCCATGTGTTCTTCTCGAAATGTGCCCGAAGTACCTAAG
Source organism: Sitophilus oryzae (assembly GCF_002938485.1). Taxonomy (NCBI): domain Eukaryota; kingdom Metazoa; phylum Arthropoda; class Insecta; order Coleoptera; family Curculionidae; genus Sitophilus; species Sitophilus oryzae. The sequence continues at coordinate 6,897,897 of NW_022147434.1, read as the reverse complement.
ATATGACTGAATTAGTTTGGTTGAAAGTCTTGTGTTAACTTTCAAATGCCGCAGCATTCTTCTGTAGGCCCACATTTCGAAAGCATCTATTTTTCGTCTGTTTGTAGTTTTCGGAGTCCAGGTCTTTGATGCATAAGTAGAGATAGGAAAGATCAATATGTTTACTAATTTTAATTTGTTGTGCTGGGATATTGCAGAGTCTTCCCATATTCGTGTTAGTTTTTTAGTCGAGTTACGAGCTATTGCTAGTCTGCATGTATGATATGTATGTATGTATGTATGTATGTATGTATGCTAGTCTGCGTTTGATTTCCTCGTCACAGCCTCCCTTGTTTGTTCTGAGAGATCTGAGGTAATTGAACTTTTCAACCACCTCAAAACCATCAATCTCCCTGATGTTAGTAGGATTTCGGGCTATTATCATGACTTGCGTTTTCCTTTTGTTCAGCATCAGGCCATGTTCCGCACTGATCCTTCTCATTATTTGAACATGTTCTTCCTCAGAGCATGCAAGAATTAAGGTGTCATCGGCATACCTAAGGTTTGTGATCTTTTTTCCACCTATCGTTAGTCCGCCTTGTCAGCCCTGTAAGACCTTTCTCATTATGTACTCTCTATAGATGTTGAAGAGTATGTGTGATACTATACAACCTTGTCTCACACCACGTTTCGGACTAAAAGACTTAGAGAGAGCGTTGTTGACTTTGACTTTTCCGGAGCTGTCTTCGTAAAGATTTGTAAGTAAAAATATAACATGTTTTGGTACTCCCATGTTTTCTAACATCAGCCACAGCTTCTTCCACTTTACACAATCAAAAGCCCTACTGTAGTCGACGAAGCATAAATACGTTTCAACATTAAATTCATATGCTTTTTCAATTATTTGCCTTACATTTAAGATCTGCTCTCTTGTTCCTTTTCCTGGCATAAATCCTGTTTGTTCGTCAGGGATCTGTGGGAGCAAAAAATACTTTAAGCGGTCATTTAGGATATGGAGTAGAATTTTACTTGCATGTGACATAAGCGCTATTGTTCTATAATTGCTACAATCTGTCGCAGAGCCCTTCTTGTGCAACGGCATGTATATTGACTCACACCATTCCCTTGGCCATTTACCAGTTTGCCATATCATAACACACAGTTTGCGAAACGTGTCGATGCCAAAATCACCCATAGCTTTAATGGTCTCAGCGGGTATTCTATCTTCAGGTGATGTATTGTTTTTTAAAGATCTAATAGTCTTTTCCACTTCAGCCTTCAGAATTGTAGGTTCTCTGTCAATCGTTTCAAATTCTAGGGTATGACATTCATCTTTATCTGTCTCGTAGAACAGTTTTTCGTAATATTGTCTCCATACTTCTGCTATGCCTCTGGTGTCTCTAATCGTATCTCCATTATCATATTTTATTATTTGTGTCTGTGGCTTAAATTCCCTAGACAGGTATTTCACTTTGTCATAGAGTTCGTGAGATCTGTTGTTATTTGCATGTTCTTCTACCTCTTGGCATACTCTTGCAATGTGTTTATTTTTGACATTCCCTTTGAATTTCTTTATCAAGGGTTTTCTTGTCTTCTGGAGTAATTGATCTTGAGATAATTTTCTGTCTTCGGGATTCTATTAAATTCGTTCGGTCATCCGAACTAATCCATCCTAACTAGTGTTTTTTCTTGGTTGGTTCTGTTTCTCAATTTCATTTACACCTTGTACGATCCATGTTTTAATTGCTTCCCATGTTTCATTTACATTTCTCCCTGTTGGCGGTGGACCAGTTGTTTTTAATTTATCCAGAAACGCTCTTTTATCGGGTATTGCCAATCGTCGACTATGTTTAGAAAGATTCATTGTCTTCAGTTTTATGCTAAGGCAAGACTTCAGAAGTTTGTGATCAGAACCTCCGCTTCCACATCACTATATCCTGAGATTTCTATGCCTAGATACTTAAACTTCATTTTTTGCTGGATAACATTGCCCTCGACTTCCAGTTTGCATCTTAGTGGTACTTTTGATGTCGTTATGCATTTAGTTTCTGGTTCGATATTATCATATTAAGTGCAGTGCAGTTAAATCGATGTAATAAACGCTGTAGATCGTCCTCAATCATCAATAATGTAAACGATCAACAAAAATGTTTAAACACATTTTTATTGCCCTTACGGTAAATTCCTTAAATCTACCGTCCGTCATAGCAAATACAGGGTCGCTGTTATGTATGGAAACGGTCACTTATTAGGTAAAATAAAGGAGGTACGGCAAAAAGTTAAATACAAAAATTATAGGGGTTTTAAATGTCTCTTGGCGAGTAATAAATTTATGTATACGGGGTCGGTCATAAAGTTGTGGCACATGAAAGTTTAATTTTTTTAAATAGAACCTCCTATATATTATTGTATATTTCAATTCTTCCTTTAATTCTAAGCAAAATTCCAAATACACACAATGTACTCCTAACCAACCGTTTCCGAGTTATTTACTTTTGAAAATATCACTTAAACAATTCGATTTAATTAATTTCAATGTGTTCGGTTTCATTTACCGATGTCATTCTGCGGAAACTGTGATAATTAATAATATTTGACATTATAATTTTCAAAGTTAACGTTAAGTTTTTTAAAATTAATATTCAAGTTAGCATTTATCTATACTAATATATAAAATCCTTAAGTGACTGACATACTGATTAATCACGATCCTGCTCAAACCACTCAACGTAAGAAGCTCAATTTTGGCATACAGGTTGATTCTAGGGTGTAGAGGTTCGATAAGAAGGGATTTTTCGAAATTCCAGTTCCAAGAGGGTGAAACCACCCCTCAAATATTACAATATTTTTGATTTAAAAAACGGTCAAGTTTCCGAAAAAACGCTTAAACACGCATATTTTATTTTGTTTTTTTACATATTTTAAGATTTTTTAAAAATGTATACAGGGTGTTTCGAAAAATCTGGTCATTGATTAATCACGATCCTGCCTAAAGCGCTTGACGTAAATAGCTGATTTTTGGAAAACAGATTGACTTTAGGGTGTAGAGGTTCGATAAGAAGGGATTTTTCGAAACTCGAATTCTAAGGGGGTGAAACTATCCCTCAAATATTAAAATATTTTTTTATTTAAAAACCGGTGAGTTTTTCGGAAAAACTCTTAAACACGTATATTTTATTTTGTTGTTTTACATATTTAAGTTTTTTTTATAAATTTATACATGGTTTTCATAAAATATGACCATTGAGTAATCACGATTCTGTTTAAAATGATTGACGTTTAAAGCTGATTTTTGGCAAACGGATTGACTGTGGGGTGTAGAGGTTCGATAAGGAGGGGTTTCTCGAATCTCAAATTCTAAGTGGGTGAAAACGCCCCTCAAATATTACAATATTTGTTATTTAAAAAACGGTTAGTCTTTCGGAAAAACGCTTGGACAAGCATAATTTATTTGTTTTTTTTAGATATTTTGAAATTTTTTAAAAAATTATACAGGGTGTTCCAAAAAGTTGGGTAATTTCTTAACCACGATTCTGCTTAAACTGCTTGACATAAAAAGCTTATTTTTGGCAAACAAATTTTTCGAAAGTCAAATTCCAACGAGATGAAATTAAACCCCTCAAATATTACCAAGTTATATAATAATATCGCCATATTGTTCTATCTCATGCTGACATAAATGTGAGAAAATTTTATCCAGTTTGTATGTTAATGGAAATTCTTGCTTTGCTTTATCATCACCATTACAAATGATTAATTCGACGCGAACGAACTCGCTGGTACAAGCTAGTAGATTTATAAAATGAGATTATATCAAGTCTGGAAATTACAAAATTTTCGTTTAACATTTTAATTCTTCAATTTATGTACATTATGTATTACGATTACGGCTTAAAATTGAAGGAAGAATTGAAATATGCAATAATATACAGGGGGTTTCATTTAAAAAAATAAAGTTTGATGTGCCATAAGTCATTATGACCGACACTCTATACTTAAATTTACTTTTAGCTAATAGGCATTTAGAAACCCGTTACAACAGTATCACGGTTTCGGCAGAATGGCATCATTAAATGAAACTGAATACACTGAAATTAATTAAATCGAATTGTTTAAGTGATATTTTTAAAAGTCAATAACTCGGAAACGATTGGTTTGAATGTGTATTTCGAATTTTGCTTAGAAATGAAATATGCAATAATATACAGGGGGGTTTTATTTAAAAAAATAAAATTTGATGTGCCACGACTTATGACCGACCATGTATACATAAACTTATTACTCGCCAATACATTTAAAATCCATATACTTTTTTTGTATTTAACTTTTTGCGGTACCTTGTATATTTTACTTAATAATCGATTAGATTAAGTTAGGGATCAGCGACCCTGTATATTTCGTTATACAGATTATATATATATATATATATATATATATATATTAGACGGTTAGTTTTAAAATAGTTTTAGGAAACTCTCGAAAAAGGCCTAACATATGTAGAGATAAAACTACTCTCATTAAACTTAAAACATTGCTGTTTTACAAAGTATCAACCACAGACATAGTACTGTTAATTAAACATTAATTCGGGTCACTATCTAACATTATTACATTGATATTTATGAGCTATTCAAAATTGTATTAATTGCTCCATCTATTTTCCAACCGGTAGGAAAGTAATCAAATCCTCATTTGATTATGTAGATAGCGATATTTAATCTATGGGAACACACTAGTTCACGGCAATTGACCCGAAATTCTCAACGATAAAATCGATACGGAAATTAATTTTGAGGATATTGGCTACTGCGCTGGAAAAGGCGCCCAATACTTTTGCTGATAAAGCTGATAAATCGAAATTTTCTAAAAAATGAATTGGAAAACGCTTATGATATATTAGGGTATACTTAGTGTGTGTATTATGAGTCGCTTATTGCGAGGATGCATTTAATAAATCGTGTTATAAGCGGACGAAATAAGTTGGATCAAAAATTATTCACTAAAAGTATTCTTGTTGGACGAGACAGAGCAGTTTCTCATTTTGGAACAAATGAAAATAAATCAAGACGTGGGCAATACTGGAAAACAAATTTTAGTTTACTGGTTGCATCCTGTACAAAAATATTATTATATTGTTAATTTTGGAATGTTGAAGTTGCAGTGAAAGGCATTATTTGCAGTTTATACAGGGTGGCGCCTCTCATACGCCGCGGAGGCTCCAAGGAGAACGACAGTTTGTATTGAAATTAAATTTTGTGAGCATATGTAGATTAATTCAGAAATTCACTTTTTAAAAATATAGAGAGTTCTACAGGGTGTCCCCAAAAAAGTTACATATCAAAGTTTTGTTTTTTGTAATGGAACACCCTATATATTAATTGATTTTCGGATCCTGGGGGAAAAATAAAGGTGAGTTTTATAAGAGAAGTATATGACTAAAATGTAAGATTTTTGTCAGACTTAACATTTTCTAGAAATAAAGAACAATTTTTAAATTACAATAATTATTAAATCTATCTAAGTGGAATTTACTCGGTATTGCCTAATATGTAGTTAAATTGTGGTTAAATTAACTATTGTACTTTAAATGAAATTAAAACTTGATCCAAAAAGTTACACAGGGTGAGACAAAATTAATATTGAACATTGGTCACCTTTAAAAGCATGCTACTCTTTTATTTTAAATGGAACACCCAGTATATTATTCCGATATTCAATGGAGAATTCATGTCTCTTCAAAATACTGTTAAGGTTGCTTACCCCTCAAACAAAGATTTTCATAGATATTTTCATTTACATGATCTCATCTGAGTAGATCTTTATTATTTGATAAAATCTAGGTGGCTGTGGTATGTTTGACGTTACTTCAACATAGCTGTCTAATTAGTCCAACTTTAACAACTAGTTATCATTTTGTGTCAGTTAAAACAAAAAAAAATTCTCAGAAATTTGCCGAAAATGCAAACTTATCCTACATCCGAGAGAATTGATATGATTCTATTAGTTCATGAATGCATTAGTTGGTGAATGCAGTGTGCATTCACCAATTAATAGAATACTTAAATGCTCCTGATTTTATCTAGTATAGGTTTCTTTTATGGGGATAAAAGACAGTGTTTACAAAACTCGACCAACTATTGTCGACAACATGAGAGAAATGATTGTAGCTGCTTTTCGAAGAACATATTATGCCTTTTAAAGTGAAAATATCCTTTTGAAAACACACTCATTTTATGCAGATAACAGGAAAGGAAGCGTTTTGAGCATTTAGTTAACTCCCCCCCTAGATTTTTTCAAATAAAAAAGATCTACTGACGCAAAATCATAAAAATTTAAATATCTAGGAAAATCTTTGTCTGAGGGGTAGGCAACCTTAACAATATTTTGAAGATATAAAAACTCCCCGTTGAACATCGGAAAAATATACTGGGTGTTCCATTTAAAATAAAGAAGTAACTTGCTTTTAAAAGTGACTAATGCTCCATATTAATTTTGTCTCACCCTGTATAACTTTTCGGATCAAATTTCATTTTGGTTTAACATACAATGCTTACTGTAATCAAATATCAGGCTATACAAGATCAACTAAAATTTAGGTAGCTGCGTTATCGAAATTTAAAATTTAGTCTTCATTTTCAAAAATGTGAAATATGTCAAAATCCTTAGATTTTGGGTATATGCTTCTTTTATAAAACTCACCTTTATTTTTTTCCTAGAATCCGAAAATCAATTAATATATAGGGTGTTCTATAAGAAAAAACACAACTTTGATGTGTAACTTTTTTTGGGAACACCCTGTATAATTCTACATATTTTTATAAAATCCTTTCAGTTAACCTACATATGCTGCCAAAATTTAATTTCGATATAAACTACCGTTCTCCTTGGAGCTTCCGCGGCGTATGGGAGGCGCCACCCTGTACAGGATGTCTCAGGATGTGACAGTTTAACATCTCTGAGATGGGGGGGGGGGATAAATAGACAAAACTAAAATTAATTTTGTCGCCTAACTAGTCCCACGGGTCAGCCTAACTAGGCCTACGGGTCACGAACCGCCACTGCTGAGAGCAATGGTGACTTGTTTCCATGGCTTACTAAGTGAAATTTTTTAAAAAAGATAAGAATTGACTATAACCAATATAACTCAGTAATATTTCAAAAGTACATATTATAGCTTGTAAAGGTACGCGTACACTGACCAGAGCCGCACGCGCCGCGTCGCGTCGACCGAAGAGAAATATTGTTTGTGTTACTTTAAATGAAGCCATGCGGCTCTGACTAGTGTGCGCACCTTCATTGAAAGTAACACAAACAATATTTTTCTTCGGTCGATGCGGCGCCTGCGGCTCTGGTCAGTGTGCGCGTACCTTAACACTGCTAAAAAAGGGCATTTTTAAAATTGCCAAAATTTGTTTTTTTTTTCAAAATATCAATTAGTAAGCCATAAACTTCTTCAAAAAATCGAAAGGCGCATATGTTTGTCCTCACAAATCTGCAATTCTTTCCTCCATTTAACCGACTCTTAAGTTCTAATAGTTTCCAAGATGCCCATAGTAGAAAGAGCCATCATAGAAAATAATTCACCCTGTATAGAACTTTAATAAACGCGACATAAGTTTCATTGTTTGTATGACCAAACTTCGATTAAACGTTTAAAAAAGTGCAATATTTTTGTTCAACCAGTATGTCTCGTATATACTATCTCTAACCGTAATATTTCAGGACACATTTTGTAACCTTCGTCCTATTTGCGTCCTTTCCATATATTTTTAGAGTAGAGTAGTTTTAGTTTTTCTTGCTAATATTCTCTAGAAACCCACAAACTATAACAGTAATGCAAGGATAACGTATAAAATGTAGCAAATTTAGTGCAGACCATTATAGTGCACTATACGACTCTGAAAGACGAAACTTTTCAAAGTATTGTAAAAGGTATACCATTAGCGAAGATTGTTAGGAAACTTTAAACGGTTTCCGGTTCTTTGTTACTTTACTTAAAAGTTTTTGAAGGAATATCGTTTTAATGCATCTTGTTAAAATAACCTGTAAAAGGATTTCTCATTCCGCCGTAAGTTAAACTTATTAACTTCAAGAAAATAGATCGTTTGTACTTTTAGAGTGAAGGCGAATAAAGAATATAGAATCGTATAGGCATAAGGCAAATTTAGACATATAAGCCAATCAGATTAGAGGGTTCACTTGGAAAAAAGTGTTGGAAAGCTAATTATGTGTTGATTTGTTCAGTTGACATGAAAGATAAGTACCTTAGTTCTGCACAGTTGCTCGACCGCCGCGCCGCTCGACTCAGGAGGACCAAAAGATGGTAAAATTCTTGGACTTTTTTCATATTTTTGCCTATAATTCCGAAACGTTGCGTATTATAAAATTGAAGACCATTAAATTCTGTATATAGTGAGTATCAATTCGTTCAATTCGGTCCAGTATCAGTAGTATGGCAGAAATCGAAAGATGAAGAATGGTTATATTTACCTATTTTGCTGATAAACGCATTAAAGTGACATTGAAACGTTCGTCACAAGGAAACGATTATTCTAAATAATAAACCACACAATAAAAGTTACAGAGCATCAAATTAGAATTTTACATCAAGTAATAAAGTAATACATGCCGAGAAAATACAAATTTTCGCGTTCCGTCGTCCAACAATTCTGCCTAGAATGAGTATCAATTCGTTCAATTCGGTTCAGTATAATATTAGGTTAAGTTATTATAATAATCGGTTCAGTTCATATAATAGATAGTTAAAAATATTTATTTTTACCAGTTTTACCACTTCAAAAGAGCATTTCTTATCCAACGACCGTAATAAAAAACGTCTAATTAGCATGGTCCATAAAAAGCTAGATAATGAAGGATTTATTGTAAAAGTAGTAGAGGAAGATGCTGATAACTCATTGTTACGACTGCAATTGACTTATCAATTGTTATCCATCAGTAATAAGTGTTGGAGAGGACACAGATCTGTTGGTCCTACTCACAGCATTAGCACCTACCACCTCAAAGATTGCACTAATGAAGCCTGGGAAGGGTACGAAAGAAAATTATTTGTACTCTCCCGGACACTTCAAATACTCGAAAAAGTCTCGGAGTTTAAAATCAAAAATTCTGTTTTGCATGCTTTCAGTGGATGTCATTCCACGTCATAATTGTATCAGCAGAGGAAAATTAAGTTTGTGAAAACTTTGGACAAAAACATAGACTTAGAGGATGCTGCGTTCATCTTCAAAAATAATAAGGCTTGTGCTGACGAGATGTTGCAGGGATAAAATACCTTGTAGCCATTTATGGTGATCCTCGGAAAACATACTTTATTAGACGATATAAGATACGATATGTTCACCAAAGTAGTAGCCAAGACAAACATGAAGATAGCAGTCCTATATACATAGTGTCATTGAAATGGTGTAAAAAAACATAAATAGAAACTACCCTTTCCGCTTTTCCAAATAATTTTTCAGTATCACCATTTGATTTAGGGTCAAAATTTATGGCAGAGCATTTTTTTTCGAAATTTTATCTCGTATTTTAAGCCTACAATTTCAAAACAACCGTTTTTTTAAATTCACCCTTTCAGTGCCCCTAACTCCCTTAATATGCATTTTCCGCCCTATACTTATAGGAACTTTTTTTACTATTTTTAGGAGTACTATCACCCCCCGATTTGCCGAACACAAAATTTCGTTAGACAAATTTGTTTAACCAGTAAAAAGTTATTGACAAGCTAGTTTCCGTCTGGATTATACCCAGTGCTATTTTACAAAAAAAAACTTTATTTTTTAGATTTCTATTTCAATGGCGAAATTTTTTCAAGAATGAACCCGCCATGAAGATATAGACATTTGCTGTCCCCCATTCGCAAATTTCAAGTTCCAGAGCTTTACGCCCTGGGCTACTCAAAACGGTTCTGAAAGGAGCTATGCGCGATAGCATGGTGCCTCCATATGGCGCGGAACAGTTCTGAACTTTATGACTCAATGCATAACTGCGTGAATGGACAGCACAACTGCGTGAATGGAGGACAGTAATTATCGTGATTGTGGCTTAAGAAGAATACTTCGTATATATTATGTAATATTAGCAAAATTTAGTATAAAATAATTTTAATGTTAATTAAATGTACAGGGTGTCCCACTAAGAATAGCTCTCGGCTGTATCTCGGAAAGTATTAGCCGTAGGGGCTGCGGAAAAAAATATTAATAACTAAAGAAGCTATGGGAAATTGCTGGAAATTATTTTGAAGTTTATAGAACGACCGCTAGGGGGCGCAACTCCAACAAAAAATAAGAAAATGGAGTTTTTACACAATTTTGCCTAGATAAGGTGTACTATAAGTAATAGCTTCATAATCTTCAGTAAATTTTGAATATTTTTTGTTAGAGCCATTTTCCCTTATCTACCAAAATAAAGTGGTGGGGAGAGGTTAGATCTGTTTTTATTTAAATATTAATAACTCTGGACTAGATGATCGGAATCCAACAAGCGAGGGCTCGTTTAAAAGAGCGTTTCTTACTCTATATTGCACCATAAAAACAATAACAATAAGCTTTTGAACGTAGACGCTAGGGGGCGGGGCGTTGTCTTACAACTTAACAAACATTGTGCGTTTTTTTCAAAAAAAAATTAAATGCAATAGTATATGTAATTTTAGCTGATGGTAAAGAGTAGTAAAAGCTTAAAAAGTCAGCGAAAACCGCATTTTGATATCTTCTTTCAAACCGACGATATTAGCAAAATAATAATAAATAAATATAATAACACGGTATCAGTAGACCTCTTAATTATACCCATTCTAACAAAAAAAAAAAGATAGAAACAGTTTATTTTAAAATCGACGAAATTATTTTAATATTTAAAATATATTATTTTCCTATTAGTAGGCCGTGATAAATAACAAAATAAATGGCATTTACTAAAATAGTCGTACACATATTAAACATTTATTTGGAATTGATATATTTTTCTTTTGAATCTCTTGAATATAATTTTCTTTTTTTTTTCAACGAAAATTATTATAACGGGATGAGTTTACAAATATTTAAAAGCCTGTATTATAAAAGCATTTTCCTGGTGCTCGACATTGTGTTAGTTGCCACGATATATTTCATATTTCAAAAGTCCATAAAATCAGAAATCGATAACGGACAAATCCGGGAATCAGGGAGACCATCATATGGGTCCATTGGTTCCAATTCGAGTTCAGAAATAATAATTTAACAAAATTCTAATATTTTCGTTGTAAGTTAAATTGTGAAGGGGAGCCCCATCTTGCTCAAAGTATATTTCACGTAAATTAACTAAAGGAATATTTTAAAAAAAATAAAATTCCGATACGATAGCTTTCAAGATTTGCAAATAGCGGTAAAAAGTTAAGTTTAATAAATATAATATATAAAGAATTATTAGTGGCCCCCAAAGTAAAACAAGAGACAGACAGCAGTATATTTTTAATAATTCTCTAGTTTCTTTTATTATCTATCATGGCCTACTAATAAAAATGATCTTTTAATATTTTTTTTAATATTGCAGCAAATGATGAAAATAAATGTAGAGTGATATATATTTTTGAGAAGCTTATGGCAAGCCAGATCAGATAATTTATAAATATACAGGTTGTCCTATTTAAAAAAAACATAACTATAGTTCATATCTTCAAAAATATTCTTTTCGTAGAATAAAAGACTACGCCACTGCATTCTACGTAAAAAGTTCTACAATAAACAGTTTTCACCTTCTCGATACCTTTAACAATAACAGAGATACAGGGGGTGTCCCAAATTGCAAAATTTTCAAAAAGACCCTGTAGCTCAGAAACGAACAGGACTATGAAAATTTTGTTTACGGCATCTTCCGTTTGACAAAAAAGTAGCACAGGTTTGTGCAAACTGCACCCTTCTATCTTCACGAATAACGGAGATGCCGTATGATTTCAACCAAAATGGGACACAAAATGAGAGGACCTAAATATGCCCTGCTGCAGAACATAATAGAAGGAAAGATAAAGGGCAGAAGGAGCCAAGGAAGAAGAAGAACATCATGGCTCAAGAATTTGAGAGAATGGTTTGGAATGACTTCAAACCAGTTATTCAGAGCAGCCGTTAACAAAGTTAGAATTGCCATGATGATTTCCAACCTCCATTATGAGATGGAACCCGAAGAAGAAGAAGGGACACCTTGTACACTACAATACCCCAGTGTATTTACCCCTCGTGAATTACCTATCAACATTTTTAGGGATAAATATGCCACAATTTCAACAACGCTCAAAACTAGATATAGTTTATAAATTAGTAGTATTTTATAAAAATCCAGACTTACCATTCGATCAGCCATGAAAAGGGGATCATCTTCATAATATAGCCTAATCATGTTCTTGTGACTATTGACAAAGTATAAGTTCCTATTTCTGACCAGCAAGAATTTCTTTTCGAATTCGGATTGGTCTTTTTTTCCACGTTTTTCTATATCGTCGATAGTTGGATAATCGTCGTGTTGTTTAACATAAACGGTGGAGCAGTAGACTGGATTGATCTCACCGTCCAAATCAATTTCTATTTCCTAAAAAAATAGAGGAACTAATTAATTATACAACTGGGGAACAACTAGTGATGAGTAAATGCAAGACTCTTTCATCCAAGTCGATGTCCAAGTCTTGCACTATTTAATGAGTTTTTACTAAAGGGACTTTCTACATAGAAAATCTTTAAATAAATAATAATACAGGGTCCGGCAATAGTACCTCGGGCATCTGTAGCTCCTATAATAAAAAAGTTAGGAATTTTGTTTAAGTGCAAACCTAAAGTATGTATTAGGATGTATTTCAGGAAAATATTCTAACTTCTACAGGGTGGCTCAAAAAAGTGTGAGTGGATCGGGATGATTTTTTTTAAATGGAACACCCTGTATATCATTGTATTTTTGGATGTCTTTTTGATCACTTTATATAATCCTAAGATATTATTAAATATGCTTTGATGGTTTCAAAGATATTAATAAATAAATAAAAAAAAATTTCAGCCTTTTTTAAAAAAATTACTAAAAATACACGAAATGTCCTGAAATCAAAACTGTATTACGTATTTACTGTAGTGGGCCTGTACTTATTTTGCTACAAATATCGTATTCTTAAACTTTATAGGGTGTTCAAAATTTTATGCCAAACTTTCTAAACTATCAAATATTTTTTCTTAGTTTTTTTAAATGGAACACCCTATATATTATTTACAGTAGAACCCCGATTATCCGTGCGCGCTTTATCCGGGAGGCGGATTTTCCGTGCGGCATTTTAAATTGATCATCCGTGCGCAGATTATCCGTGTTTAATGGTCAGAGGTTAGCGCATGAACGCTGAATGCACAGTGGAAGCTCTGGTGGAAGCGTTCGTCTCGGGGAATCCCCCATTTATGTATTTTCTTATTATTTTCGTTAACTGTCTACCGGCTGGTTAGTTAAACATAAACAGGCGCACAAAATGCAGGGTACCGATGCTAATGAAAAGCGTAAACTCAATGTTTTAATTATTGAGCAAAAAATGGAAATTTTGAAACAATTTGAAAATAACATAGGTGTTGCTGTGTTGGATAAAACATACAACATTGAAAAACAAACGGTTCATGACATTGTGAGAAAAAAAAAACGAATTACAGAGCTTTGTAGCTAAAGCTGACAAACTAAGGCTTTTAAAAATGTAAAAACGCTGCCAGTTGATTATTATAATCAAAAGGCAGCTTGGATGGATCGAGTAATTTTTAAAAAATGTTTTTTCGAAAAATGTATACCCCAAGTTAAAGCTTATCTGAAAGAAAATGATCTTCCACCCAAGGCTGTACTATTACTGGATAATGCGCCATTGCATCCTGAAGTAGAGCAACTAAAGTCAGCAGATGGGAACATATTCGTAGCATATTTTCCTCCGAATGTAACATCTCTTGCCCAGCAGATGGACCATGAAAAGGCTTTATATATTATATAGAGACCATGAAAAGGCTTTATAGGAAATGTATGTATGCTTCAGCTGTTGGGAGAATGTGACTGTATGGGATTTTGGAAACGTCTTAATTTGAAAGAGGCAATTTATGCTATAGCTCGCGCTTGGAGTGAAGTTAAAGCAACTACAATTAAAAAAAGCATTTTATACAATAATGACCCTAGAAGATACAACAGATGAAGACGGTACTGAAGACGATAATGACTTAAAGGAAGGGGTGCTATCGATCGAAACCATAGCATCTATAGCCTCGGAAATCAATGGTTTGAAAGAAATCGACCATGAAGAAATACAGGATTGGATAGCATGTGATCACGAAGAAACAGATTATCAGATCATGGATGACGATTATCTAAATAACAGGACTTCTGCAGAAAGTTTCTCCAAAAGTAGTGATCACGATGATGAGAATAACTGCATCATCGAGACAAGTCATCGAGAAGCAGGGGATGCAGTAAATGTACTTATCCGATATTTTGAAGAACAGCATGGAACTGATAACATTCATGTGCTTCAGCTTGGAAAAACGAAGGAAATTATAAAATGTAGAAGTTACGAAGCCCTAAAACAAACAAAAATTTGTGATTTTTTAAGAGATTTTTTCACATACATTTATGTATATATATTATGTACTCGTACTACATAATACATAATAATATATATAATTTATTGTTTAATGTACGTTTCTAATGTATAGGTATACATTGCATATTATGTAGAAATAATAAAACTTTTATTTTTTGTTACATGTACATATGTTGGATCGCGTTTCTTTTCGTTTTACACATGTACTCTTTGTCGAAAAAGATTTAAAAAAAATAAAAACAAGGTCTTTGAATTATCCGTGTTTTCGATTATCCGGCGAAGGCTTGGTCCCGGCTGGCCCGGATAATCGAGGTTCTACTGTATTTGCTAAATAGAGAATTAAAAAATGAACAGTTTTTCTATTTAAAGTGTTTCAAAAAATTTAACGCTTTCTCAGATATTCACGGTTTTACATTTCATATGGCATGTTTAACAGTAATGTTTTATCAAAGCCACCCAATGATGCCATTTTACCGTTGAAAGAGCCATATGTAATAAAACCGCGAATATTTGCGAAACCGCTAAAAATATTGAAATACTTTAGATACAAAAAATGTTTGTTTTTTAATTCCCCATCTAACAAAGAAATAATATACAGGATTTTCCATTAAAAAAACGAAGAAAACCTATTTTATATTTTAAAAAGTTTGGTATAGAATTTTGGATACCCTGTATGGTTTAAGATTACGATATTTGTGTTAAAGTAAGCACAGACCAATTACAGTAAATACCCGATATAGTTTTGATTTTAGGACATTTCTACTATTTTTAATAATTTTTTTAATAAAAGGCTGAAAATAATTATTTTTTTATTTATTTTTTAATAGCGAAATCCAAGAATCACAGTTTATGGTCCATGATACAGTCCATGCTACAATATTTGCAGTTGCGCTAAATGCGGTGGTATACGTTTTTACCATAAAGCAGGCATGCATTAATCATTAACTTGCAGTTAATGTCTAAACAGCCCTGGGTGCACTAGTGCTCTCCAATGGAAGACAAAGAGTCACGATGAAATGAAGACTTGAAAGATAACATAAGGACCCTTTAATATTACCATCATTAACATCAAAGGTTAAATTTAGACTTTAATTTAATTTTAAACACGAAAATACAATATGAAAAATAATATGTTAATTTAACATTCTACAACTCCTAAAAGGTTGGACCTATGAAAAAAATGCATTCAACCAATATTGGATAAGAATTTTCTGAACTTCAATTTCCTGCATCGGGTATTTTCTAGTAGGTGTCATATTTTCCGAGATATAAGCTAAAAAGTCATAAAAGTGACATTTAACCCCTCCCCTGTCCTCGAGCTCATCGTCTATCTTCGGTCCTTTTGATACATATCAACCCAAGTCTAGAGAAATCATTTAAAATAATTTTCAAAACTGTGGGATTTTTTCCACCGATTTCTCTAATTTGACTGGGCTAAATAATTAGGAATCATCCTGACTCAATAGCTTTGTTCGGGTTCTTGTTATTACCGATTCTGAACCGTCCTAGAACTGTGATGCGTATGCGCAGAAGGAAATATGAGACATTATTCAATTTGCGCATGCGCTGCAGAGTTCTAGGACGGTTCAGAATCGGTAATAACAAGAACCCGAAAAAAGCTAATATATACTCAGTTTTGTTTTCTCAGGTAAGATTTCGACCGACGATGACAGAAAATAAGCAGATGACGTCCACACCAATCTATTTATTTCACTAAAAATTGTCTAATATTTTTTTAGTTAACTATGGATGGGTTTATACCGGGTGCGTCTCAAAAGTGGCTCACCCCTATAACTTTTTTATCTTTTCAGATAAAATAACGAGATTTGGTATGATAGTATACGACATAAATTAGGATCGATTGACATATTCAATTGTTTCAGGTCACTTCCGATTTCACCGGAAATGACTACAACTTTTGATTTTTAAATAACACCCTCTTTTTTGATTTTTAAATGACACTCTGAATAGAATGACATATCATATGTCAACTTTTGACATTTTCGCATATGGTTTATTTGAAATTGTAACCTGCGGTTCATAACAAGAATTTGACTCGAAATACCATCGAAATACCAAGTGAATGGTGTCAAATTATTCGTAAAAATGCCTTTTCCAAATATGCTAATGAACCACCCTTGTTCCATTTGAAAAAATTGAGATATTATTAAAAATACGATTTGGGCATCTTTTAACCGGCCAGTACAAGACACTAAAAACATTAGACGGTCAAATCTATTTTTCGAAGGCTGTTAAAAATTAATATTTTTAACATAGCCATGACATTCTAGATTGAAATTTAAAATTCAATTTGTTTTTGAGCGAATATGTTAAAAGTTGACATATGATATGTCATTCGAGTCAGAATGTCATTTTCTATCGAATAAAGTAAAAAAATATCAAGGGTGCCATTTAAAAATCAAAAGTTGTTTTTCCTTTGAAAAATTGAAAAATTTCCGGTGAAACAGGAAGTGACCGAAAACAATTGAATACGTCAATCAATCCTAATTTATGTCATATACTAACACACCAAATCTTGTTTCTTTATCCGAATCAAATTTCTTACTAAATCTATGATCCGAATAAATAAAAAAGTTATAGGAGTGAGCCATTTTTGAGACGCACCCGGTATATAAATCCGTCGTGCGTCCTCTCTTGTTGTTTTTAACCAGTTTTATTGGTTTATTTCCAAAATGACAGATCATATTTCAACTAGTTCAATTATTTCAACTATTTCAACTATTTCAACTATTTCAACTATTTCAACTATTTCAACTATTTCAACTATTTCAACTATTTCAACTATTTCAACTATTTCAACTATTTCAACTATTTCAACTATTTCAACTATTTCAACTATTTCAACTATTTCAACTATTTCAATATTATTGGATTGACGCAATGATGAACGATTTACGTACGCATATGCGTATGAACCCGACTTTAGATTTTTGAGGCTTGTCAAACTCTTGCCAAATTATAGGTTATAATTTTGTGTCAAATTATGTCCAATACCGATTTGCAAATTGCTTTTGCATTTTGGTTCGTGTTATTAGTTGTGTAAAGTAAAGATTTCACTTAACGTCTCCTTTTTGCTGCCAGGGCTAATCTGGACGGGGCCTACTTTGTTTACGCGGAATCCGAACCGCGGTATTCGGCCATATCATGGTCAATGGCCTACCGACTTGGCAAGTGTCTTACTCACGAGATATCCGATCTCATCCGGCCTCGAACCGGCGTGAGTGAGCAGTGTGTGTCAATAAATTTTACACTTTTGCCTTTTTTTGGACAACAGCACGATACAGAGTTTCGAAACAGTCACCCGTCCATCCACTAGTATCGCCTTACGTCGCTTAACTTCGGTGTTCTAATGGGAACCGGTGTTTCGACGTAGCTGGACCGTTGCCCTATTAGTTGTGGGTTTTGTGTTTTTTCAAATTAAGTGGAAGAAAAATTGACGGAAACTTAACTGTAGACCCAGAGCACAGATTTATAGTTAATATTCGGTGCCCAGACAGAGAGTTTTATACGCAAATAAAGTTACCATCAGTAAAGTTTTTGTACCATCTTGTATATGGTACTAAAAACTGAAGTACCTGTAAAATAACATCACACAATAGGCAAATAATAAATTTTAGTACTGCAGAAACAATGTCAAAAGGTACTGGTTTAAAAAATTAAGATTAAAGTTAATTGATCAGCTTTTAAAGTATAAAATTCAGTAAGTATTAATAAAATATTTTGTTTTATTTATGTTGTGTTTTATTTATTACTGTGCAATATTAATATTTTTTATTTGCACATAAGTTATATTGATAAATAATAAATTTCACCGGAAATGACTACAACTTTTGATTTTTAAATGACACCCTCTTTTTTGATTTATAAATGACACTCTGAATAGAACGACATATCATATGTCAACTTTTGACATTTTCGCATATGGTTTATTTGAAATTGTAACCTGCGGTTCATAACGAAAATTTGACTCCAAATACCAAGTGTGTGGTGTCAAATTATTCGTAAAATGTATTATTAATAAAATATTTTGTTTTATTTGTGTTGTGTTTTATTTATTACTGTGCAATATTAATATTTTTTATTTGCACATAAGTTATATTGATAAATAATAAATGCAGAGGAAGTTTCTTGAAGCTTGAAAGTAAGAAATAGTTCTTTTTTATATTTTTTTGGTATGTGGTTGTTTAAAATACATCCTTGTTTGTTTTGCACACATATATTTTGCTTGTACACATACCGTATTTTTTTAAAATTAAATAACTCGATTAGATTTTTTCAGTTTTATACAGTTTTTTTCACAATATTTTGAAGTAATCACTTGTCACTCAAATTTTAAATATAGGTATTCAATTGTACCAACTTATTTCTTTGTAAAATAAAATAAACTACTTTGAAATTAAGACGACACACACATCTATCACTGTCAAGGATTTTGTCGTTGGACAGATTATAGTCATTTATTTTTAATTACGGCTGTGTTTTTTGTATCTTGACTGACACGCAATACTTTTAGTTCTAGTATAATAGTTGGCCTAGTCTAATAGTCGGCCCCTTTAAAAATCCTATTTAAGGGGACCCTAAAGGGACCGAATGCAAAGCGCATGCGTTTAAGAAATCGCTACAAAAAAGCTGCGCCACAGATTAAGTATTATTTCAATAGGAAATACATTTTTTTTACATAAAGCAACAATGTATTCGAGAAGAATCAAGTGTGACAACGCCATAGCCCTATTAAAGGTTCGAGATCACGGCGGCGTTTATTAGCAAGATAAAATAAGTGCCACATCTGTATAATACTTAATCTGTGGTAATACATTATAAATCAGAATTTTACTATACCCGACTACCGCCGCCTTGGCTGATGCTTTGCTTCGATGTTATTTTTTCTGCATTTTTGGCCCTGTTGGTCAAGAAAAGATCGTCTACACGTATGAACGGCGGATCACGACGTAAAATTGAAAAATCGATGTTCAATAACGAAATGTAATGTACGAAATATTTCTGAAAAATATAGAAAAGAAAAATTAATTATTTAACAATTTCTTGGGGGAAAAATTAACGTGCAAGCTAAATTTAAGATTACATACACCTTAAATTTGGCTAAAACAATTTTTTAACACATGTAAACAAAATAATAACGTTTCCAAGGGGAAGCGATTCAATAAAGGTAATAAAAAAAGTCGAAAACTATTTAAAAAAAAATTATTTAACAATTTCTTGGGGGAAAAAATAATGTGCAAGCTAAATTTAAGATTACATACACCTTAAATTTAGCTAAAACAATTTTTTAACACATGCAAACAAAATAATAACGTTTCCAAGGGGAAGCGATTCAATAAAGGTAATAAAAAAAGTCGAAAACTATTTTTAGAAAAATAATTATTTAACAATTTCTTGGGGGAAAAATTAACGTGCAAGCTAAATTAAAGGTTACATACACCTTAAATTTAGTTAAAACAATTTTTTAACACATGTAAACAAAATAATAACGTTTCCAAGGGGAAGCGATTCAATAAA
Organism: Sitophilus oryzae; assembly: GCF_002938485.1. Lineage (NCBI taxonomy): Eukaryota > Metazoa > Arthropoda > Insecta > Coleoptera > Curculionidae > Sitophilus > Sitophilus oryzae. The sequence goes on along the minus strand of NW_022147434.1, from coordinate 6,877,790 downwards.
AGTAAAAAAAAGTCGATAACTATTTTTAAAAAAAAATTATTATTTAACAATTTCTTGGGGGAAAAATTAACACGCAAGCTAAATTAAAGGTTACATACACCTTAAATTTAGCTAAAACAATTTTTTAACACATGTAAACAAAATAATAACGTTTCCAAGGGGAAACGATTCAATAAAGGTAATAAAATAAGTCGAAAACTATTTAAAAAAAAATAATTATTTAACAATTTCTTGGGGGAAAAATTAACGTGCAAGCTAAATTAAAGGTTACATACACCTTAAATTTAGTTAAAACAATTTTTTAACACATGTAAACAAAATAATAACTTTTCCAAGGGGAAGCGATTCAATAAAAGTAAAAAAAAAGTCGATAACTATTTTAAGAAAAAATAATTATTTAACAATTTCTTGGGGGAAAAAGAACGTGCAAGCTAAATTAAAGGTTACATACACCTTAAATTTAGCTAAAACAATTTTTTATAACACATGTAAACAAAATAATAACGTTTCTAAGGAGAAGCGATTCAATAAAGGTAATAAAAAAAGTCGAAAACTATTTTTAAAAAAAATTATTATTTAACAATTTCTTGGGGGAAAAATTAACGCGCAAGCTAAATTAAAGGTTACATACACCTTAAATTAAGCTAAAACAATTTTTTAACACATGTAAACAAAATAATAACGTTTCCAAGGGGAAACGATTCATTAAAGGTAATAAAAAAGTAGAAAACTATTTTTGTATGCCTACAGACATTCGAGATGTACAGGGTGAGTTAACAATAGAGTAAAGTCCATTATCTCATTTGTATCGAGATTAAAAAAAAAGTTATAGGGAAGGTTTAAGGTGCACACTTTAAAATTATCAATAACACTATTATTTATGAAGTTAGAGTATTCAACATTGGTAGGAGAGCTTTACAAAGACTAAGAAAAAGCTATAAGTAAAGACATTTGAGTTAGATGCTACAGGGTGTTCAAAATATATTTGTGAATTTCGACTATTTAAAATTAAAAAATCTCAATTTTTTTAAATAGCACACCCTATATATTTTTATTTATTTTGATAGATTTTGCAAAATTCTTCAACTTTTATGAAGTATATCATATACCTATTTTTTATAGTTAGCGACTCACTCTGAATTTTTAAATTTTACTCTTTTTTAATTCATTTATACAAACATCATATAGCTGCCATGACAAAGCAATATTTATTATGAACCATTAACAAGTAGTTATATTATTATATAATTAGTAATTAATTAATTGTTAGTATAAGCACAGATTAGTTATACTATATGTATACAGATAAAAATCTTATCCCTAATTCGTGGTACGAAAATTGTTTTTTATGACGATGTGCAAACGAGTAAAATTTCCTATGCGCAAAAATAAACTCGCGTAAAATAACAATAAACAGCGTAATAGAGAGATATCGCTAAACCGAAGAGCGTGAATGGACGTTAATAAGGCCAGGTGTTATTTCCTTTACATGAGGTGGTATTAACTCTCTTCATTTATAGTTATCGGATCGGAAAGAATTCTGTTCGCGTCGCGTCCGCTATTTAAACTTTACCTAACTTTGAATTTAAAACTTTGAAATTGTTTTGTTTACTAGGTATTTTAAAACTAAAGGGCTAAAGTGCTTATTTCCAGTGCTTCATTGTTCAACGTCTGCTAGAAAGCTTAGGGCAACAAGCAACAAATTCTCTTAGAAGGGCTAATCGTCATCTGCTGTAAACCTAAGCCTCTTTATAGGTTCTTTAATATTGAAAGAGGTGGAATCCATATTTTGGGCCATATTTATTTAATTAAAACTAATCCCAGCTACTTAAATATCAAATTACCTAATAAAACTAAAGTATTAACTCAAAACAATTCAAACATAACTTAAAATAAAAGGTCTCGCCGCTCGCCGGTCGGCCGCGATTGTCAAATGTACCCGCACATGCCATTAAACGTTATTTAGAAATAGCGCTTGGTGTAATTGATCCGCAAATTACGTCAGGCGGTAACGTTATTAGCGGGTGTTGCGTTAAAAATTGACCCGCGCATATCGTAACGTGTCGTGACCATGATAAGGTACGCGTAAATACTGCATGACGCTATTCGGTTTTCCGATATCTCTCTAATAACTGTGCCGGTCAGGGGCTGTGCACAATTTTAGAGATCATTAGTGGGTGTGCTATGTGCGCAAACTAGTAATAAGTAACTAGTGCCCGATTCCGAAAATTGGAACCACGAAAGACTATAAAGAAAAAACAAAGTTTATAATCTGTATGATCTGTGGTATAAGTTTATATTAATTCATGGCTTGTTCAGTATATCGGTTATATTAATTGTAATTAATTTTCAAGAAAATGTGTAACTACACTCACCGGCACGAAAAATGGGCACCTTAAAATTTTTATGTATTTATTCAAGTTTTATATATTGTGTTCTAGTAGACCGATTTTGATAATTTTTTAAGCAATTTGTAACTAAGATATTTGACTTTTTAATATCTCGTTTTAAATTAAAAATGTAAGCTGCCCTCTGTAAATTATACTAGAGAAAACAAAATGTTGATATTTTGGTGAAAGTTTGAAACACCCCGTAGAATATGTTAACAAAGCAAGGAATTTAAAAATGATTGTGTAAAACCTCTGACGAGGGGTAGGGGACTCAAGGGACACAACCTTTTTAGGATGTTTATTTCAAATTTTAATTTGATTCAAAAATGGGGCGACCTTTTTCGGGATTCATTTAATTCCCATCTTCAGGCCCAGAAAGCTAAAATAATCAAATTACAATCAGAATAGTAAACAATTCTAATATAGTCATATAGAGGTCAAGTTATAAAATACAATCACAAACAAATTAAAAAGGTTAAACATTTTTTAAAATGGTTAAAAATTATTTTTATCACAATTATTTAATCACAGACATATCCTATGGCAAGCTTAGTTTCAAATTAAAACAACTAAATTACAATCAGAAAGGGCAATAATACTAAATTTAAGTTCAACAAGAGGCCTAACTTAGACCTGTTCGATGTTGAGATTTGAACACCAGTGTTAGTTGTTGATGACCACCGGTGTTTCAGTCGGTGTACCGATGTCAACACCGACACCGGTGTTTATCTCAACACCGGTGTTCATTTCAACACCGGTGTTTATCTCAAAACCGGTGTTTATCTTGACACTGGTGTTTATCTCAACACCGGTGATTACCTCGACACCGGTGTTTATCTCAAAACCGGTGTTTATCTCAACACCGGTATCGCGGTGAACACCGGTATCGAGATCAACACCGGTGTCGGTGTCGATCGTCGATGTCGATGGTGCCGTTTGTTTGTTTTTTTAGTTTTTTAATGTAATATTTTTTAGTTTATTTTACAGCTACGAATTTTTGTTTATGTTTTGTTTTGTTTTGTTTTCTATTTGTTTTTGATTAAACAATTTTTTACTTTATAGTTGTTTATCTGACGCTTCTACTTTATTTTAGTGATTAGTCTGACATAAAAATTATATTTAAATTTTAAAGTTTAAGTTAAAGTCGGTGCGCTTTAATAAACTACAAAAATAAGCACCGATACGACATTATTATTATCAGGTTTATTTTGAACTTATTAATTATCATTACTTCTTCTTTAACCCGTTTTCAAAACACCGGTGTCAATATCAAAACCGGTGTGGTAGTCAAAACCGGTATCGAGATGAACACCGGTGTCCAGACCAACACCGGTGTCGAGATGAACACCGGTGTTGTAGATGAACACCGGTATCGAAATGAACACCGGTGTCGGTATCAACACTGGTGTCGGTGCCAACACCGGTGTCGGTGTCGATACCGGAACACCGGATAGTCTATATTTGACTACCGGTGTGAGCCCAACACCGGTGTTAAAACGGTGTTCCGGTGTTTGGAACAGGCCTATCTAACTAAACAACAATTTTTAGAAAAGGTTGGGAAAATCCTTTCAAGAACTTTCTAGGTGAGGGGAGCCATATTATCCATTGTAATTAGTTTAAATGGCGGAGAAGGAGCATAATAAGACAGTATTTATATTATATTCTAATGCATTATTCAAAGAAATTTACTTATATATTAGTCAAAGGTATTTTGTAGGATATATTTTCTATTTTTAGTTATGTTAGAATAAGTTAAGAGTTATAATTATTTTAATTTGTATATAAAGATATTTAATTTTTATTTTAATTGTGTTATTTAAAATTAGAGCATACTCACACAAAGGTCACACCAGGAAGCAATATCACTCGGAAAAAATAAAACAGTTGGATTGTTAAATTGTTAAAATAATTTTTTCATCTAGATCAGCGTTTCTTAACCTTTTTCAGTTCGCGGACCCCTAAAAAATCAAGCACAATTTCTAGGACCCCCCTAATTTAAAAAAGACAGAAATTTTAGGACAAATTATTTTAGTTAGTTAGATTAGTACAAAAAAATACATTTTTATAAAAAATCAAATGTTTATAGATAAGACGGCGGACCTCCATATACATGCTCGCGCCACAGGTTAAGAAACGCTTATCTAGATGTATTTTTTCTAGGTCGGTCAAGTTTGCCCCCCGTATTAGAGGAAATTCAAAAATAAATATACCACTATTTGGCACAATTTTGCACATCGTAAATGATATTTTGCACACTTACCTAAGAGAAACCAGGGCCGTTTTTTAAACGGGGGGCAAACTTGACCGTTCCCCCCCATTTGTTACGAAATTGATTTATTTCTATGTACATCGATTCGGCTAATTTTGCACAATTTTGCACACCTGTTTTTGAATTTTGCACACCCTTCTGACGAAAGTTATAAGCGGTTGAAAATTTGAAATTTCCCCCCATCTGTGACTAAATTGAATTTTGTGTATATCAAACGAATCGGCTAATTTTGCACAATTTTGCACAGCTATTTTCGAATTTTGCACACTCTCCTGACAAAAGTTATAAGAGTTTGAATATTTGAAATTTGTGCCCTTCTGAGTGAAATGTCCCATTTAAAAATACATAAGTATGAGTCATATTTCGAAAATGATAGATCTCAGCGACGTGAAAAACTGCACGGAACTTAGATTTCACCTTTTCGATAATTTATAGCTTGCATAGAAGAACATTTATGAAACTAAAGATTCTACACACAGATTTGTCCTAGCCGTCTTACTTCCTGAAATACCTGGCAAATTTGAAAATTTTGCATTTTTCAACAACCCTCATATCTCGGTTATCTTATAACTTATCGAAAAGTTGAAGTCTGGGTTCCGTACAGTTTTCCACGTCGTTGAGATCTATCATTTTCAAATATGACTCATGCTTATGTTTTTTAAATGGGACAATTCACACACAATGGGACAAATTTCAAATATTCAAACCCTTATAACTTTTGTCAGGAGAGTGTGCAAAATTCGAAAGTAGCTGTGCAAAATTGTGCAAAATTAGTCGATTCGTTTGATATAAACAAAAATCAATTTCGTAGCAGATGGGGGGGAAATTGCAAATTTTCAAACCCTCATAACTTTCGTCAGGAAGGTGTGCAAAATTCTAAAATAGGTGTGCAAAATTGTGCAAAATTAGCCGATTCGTTTGATATAAACGAAATTCAATTTCGTAGCAGATGGGGGGGAAATTGCAAATTTTCAAATCTGCATAACTTTAGTCAGGAGAATGTGCAAAATTCAAAAACAGGTGTGCAAAATTGTGCAAAAATTAGTTGATTCGTTTGATATATACAAAATTCAATTTAGCCACAGATGGGGGGGAAATTTTAAATTTTCAACCCCTTATAACTTTCGTCAGAAGGGTGTGCAAAATTTAAAAATAGGTGTGCAAAATTGTGCAAAATTAGCCGAATCGATATACATAGAAATAAATCAATTTCGTAACAAATGGGGGGGAACGGTCAAGTTTGCCCCCCGTTTAAAAAACGGCTCTAGTTTCTCTTAGGTAAGTGTGCAAAATATCATTTATGGTGTGCAAAATTGTGCAAAATGTGTGCAAAATAGTGGTATATCTCTTTTTGAATTTCCTCTAGTACGGGGGGCAAACTTGACCGACCTATCTTTTCTCAATAGCTTTATTTTTTGGAGATATTCGCTTTTGAAAAACACATTAACATTTTTCCGTATTTTTTACATTAAAACCATGCCTTTGCTTTTGGTCCTAGTCAACAGACCTATAAAATAGTGTTAATAATTTATATAATGCCACTGTTCTTGTAGTCATTTTGGAAAGAGATACTAAAAAGTCAAATAACTAAGCTACAAATTGGCAATAGAACAAAATATATTCAACTTTAAAATACATCAAAATTTTAAGGTGTCCGTTTTTCGTGCCGTGAGTGTATTACAGTGGCGTGTCGTCAGGGTAGGCAAGGTAGGCGGCGCCTACCCTAAAATTTTGGTAGAATTTAAGTGGTTTGTTACATTACATTATTTACTATTAATGTTGCCAATACATTTAATACACGGAACTGTGTGATAATAATCAATTTAATTAAAATAATTTTGACCGTTGGAACAAACGCCATAGTTCGGCGATTTCTACATCGCCTACTATCCAGGGCCTATTTTACCATAAGGCCCATAAGGCTCGGCCCTTGGGCCCGGTAGTCAGGGGGCCCGTTAAAGGTTGTAAAATGTTCATAATTTCAAATGTAAATTTACATAGCAGAGAAAAAAAACAGTTAGGTACCTCTAATAAGGAAAAGAGAATTAAATAAAATAAGCTTTAGATTGATATAATTTTTATTTTTTTTTCATTATTTATTTTGTTAAATATAATAATGTTTATTTATTTTTTTAAATTATTAAAAAAATAAAAATAATTGTTTTATTTTTTTAACCCAAACTAACAAGATAATTTTTGAATTTTATTGGAAAAGAGGGCCCGACCAGGTGAAAAATTGGTCCTGCTACTATCAGAGTCGATGCACGACGTACGGCAGTCTCTGTCTAAGTCATCGTGCGGTAGCGACGCGACGTAAGTCGGAGTTGTATCGTATTAAGGCGGGGCTTAGGCGAAATCTCCGGTCGCCTTCGCATGAAGTCATGGAGGCTCGGTTGGCTCAGAAGTTAAGGGGATATTCCCGATATTTTATAAGGGGACATATATCACATTTCGTTAAGGGGATATTTCATATGATTTATTATACATAGCGTTTGAAACTTTTATACGAAAATTCAAAAAACGTTTAAAACAAATTGGAAACGTTATTCAAAACGATATAAGCTGTTGTATTTCAGAACACGCCACAGAAATAAAAGAATCCGAAATAAAAGAGCGCGTTATTCGGTGCAAGAAGACGATACAACAGATATTAGTGAAAAGTCTCAGTGTGCTAATTAATTCGGTATGTTAATAAATGTTACCTATTTTATGAAATATTAGATAATATTGTTATACATTAGAAATAAGGTTTGCAGATAGGTACTCGTATGTTTCAATTATTTTTATTTATCCTAATAAATCCGAAATTTAAAGACCCTATAAAAAATTTCCAACGCATTTAATATCTGATTTAACAAATTTGTTATATTGATACATTTCCAACGCATTTAATATTGATTTAACAAACATAAAATGTTATTGACCAACATAAATTAATGAAACAATTGCAGGTATTAATAATAGATATGATAATTTCGATTATAAACTAATTTAGGGAGAATAATCCTGGAAATATATTTTCAGAGGCTTTCAAATTGTTGGTTTTGGTTGTTACTAAACCATTTACAAGTACTTGGGTGGAGAGACATTTTTCATGTTTGAAATGCATTAAATTTATAGTAGAGATTCCATGAAAGATAAATGTTTATCACCACTTTGCCTTACTTTCAATCTAAAAAGATCTTTTCACAGCTCTTCAACAATCTGATGAGTTTACTGATATAATATTAAATAACTTTTCTTTATCGAGAGACCCACTCATCAATTTAATATATAAAACATAATTATTCTTTTTCTCAATACTACTAATTTTTTAAGTTTGCGTAAATAAAATAAAATTCTATGATGTACTCCATAATAATAGATAAACAAACATATGCTTGTACATTATGTCAATCATTATGTCATTACGTTGAATGCTGTCACTTTTGCTTTAGTTTTGTCCTAAATATTCTTCAGCTATGATTTTAACCCAGAGATAACATATATTTACGAACTGGGTTAGGGGATTATGTAAATTTAGGAGTGGGGGGGGGGGGGGGGGGTCAACTAAAATTTTGTCGCCTACCCAGTCACACGAGTCACGGGCCGCCACTGGTGTATTATCTCTACCACCCATACTTATTATAGCATTAAATTAAAATTTTGTTCTTAACTTGTTCAACAAAGATGTTTTAAACAGACTTGCTTAACAGACAGCTTGATAATTATAATTCGAGGAGTGTCACTATAGGAATTACATGTAAATTTTCTTATCAGTCATTGGCAGTCACTTAGTAAAATGATATTTTGGCAGTACATGTACATTTTTTACCCAGGTGAGATACCCCTCGTTATTACTTTTTGTCATGTAACTATGATGTTATAGAATATTTGTATTAAAATATAGGTAAAAATAGAAAAAAAAATCGGAATAAATCGCAAACTATTAAAAATAGGTATATAATATACTTAATAAAAGTTGGAGGTTTGTAAAATCTATCGGAAAAAATGATAATATACAGGATAAGTCTTAAATAAGTGCAAATATTTCCAGGGCTGGTAGATAGGGCTCGATAAAAGAAACATATTTTCTCTTTACCGTTTCTCCAAATTAGTCCATGTCCAAATTAACCGAGTTATTTTATATTGAAAATTAAAAAAAGTGATATGGCAACTGTCCCAGTTACCGTCACATTAAGGGAATATCTCAGTTCAATTAGCTATAAAATCTGAATTATTAGTATAAGGCTTACAAGAAAATTAAATATGATACTAGGGGATGTTTTTATTTAAAATTTAAATAAAACTTTAATAACTTGACCGATATTTTCGTTTATTTTCAAGAAAAAGTAAAAAAAAAACAATGGGCTCTTTCACAAAAAATAAAATACCCAATTCAAGGACAAAATCTGAAATAGAAGACTATTTTCAGTGTATTTATCCAAAAAAAAATTTCCATGACATTGAATAATTTTTTTATAGGTCCTCAAAATTGCTTTAATTTGAAATAAATTTAAAGCGCCAATTGATGACGTATGAAAAATACGCCCAATCACATTGCAGAACCGTGCTCATGCGCCAGCCAACAACTGGCAACATTGCGATTTGATTTGACCAGCACCACCTCAACTCAAGGCTAATCAACATGATATGGGCAAAGCAAATATGGCGGCGAAGGCAGCCCATTATTAAATTGTTTATCTTTAACCTGAAAAGCCGGTAGGGGTTTCTCTTTCTGATTGCATACCAGAAATAATTAATTATCTCTAGTTTGTTGTGCTTCTGCAACACGTTTGTTTAGTTCTTAGTGTTCAGTGTTCAATAAAAATAATTTTCCTGCGGAAATAAGTTGCTGAAATAAATTTGATTTTAATTTAATTTTTTTTTCCGATGATTTTGAACACCCTATATATGCTACCTCAAGTTTGATCAGAAAATTGTGATAAAATAACAGTGTAATAAAAATCCAAACCAGACATTCCACATAGGGAACTTCAAACTTTTGCGCTTGTCGTACTCCTCTATTATTAATTATTTTAAGGTAAGAACTAGAAGTATTTATCAAGATATTACACCTAAATGAGTAAAAATCCTTCACCGCCAGTCTGCATAGTACTTTATAATGGTTATTTACAATAATCAAAAGATAGGTATTAACATTTTATTGTAGCATACCTTTTACATGCTCTGTTCCAAATTGTCACGAGAATTATAGAGGGGGTCCCAAGGTTTCTGCTTTTATATTCTCCAAAAATGACGAGCCTCGTAAAAAATGGTTGACAGCTATTAAAAGAGATAATTTCACTTCTACTAGTAGTTCTCGGGTAAGAAGTGCATTAAATATGCCTCAAAACGGCCAAAGGCCAAAGTCTCTGTTACCCTAGTGAGGATGTAGTTATGGCTACTGCTTACACTTACCTCACTATAATTGAAAATACACACATATAAAAATACACATTTGAAAATATCATATTTGAAAATATAAATACAATACACATTTGAAAATATAAATGGCCTGCCTGGATGTAAGTCTTTTTTTAAGTCACAATTGCCCCTCACATACGTCAGAATTTATTATTAAATCCATCTTGTTCAGAATATCCAATATTTTATTGAAGAACTATGTAAAAAAGGAATGACGTTATAAAAAGGTATTTAGTTTTTTTTTCTATATAAAATCTTGAAACACATATTATATTTTTTAGTTATCCTCACCTGTTATAGTTTAAATTTATTCCCATTTGTGTAATGCTGCTAAACATAGGAAAAATATTCCATATTTTTTGACCCAAGCCAGTGTAGTTTATAATTCCAAGAGCATTTACCAAGGCTTTTACTAAGACAAGTAACTTCCTATACTGTCCATAATAGTATGTATTTATCAAACGTGCAGTAAATTCTAAACTATGGTAGGTAAGTGTTTGCAATTGAATATTTAGTTTATATTGCTATTTTCTGTCATATATTTCTTGTTATTTCTTTTTCAGATGATTTTGAACACCCTATATATGCTACCCTCAAGTTTGAATATTTACACACTAGTACACTATCTACCTATTTTCTGAGAAAACAGACCTTTTTATAAAAAGTAACTAACTGATGTTTTCATAAAAGTAATAATACAAAAAATTCCATATTTATGTGGAGAGCTTTAGACTCCCTGTATATTAAAAAATTAGTTAAATATTACGTAATCTAATCCGACATTTGTGTGAAAAATGTCTATTTGGAAATAAAACAGGTTTTAAAATACGCGCCAAATAAAGCACTTCTATCTCCGCCATATTGGAAAAGGTTGAAAGGCCTTGTGTGGAGGTGGTGGTGGGTCAGCATGGTGGCCCGGAGCCCGGCCGTGTTGCCGCTTTTCAACATGCCAGGTGTGACGTATTAAAAATAAAGTGCGGATTTTTATTCTGGGCTTTTTTATTTATATTTATTTTCTTAAGAACGACTTCAAATTTTTCGAAAGTGAGATAGCAGAAAATTCTAGAGAGCCCATTGTCCTAAATATCGTCACCTCTCTATACCTATATATCGTCACCAACTTGTCCCAATTTTCGTCATATCTTTATATGATGTGTTATTTGTAGAATGTAGAATCTACATGTGTTATTTCACACAAAAAACATTATTTTTTACAAAAGTTTATTTAGGAATTGGGACACATTGCAAAAAATAAAACATAAACAATTCAATAATTAAAAAATAAGCATACAAAATAAAATTTTAATTAAGAATATCTCCGATATCAGCTCAAGAATAATAGTGTAATGATAATTAGTGAATACAAAGTATTAAACATTTTTATAAAAAAAAAACAAACAAAAAAGGCCAGTAACATCATATTAGTAAATAAATGCTTTTTAATTAATAAATAAACTTTTAACTTGAGAAATTAGTTTTACTTTGGCATATTAGTTTAAGATATAATATATTATACCATAATCAGGTATATCATAAAGACCTCTTTTATTTATTTTTTTAGTTTTTGTAACAATATCCTTTGTAATATTTTCCAAAATATCTTCCGAAGCCTATATTAATATGGCTTGTATGTTTAATGGCCTAAATTCCGTCGCAGACATCCAGTTCTCGTCATCCATTTTTAATTGATAATTTAAGGTAGAATTAATGATAAAAGTGGATGACCAAAATTGGGCACATCAAATAGCGCATCTTCATAGTGCCATTTATAGAAAAAACTTATTGAATTACAGAAAAATGAATTTTATACTGAATAAAATATCTCTGCCTATAATGACCCAATCTTCGTCAATGATGACGATAATACGGCACGTTCCGTTGCGACGTGTCCCGAAAATCGTCACCCATTTTTTTTAATTAATATTATAGAAAAAACATATTTTTTATATGAATACATATAATAAAAAACCTTTTACACTGGTAATTAATTATATTTGAACCTTAGTATACTAAATTACATTATTGTGAAAGAAAATCAGGAAGACTGCTGCTCTGCTTAGCTTTTGTAAGAAATGTGTGAATTCTCGTCAACGTCTAACTTCCAACTAAAATAGTCGTTATTCCACGTAAATGAAGTGCGCCATTTAAAAAAAGATGTATTGCAACGTTTCCAGATATACAGGGTGTCCCAGAAATGAGTGCAGATATTTTAACTGGTAGTATAGTTCAACCCCAGAAACACGCCTATGAGGTTTTTTTTGCGAAAAAAAAATGTTGAAAATTTTATATTTTTCTTGACATTTTCCGGAAAATGTCGAAAAACTTTTGAGTGCCACTGTTCACTCCCCGGGAAATTCGTTTACCGGGCATAGAGAGTGTCGGAGAGAATGCAACGTTGCCACCTCCTACCATACCCACATTCTGCATGTTTATCTATAAATTCAATTATTTTAAATTGCTACAGAAAAAAATACGAAAATTCATTTTATTCATATTAGTGTAGATTGCTCTACTAATTCTAGAGAAACGCGCAATATTTTAAATACTTTTTACAGTGGAGTAAACTGAAAAAATAAATCTTAACAATTATAGCTTCTTCGCCATATTAGGATATATTTTCAATCGTTTCAATAAACAATTATAACCTTTAATGTTTAGTTAGAGCTTACCCTTTTAATGAAAGTGTTTTTTATCCAGCACACATATACGTAAACACATACACACCAAATATCTATTAAACTGAACATCACAAACCTATCACATGCCTATCACTTTTAAAATATTATTTAAAATTTTTCACATGATAATAATCAAACACTAAACTCATAAATACAATAAAAAATGTTAAAAAAACTTGCTTTAATAACTACTCATATCCGGAGGCTGATGGTAGACAGTCCGGGGTTTTCTTCGACATTTCTTCAAAACCGACGCAACCCCGACAACGATTTCGAAAACACTGAAGGAATTACAAATTACAAATTTTTATTTAGAAATTTTTTACCTTAGCGTCCTCTACTGGACTGATGTATTACTATTATGGGTCAACGTTTTGGTGGTTGTATAAAGATAGATAAATCAATTTTCTAAATGTTTAATGTATGGAGTAGGGATATCCCAAAAATAAAATAAAAGTACAAGAAAGGGTATACCCAAGAAAGAATTAAGGTAAAATCAAAGAGTATTCTACGTTATCTAAAATATAAAAATATGGGAAGCCCCGACAAAAATCTGACACCTGATATCAAAGTGATAAACAAACATCGGCGCATGCGGCAGCGAGCACTTACACTTAATTTTTCAGTTCATTGCTAGATGGCCTTTTACTAGGGATGCACTGCAAACAAATATTCCAGCAAAACTAAAGTGTTTTTTCTTATTCTAAATTTAACAAATAAATAAACCTGTAAAACTGTATAAATAAAATCGGTCTTCGATTTAAAAAAAAAGATCGATTATACCAAAAAATCGTTTGATAAAAATCACGTCGATTTGATAATAATCGATTCGAATCGTACATCCCTAGTATGGTGTGTAGTTTAAGGTTATGTTTAAGGTTAATCGTGGGTTATTAAACTCGCACAAAAACAAAACAGAAAACAACAAAAAACAATGCAAACAATGCCAAATAAACCTGTAAAAAAGTACTTTTATTATTCAAAATGAAATATCATATAATTCAGTTGGTATACGAATATTTTTTGATTTATTTATAATGTTTGGTGTCAAAAATATGTGAGAAATGAGGTAAACAGTTTAAATGTCTTAATAAATTCGTTTTTAATTTATTAACCTTTCAGGTATCTACCTAATGGTAGGAAGAAATTAATTATGTAATGGTAGGAAAAATAATTTCACTTTAATTATGTATTAGAAAATCAGTAATCTTAAATTAGGATGCATCAATGGAGAAGAAGGCAATTGTAATCACAATACAATAACAGATCTACAAATACCAAGCAATACATTAAATCAAAAATCTCAGTAACACTGTTGTAATAATGTACTCCCTGTGGTCTTATTAAGTATAAAGTTTTGTTTTACATGAAAATAATTATCCCATTTAATTATTCATTAAATTTTAGTGTCAGCTTATTGATAGCTCGATTACCAGTCAAATAGTTTCGATGTTTTCTATACTATGAAGAAAATTTGATCTGATTAGATTAATTCAGATGTAAATTTATGTTATACGGTAAGATATTTTTAAACAAACCAAGAAAGTTCTCTTCAGACAAGTTCTGGTCTGAAATTGCAAATATTAATGAAAAAGTTATACATGTAGTTTTCTATTCATAAATGATATTATTGATTTTATTCTAGGTGAATGTATCGAGTCATATTATATTCTGCAGAATATATTGAGAAAAATGGTAAACTAACTAAAAGTGCTAACAAAATTTCTTAGGAAGTTATCGATATACCTAATTATTAGAAGCTGTAACAAATGTTCAAAGAGTCAGAGTATACTTTATTAGAAGTGTGTTAGATAGAATTATACACTTTAAAGAAAATATCTTTTATTATTGCAGGTATGCATATTGAATGTAATGCATATAATATGTGAAATCTATTATTACATACAAAGATTGAAAATTATTTAAACAGCTACCTGTATGTTGTCTCACAATCTCATTTAGTGAATGGGTTATTAAAAATTGAACATATTTACACACAGAATATTGTGGATATGGATATCTGGAAAGCATGTTATAACCATTTTTATTTTTAGGATTTATGAAATGATTACATAAATATACTAACAACAAATTGCAATGCATCTGTATATTAGAGACAAAGATGAAAGAGAGTAACAAGAATATATGTATTCAAAAGAAAAATATCAAGACCATTTGTAGTAATTAAAATTAAAGAATAAAATACATAAAATGTACCATATGATCGAAAAAAAAACGGCGTCCAGTTGGCTGGGAAATGACGATCAATGACATTTCCTATATAAATTTACATATAAAATGACAGCGACCTTCATTTCATAGCCATCGTTGACGCCGTTTTTTCTCGATCATACGGTAGTTTATGTGTGAACAAATTCTCATTTCATATAAAAATTGGAGCTCTATCTAGAGTATATTTGAATATAAATGTTTTTATGTATTGGAAGGGGGACTGTAGTTTTCAAATATAATAAAGAAAATAGACTAAAAAAACATGTGTGTAAGTTCTTTTTTAAACTATTCTGTAGTTACGTAAATGTGTTTCAAATAGGTTGCTTTTCACAATAAAGTCAATACACAGTAATTATGCTTTACTTTTTCAAAACACACTCTTGTTTTTTATTATCAGAGAGTTATTAATATTAGAAAATTTAGTTACATGAATATAATAGGAGTAAATATTATGTTTCAAGTTTCAAATAATTAGAATATATATGAGTCATAATAGCTTAAATATGATTGCTCATAAAATACCTAGTATATACACATTTAGATATATCTCTTTAAATATAAATTAGTATTGCCACCATGCGATTAATGGGAAATACAATATGGTCGTGAAAAAAAAAACGGCGTCAGCGATGGCTATGAAATAAAGATCGCTGTCAATCTATGTGTAAAATTTTATGGAGAATTTCACCGACCGTTATTTTCAAGCCATTCTGGACGCCGTTTTTTCCGACCATACGGTATTTCTAGGTATGGAATTATGTCTCTAATATGTAGTTAGGTAATTTTTTCCATTTGCCTATTGTTAATTATAACGTCGTCAAACTATAAAATTTGCTATATTTTTTAGTTAATTTTTTTTAGTAATATCAAAACATGTTTTGAATAGTTTAATTAGTAATAAAGCTACTAACATGTTCAGTTATTTTTTTTTCTATAAAGCTTTTTTGATAAAAAAATAAGTATACCTGCTAAGACGTTAAATTGCCTGAGAAATTACGATCGATGCCATTTACCATCCACTTTTACACAATAAAATGCCATCGATCGTAATTTCAAAAGCAGAAAACTTGCCGCCGTTTTTTCCAATGAAATGGGCGGTGGGGAGAAAATTACAGATTCCTGTATTATATTAACGACTAACGACATTATTAATCGCATGTACACAAAGCATGTACACTATTAGAAATCGATCTAATTTCTAATATTATCGAGCTTTTAAAATTCGAGAAAGTGATCGGAGATTGTGTTTAAAGTGTTGTGAAATGTTCGTTAGTGCATATTTTTGTGTCGGTAATCGGTATCGGTATAGGCAAATCACGATGGAGTATAGAAATCCGGAGAAGGTGGATATGCTAAGAGCATAGGTACTTTCTGGCAGGGGAAAGCGCTGTAGAAGCTCGGAGACTTTATTCCGAAGAGTATCCGAATAGATAAATCCCTAATGCTCGAACCTTTGTAAGTATGGTTCAGCATTTGAGGGATTCGGGAAAAGCAACGAAGAATTGCTGCAAAACGTTAAAAATTCCATGCTCAGAAGAAGGAGAGCATGTATTGGAAATGGAGGTCGTCATTTTGAACAATTATTATAATAGCATGCAGTCAAGAAGCGAAGGGTATACCGGGTGGTGCATCATCGTTGGAAATATAGGATATCCCATGCAAATTTTGAACTGTCGAGATATTGGATCCCCTTGTGCAAATTTGTAATGTATCTTTAAAAACCATTTACGATTTAGCTCTAAAATTAATAGGGGAGCCAATATTTCCACAGTTGAAAATTTGCATAGTGTTGTTAAGAATTGTAGTGAAGTGATGTTATTAAGTGTAGTGTTATGTGCAGTTTTAAGAGTGGTAAAATGGAAAAAAAGAAAGCTCTGCAGTTGTATCTCTCTGCTATAGGGATATCTTTTTTTATTGTTTGGTAAGTTTTTTTTCTTTTAGTTTATTTTGTGTAATGTGAAAAGTAGGGCTACTGGCGATCACCCACTTAAAAAAAGTAACGCACCTCTGCAGAACCTCTTGGATGGTGTGGGATTTTGCAAGTACTTTTTAAGTCTTTCTAGTCGATGTGGCAACAGCGGGCGGCGAACAAGCTGAGATCCGCGAGATCTCTCCCCGCGCCGGGGGATCCGCGAGATTCCCCGGCGGCTCTCAAAATGTCGCAATTTTTTTTTTAAACTTTCAAAGTTAAATAACTCGGTTATTTTCAATCTATTTTAAAAATGGTAAAGAGAAAATATGTTTCTTTTGGCCAGATCTACCACCCCTTAAAATATCTGCACTCATTTCTGGGACACCCTGTATAAAACAACTATTTAAAATTATTTATTATGGATTTTTTTCTCTGAGTTTCTTATTTTTTTTAAAAATATGGGAATATGACGAGAATTAGGACAGTGACGATAATTGGGCATTTACCATAGTTGATAGTTTGCTTAAATTTTGTAAACCACTGGACCATATCTGGTAAATTTAATTACTTATGTTGCCATATTATCAAGCAATTATGTTTTTAATTAAAAACTAAACAAAAAAAACGCAAAAAAACTCATAATCGTGTTTTGGGGTCAACCTGTATAGGGTATAGCATTTTAACCTAACCAAACCAAAAATTAGATATTTTTTAATTTTAGGTAATTGAAATTCATAAATGTATTTTGAACACCCTGTACCTCCTAACTCAAATATCTTTACACACCAAACTTTTTCTTTTATCTCTATAAAACTATCTTATCAAATTTTAGCACTCCGACTTCAGAAAAAAATAGCATCACTGTCAAACAATTTTAGGCATATAACTTTATACAGGGTGTTTCAATAAACATGTGCCATCTCCCGTGGAGAGATTCTTCACGTAAAAATAAGATTTATTTTTCATATCAACATAGGTCCGATCCTGCTTTGTTTCGTAGCTACAGGGTGTTACAGTCTTAATTTTTTTTTTATTTATTATAACTTTTTTCCAGTTACCTTTAGCGTTTCAAATGAAATTTTGAGGGTAAAAGTTACTATAAATGCGACATATTTTAAAGCTAAAAGAGTGTCGACATATTCACCAGGGACGTGCATATGAGTTATTACTGGAATATTTTTCTAAAAAAAGCTTGTACGCCACTGATTTCTTTTCTCTTGTTAGCGAAATAGTTTAAGCAGTTTAATGCCGATTAAAACTTGTCTCTTGATATTTTATCGATTTCTTGATGAATGCAATTTTAATAATTTGCTTTAAAACAAGTTTAATAGCAACCTTTAAAAAAATAATATTATTAACTTGCGAAAGTGCGAAATTGGTACTCATTGATTTCTCATCAAGAAATATGAAAAAGGTTCCTATAAACATAGGTATGTTTATAGGAAACGAATGCAATATATGGTAAACAAATGCATAGTTTTAGAGTTACAGGATGTTAAACCTTTTTAAAATTAGCGTTTTTGTAATTATCTTAAATACCACTATTTTTTATTTCAAATTGCTGTAGGTTGGACTAATAGTAATAATAACTAATAGTAATAATGTTTAATAATAAATTAGGTGAAATATATAATTTATTAATTTTATTTTTATTTTAATTTTATTAATTGTGATTAATAAAATTGTATTTATCTCATCAAGGAGGGCAAATTCGACAAAATATCAAGAGATAACTTTTAATTGGCATTAAAAAAAAACTAGTCTACACTAGCGATGGGAACTATCGAATGAATTAGACTATCGAATGGTTACTGAATGAATGATTTCAACTATCGAATGGTTTTATTCGAATAAAATCATTCATTCATTTGTATACTAAAGCATATGTGACAACTTCGCCGTGCGACTAAATGGTTATCGTTGCGCCACGACTGCGACTATCGAATGCTTTTGATAAATGAAATTTAGTATTCGTTTGATTTTTGTGTGCGTCAGTGCATTATTAGTTCTTTCAAATTTTTATAACTTCGCCTTGTAAATACTATGCTATTTTTGCGTTTATTAAAATATTTAAAATACTAAAATAGTAGTTTTTTTTTAATTGACGATTGTGTGCGAAGTGGTCAAAATTTTTCCGAAAATTTGTGTGATTTTCCGTAGCCCGATCTTTCAATTATTTAATTTTATATGGTATATTATGGTTAGGTTAGATTGCATTTTTTTAATGGGAAATTTTGAGAAGTAGCAATTTTTAAGAGAGATAAGATGAACTTACAATTAATTTTAACAATACATATTTGTATTTTAGATCTTTTAATAATATGAATTAGTTGAGCTTAATAATCATATTTAAGTAATGTGGTTAAGTAAATGGGGTTATCGAACTCAAATTTTGGGGTGAGAAAATTAAATTGAAAGTTTTACACATGCCAATTTAAAAAACAAGTTAACAATGTTTGTATTTTGTTTATGCTAATTCTCTTACATGTAGTTTTTTGCGAAGAAATATTTCATTTATTTTTTAAAGTAAATGCCAGCAAAAGTAAATATTATTTTTAAATAGTAATATAAAGTAATAAAAAGTAATATAAATAATTTTGATTTCTAATTTTTTATTTATATTTTCCTTCCATTACACTGCATGCTTAGAAAATTAATAAATGTTTATATTTCATGATTTTAAAATTTGTTGTTAATATAACAGAATAGTTCTGTAATTATTATTATTTAATAAACCAACGTTGCCATTTAGACACTATATTATTTTTAAATAGGATCTAATATAAATACTTTTGACTTCTATTTGTTGTTTATATTTTGCTACTACTTAAAAAATAAATGTTTATATTATTAAATGATTGTAAATTTTGCTGTTAATAGGTATAACAAATTATTACTGTTATTATTATTTATTAAACCAGTCTTGGCTTAAAAACATTAAAAATCATTTTCCTACATCCAAAATAAAAAGTATTATTGCAGTGTAACAACAGAATATTAATAAAAAATGCAAAACATAGACATACTATCCCTAACTAATTAATGCTAAAGAATAATATTCTTTGCTAATACCAACTAATACGAATATATGGCAACAGCGCCCTTCATAATATATTTTCTGTGTAAATACTAGCACCTCAATAAAAAAAATAATGTGTCCTTATCTTTATTTGACTCCGCAAAAAATCAAAGATGCCGGCTTCTTTCGTAGCATTGCCACCGACCGCTGTCGGGTTTCTAGGAAATAAACCTACGTCGCCGGACGACAACTAAAATCCAGTTTATATTTTATTAAAATCGATCCTGACGAATAAATGAATTTGATAAATGAATGGTTTTTGTTGCCGAATTACTAGAATACGATATTTCAAGACAGATGACGCATCTATTCGATAATTTTTATTCGAATAGTTTTCGACGAATGTTTTCTTACTAGCTATCGAATTATTCGAATGAATTGCAACTATCGAATGTTTCGATAGTATTCATTCGATAGTTCCCGCTACTAGTCTACACAGATATCAAAAGAAAAAAGTGGCGCACAGTTTTTTTTTAAATATTCCAGTGATAACCCATATGCACGTCCCTGATGAATTTATTGACACTTTTTTAACATTAAAATATGTAACACTTATAGTAACTTTTGCCCTCAAAATTTCATTCGAATCACTAAAAATACTTGGAAGAAAATTATAATAAATCGAAAAATTATTAAGACGTTAACACTTTAAAAAAACCAAGCAGAATCGGACCTATGTTGATGTGAAAAATAAATCTCATTTTTACGTGAGGAATCTCCCCCCGAGAGATGGCACATGTTTTTTAAAACACCCTGTATACAAAAAAGGTGTACAGTTGGACAAATATAGGAAAAGACTTGGGGATAGCACCGATCGCGCACACGATAGTGATTTCTCACGTCTCTAGCTATACTTGTTAAGTTGTACATTTTTACGCAGAATCTGAAAATGAAATAAAAAATAAGATTTTGCATTAAAAACCTATTATGTTACATGCGCCACACTTTTTTACACCACACTATATACTCTGTAATAATTTTAAAAGGTGCATCTTAATCTTCCCTATAACTTCTCTATTTAACATTATTTAATAATTCTCAAAACAAACGAGATTATGAACTTGACTCTATCGTTGACTCACCCTGTGCTACCTAAATTCATATTAATTATTAATAATTACGCTCATCGTATTTTTAATCAAAACTTAATGTTTACGTATATTTATGAATAGGAGAATAGGGTGTCTAAAAACTTGCCGCAAATAGGGGTTTGGTTCAAAGTTTTTCCTACGAGGACGGCAACAGTGCGTCGGGCATCTGTAGCTCCGATAATGAACAACTTAGGAAGTGCCAAACTAAAGCATATACTGATGTGTTTCAGGAAAATATTTTAACTTCTACAGGGTGGCTCAAAAAAGTATGAGTGGATCGGGATAATTTTTGTTACATAAAAATACTTGTATATTAGCCTCTCATTAGCCCCGTATATTATTGCATTTTTGGATTCCTTTCTGATTACTTTACATAATCTGAAGATATTATTAAATATGTTTCGATAGTTTCAGAGATATTAATAAATAAATAAAAAAAAACGTTTTTAGCCTTTTTTTAAATTATTTAAAATACTTGAAATCAAAACTATACTAAATATTTACTATTGTTGGTCTGTATTTACTTGGCATAAATATCGGAATCTTAAACTATACAGGGCGTTAAAAATACTATGCCAAACATTCTAAAATATAAAATGAGTTTTTTTAAATATAAATATATCTTGTATAAATATATCCTGTATATTATTCTTTTGTTACAACAATAGTAAATATTTAGTATAGTTTTGATTTCAGAATATTTCTTGTATTTTTAATAATTTTTTAAAAAAGGCTAAAAACACTAATTTTTTTATTTATTTATTCATATCTCTGAAACTATAGAATCATATTTAATAATATTTTAGGATTATGTAAAGTGATCAGAAAGGAAACCAAAAATGCAATAATATACAGGTTAATATAGAAGTATTTTTATGTTCCATTTAAAAAAAGTCATCCCGATCCAGTCACACTTTTTTGAGCCACGCTGTTGATGTTAAAATATTTTCCTGAAATACATCCTAGTATGTACTTTAGTTTGGCACTTATACAAAATTCCTAAGTTTTCTATTATAGGAGCTACAGATGCCCGACGCACTGTTGCCGAACCCGTAGGAAAAACTTTGAATCGTGGCAACCCCAATTTAAGGCAAGTTTTTGATAAGGACCTTTATAACATCATGTACAGAATAAAAATAGCTCTGACTTGATATATAAATAACCAAAAAAAAATTATGAGCGTAATTTCGTCTCCAAAATCAATTATTAATTAAACATAGTTGCGGCAAGGTTTTGATAGGCACCCTGTGAAAAGTGTATTCTCCTATTCATAAATATAAGTAAACATTAGATTTTGATTAAAAATACGATGAGCATAATCATGCAGCCTGGATCTTAGACTATATGAATTATTAATAATTAAAAAGCTTGGTTTCTTTTTGTCTCAAGATATACAGCGTGTCCCAGAGAAATTTCTAGAGAACTGCAATATTTAGATTGGAGATATTTTGCACTTCTTTGTATCACAATGAGATCTATTGATTAAACATATTTTCAATATGGCCGCACTTCCGGAAATACGAGAAGTTGACAGCAACTTTCTTATTTTAAATGGGTACCCCAATTTTTTATTACACACTTAAATTCTTTGTAAAATTTTATTAATTTTGATATCAAACACTCTATACCCAACAATAACTGTTTTTGAGAAAAAAAAAATTTTTGGAGGAAAAAAACTGCATGTCAAAAAAATGTGTATAGCCTAAGCGTCAAATTTTTTTCTATGCGACTCGTCTGGAGAAAAATTCGTCGAGACTCGTCTGGGAATGCCTGGGTGACCTGGGAGCTCTGGCACGAAGGAACAGAATTAAATTATTCTGGGTGTCGGGCCACAGCGGCATCCAAGGCAACGAAAAAGCCGATGAGCTGGCTAGGCAGGGATCATCGGCATCCTATCTTGGTCCAGAGCCAGTACTGAGAATAGCCAAATGTATGGCCCGTAGTGCATTAAAACTCTGGATCAGAGAAAAGCACAATGTCCATTGGAGAAACAGACAGGGGCACAGGCACAGCAAGGCTTTTATCCAAGGACCTAGCTCTAAAACCGCAAAAGAACTGCTAATGCTTAGCAGGAATAAAGTGCGGATTACAACAGGCCTCTTAACAGGACACATGGCTGTCAAGTGTTACCTGAACAAGCTCAACCTGTATAAAGGAAGTCTTTGCTGCAGACTCTGCGATAAAGATCCTGAAACAGCGGAGCACATAATATGTCATTGCGAGGCTCTGGATCGCAATCGCAGTGTTTCCGGCAGAGTTGTTATGTAAAGTTGTTCCGGCAGCCCCTTGTTATGCAAAAAAAGCGTCAAATTTAGTGATTACCATAGCCGCTGGGACATAAAGAGAATACATGTGGCTATCTATTCCAAAAATTAAATTGTTTGAATGTTATAATATCGGTTATAATATCGTAGTTGCCATGGAATTGAGAAATTAAAAAATAATCATAAATCATTTTTTTCAAATGGAAACCTACTTTTTTATTTCATTAATAGAAAGGCTTTTTAATTTGCATTTTTTTGATTATACAAGAAAACCTATACAATAATTATTATTCATCCTATACCAAAAATAAATCGTTTTTAAATTATTTAAAATTTAGTTTTGAAGGGTATATTTTTCTGAATTTTAACCAGTAGATAGTAGATAGATTACTTAATACTCAGTTCAATATCTATGCATCTTCTTCCAAATTCTTGCGAGTTATAGTGCATTCTATTTCTACTGAGACTTTTAGAAGAAAACGGAAATTTCTCTATATGTATTTTAAAGACTAGACATAGTTCAAGATCTCTCTCTTATAGTCTGGTCACCTTGTACTCAAAAAAGCCTTTCGGAGGAAAGTTTTAGGGTAGTTTTGATTTCTTCTGTTTTGGGGTGCTAAATTCGAATCTGATCTTTGCTAACAAAAATTCGAGACAGAACATGGAGAAAAATGCATAAAAGTGGAAAAAATTGGATTTTTTGCGGTTTATTGTTTATAACTTAAAAAAATAAAAATTTTCCGTAAATAATCTTTCTATTCAAAATTAAAGTAAATATAAATTCCTACAGTTTTTGTTAATTAATTAAGTTTTTTTAATTAAGAACTGTTCGGGCTCAACAGCCAGTTGAAAATTAGCGTTTTTTGGTTTTCTCCGCAAATACCTACTTTTTGTACCCCAATACTCAGTAAGTATTCTCAATATTACAACTACAATACCTAAATGCATACGCATTTTTAGCAGGGCTATAGTTAAGAAAAACATTTAATAACCGTATACTTACTTTACGCAGCAGGTGTATGTCTGTTAAATGCTTTTCTTACAATACCTAAGTTAGAAAATAACTTTTTTAGAACAGCACGCAACTTTGAATAGTTTAGGTGTCAAATTAAAAGACAGATAATTATTTGATGGTTGTGAAACATCTCTGAGAAATTTATTAAAGGAGATTGGATTCCGTTGGAAAGAAGATGAGCCGAGACGGGATCTCATGGAACTACCCAATATTGCCCTCAAACGAATTGTTTTTTTTGAAAAAATATATAAAAGAAAAAGAAGATTCTCTCTATGACTTTGTTTTCTTAGATGAAACTTGGATTTTCCAGAACGGAACTTTAAGTCATACATGGCAGAATGAAAACAAAAGAAGTGTGAAATCCACAAAAACTGATGGTAAAAGGTATTACACATTAAGATTATCGTATCCTTAAGTTAAATACATTTTATTTAAAATCGTAGGAACATAATTCTACATGCAGGCAATAAAAATGGATTTATCGAGGGCGCCGAAGCAATTTTTTCCTCAAAGACTAAACTCAGTGACTACGTCACTACCATGGAGAAATGAATCAACAAAATTTCTTAAAATGGTTCGAAAATCAATTATTAAAAAATTTAGTAAACTCCTCATTAATTGCACCGTACCAGAGCATGCTTTTAACAAAAACACCAAATTCGTCATGGAATAAGGTTACAATCCAGGAATGGTTGATCAATAATCAATTTGAGTTTAATCAACATATTATGCTTAAAATTGAACTCTTAAATATTGTAGCTAGGTAAGATGAAGAACAAAAATCATATTTTAACGTCGATTTAAATAGATTTTAAAATGTAAATATCACTCTTTTATTTGTTTTATTGTAAAATCAAGCGATGTAAAACTATATCTGGCCATGTCATATTGCCATTAGATATCACTAAAATACGAGATGTATTTTTATAAATTTACTTTACCAAGTTTTAGCAGCAGTATTTATGATATATACGAAATTGAAATAATTGTTTTTTTTTTGACAGAAGGAAATAAATTGTCTGATGGTTTGACACTAAATGTCAAAGGAAGCTAGATAAAATTAAGAAAAAATACACTTTACAACTAAATAGTAAATGCCTTAAAAACAATTTATATTAGGTATAGGAACATGTATAATTAAAAAGTAATTAATTGAAAAACCTTATCACTAATGAAATAAAAAAGTGGGTTTCCATTTGAAAAAAATGAATTATGATAATTTTTTAATCTCTGAATCCCATGACAGCTACAGCCAATATTATATGACATTGAAACAATTTAATTTTTGAAATAGATAGCCGTATGTCTTCTCTTTATGTCCCAGTGGCTGTGGTAATCACTAAATTTGACGTTTCGGCTATTAAAAAAAAAATTATGACAGGCATTTTTTTTTCTCCAAAAATTTAAATATTTTTTTCCCAAGTGTTTGATATCAAAATTCATAAAATTTTGCAGATAATTTAAGTATGTAATAAAGAATGACGGTATTCATTTAAAATAAGGAAGTTGCTGTCAACTTCCGGTATTTCCGGAAGTGCCGCCATATTGCCAATGTTTTTAATCGATAGATCTCATTGTGAAACAATGGTGTGAAAAAAAAACTCCGATCTAAATATTGTAGTTCTCTAGAAACTTCTAATTCTTGCTCAACCTGGGACACCCTGTAGAGAAGCGGCGCTTCCCCTGTCTTCCATGGACCTCACGTCCCTGAACATTTCGTTATAGACTTGGTGGATTTCAGTTGATTTTCAAATTTCGACAGAAGCGCTCGGTACAGCAGAAATCAGAACTTTCCGGCTCTGTATTTCAGTCAGTCCCGATTACAGTTTATGTTGATCGCATTTAAATAATATTAAAATTATGGCTTCGTCATAACTAGGGTTGCCAGACGTCCGGATAAATCCGAACATGTCCGGATTTTCACTACATTTACAAATTAATTTACATTTACTATATTAAGAAATGTCGCAATAATGCAAAATAATATATTAGTTATGTAACGTTTTTAGTTCGTTACATGTCTTTTTTTATATATGATATATATGATGTCTGGCGTATCGTCATCGGATTCCGTATCGCTCAGGCCTGATAATTTATTTGGCACGCTTGGCGTAATTTTTACGTTCCCTAGTCGCCAACCCTGTTATCGTTCTGTGGAGGCGCGCGCTGTCAAGATCCTCTCAAGGCGCCTCTCTGCGTTTTAACCTCACTTTGTTTTTGGCCGATTTGCGGCACGGTTGCAAATCCTGTTTTTAGAAATGGCAATTTAAATCTTGCTGCAAAATCTGAATCAGCTGCCATTTCGAAGCTACAGGTAAAGATGAGTTATTATCTTTTATAGATTCGATATTATTATTGAATATTTTTATGGTAGAGTTTTGTATTGACCCACCTTAACTCGTATTTGTATTTTGCTGACACGTTGGTGTACTTTTGCTGTTGTCCTCCAGAATGTTAAATGGAAGAAAGGACAGTTATTTTGTTTATTATTGAGCCCTCGGAAGTGTTTCGAGGTAGGTTTATTTTGTTTATTAGACCTTGTTTGGTTTTAAACAAGAGTTTCGTATTTTTAGGGTCTTATGGACGGACTGTGTCCAAGGTATGGGCAGGTGTCCCATATCTATGTATTGATTCTAAGGTTCGGGCATTATCCAAGATCCTAGTAGTGTTCCAAGATACGGGTAGTGTCCCCATATTGCCACAGTATGGATGTAGCGTAAGCCCCGTGCTGCTTCGTTCCCATCCATAAGCTAGTTAGTAGTTACGGCTGTTCCAATTCATGGTGTACTCATTCTGGCCCCTTTTGTTGTATTGGATGGCCGAGTACAGATATGCGAGACCACCTCACGCTGTTACTGTTTGAAACAAGATTACATAAAGAACAGCTAAGTGTAGATTTAAGTTCTAGTTTTACATTCAACATCTAAAACATTTTCAGTCTTAAACAATAACGTACATCTTAAGTAATATCGTACAGACTATGTTTAGTGGTTAGATTGTTAAGAACATTCATGTCGATTTAATATTTAAAATATGATTTATATCTTAGGTTTCATTACGTTACGTCTTGTAATGGTATTACTTTCATAGATATTTAGTACAACTCTTAATACCATTTTTTTTACATATAACCACTTGTAGCAGCCTAAAATAATTTCTTATTTTTGCGCTACATCTCTAGCAGAATTTAAGCAAATAATGCCCATCCCTAGTCGGTACCGTAATTTTGCTAGTACCGTGAATGGCGTTCAATGTGGTGGCGCAGGGTTGCCATTTATATTATTATTTAAATTTTTCTTTAAATGTTATTAATAACTTTCCTGAAGTTTCCTTATTTCGAGCACAGTTTGGTGTGTGTTGATTTTTTGTCTTCAAAAGATAATCTCTGGCAGAATTTTAACGTTTTATTCGGATTTTTCGACACTTCCATTTCAACCACTGGTGAAGTCCCAGGGTGGTTCTCGTCTTCTTTGAAAAGTTTTTTGGTATCATCGTATGTGGCGGAGAATAGCCCTGCGAGTGTGTCCCTTACCAACTTAAGGGGAAGATTTGACATTTTGGGAGTTTTTTGGAGTGATTTTTTGAAGTAATTTTTTGGACGAGTTTTTTTAAGAAGATTGAGCAGTTGTTTTTTTTTGAGCCGAAGATTTTGAGCAGTTTTGGGTTTTTCTGAATGGTTCCGTGAAGGTTCCCTGTTGGAGGCTGGGGTCAAATTGACGAGTTTTCCCTTTTTCCGCAAATTTACAAGTTTTCTGATGGTTTGAAGCAGTTACGTAATGGATATGGGCCTCAGTACGACACCAAATCAACACTGATTGACTACAGCTTCAGAGCAAAAGCTAAGTACTCATTTACGTTTTGCTTTAGAATCTTTTTGCCTTTTTCTTAACTTTCTACTGAAACTTACCTTATCTTGAAACCTCTTTTTTAATGAAACTTAAACAAACGATTACGTTTGATGATTTATATTTAGTAATATTTAATTTAAGTTTCGCTATATCAATATAATATTAATTTATTGTTTTTTAAATGACTTTTTAATTCACTTTCAAACTGGAGTTATTTAATTATTAATAAATGTACATAGTTTTTTATTAAATTTTGTTGTTTTAATTTGAGATATATCATTACTGAACATCTTTAGCCTGTGGTAATTTTCTTAATTTTTTAAATATCACCTTAACTTGGCTTAAATTAAGTGGCGCCCAACAATATGCAAAAATAATTAAATGAACCTACACCTATTGTTCACCAGACGAAGAGCAGCCGTACGCTGCGGTTTTCTTTTTAATTTTTTAATTTTTACCATCTTTTTTATAATTTTTCCTAACCTTTTAAAAAGTCGCCGCACACTATATATTTATTAGAATTCTACAATGTCATGTACCAGCAAAGAACATCATGAAATATAGTCATTAGTTTTAAGTAATATACAACTGTGTTTTCTTTCTCTGTACATGCCCGGCGCCCAATATCTATATTTTTGTTATTGTTATTGATTAGTTTTCTCTCTAGTGAAATACCTTATCCACGACTGCTCTCCGATGAAAAGCTGCCGCTCGCAGTGGTAATGTTTTATAAAAAACGCTACAGTTTTAATAAATTTAGTTACCTAAAAACTCGTCGTTAAATTCGCAGTGTTTTATTTACAACCACATATGTAACATTGACATTACTGATTTTTAAAAAATTTGAAAGTGTCAAATTATCTACATTTCTTCCCTCTTCCATTTCCTTCACCTATTTTCCTCACCCATTTCCCTTATCCATTTCCCTCACTCCGTTTTTCTTATTTATCGCCTCATTTAATAAGCAAAATATTCTTCTAATATCTTTATTAAATACTTATATAACATCAACAAAAATAAACAAGAAGATTAACAATAATAATTGAAGATTTTAATACATTTATTTGTTGAAATGAATGGTCAAAAGAGTAGATGGCTTTTTCTGCCTTGCCATGTCGGTAAAATGCGACAAGACTGTCTCCGAAGCAATATTCTTAGCATTTCTTTCGGCACACCATTTTTCGTATACTTTCAATGTATGCGATATGAAATAGCATTAAAAGTTTCAATGCTATTTCATATCGCCCCCTACTTTTCTCTGGAAGTAAACTGGCTTCTGCTCTTTTTGCAGCTTCTGTAAATTCTGGGGAGTACCAACATTAAAGTAGTCTTCATTATCAGAACTTTCCGACAACATTCTGGCTTTCTATATTATATAAATTCGAAAAAGCGAACGAGAAATTCGAAACTGTCACTTAGTTGTTTGTTTTGCTGTTGAAGGTTTGCGTCATAACAACCACTGATACCGGTAATTATAGATATGGAAATGCCAAAACAGAAAGCGACAAATTTTCGCATATTTTTTTGTTCAAAATAAAATACTGTCCCTATTTTTTAATTAACGATTTGGTTGTAAATAAAATAGTATACAAACCTCGGAGGAAAGTTTTCATTATTTTCTCGAGATTTAGTTAATCTCTCGACAGTAATGAAACACTTCACTCCTCGGTATGCAATATACTATTACTTCCAGAGTTACTTCGTAAGTTTTAAGTTTTGAAAGTTATAAATGTATTTTTTTTCAAACGTCACAGAAGTTTTTGCAACGTGATTGACAACTAAGCATAAAAGTACGAAAATATATTATTAAACTAACTTGTCAACTGATTGAAATGAAAATGTCAAATTCAACGAGCATAACCATATAGTTTCTCGATATACAGGGTCGCTTTTATGTATGGAAACGGTCGATTAGGCAAAATATACAAGGTACCGCAAAAAGTTAAATAAAAAAATTACACAGCGTTTTTAAATGTCTATTGGCGAGTAATAAATTTATGTATACAGGGTCGGTCATAAAGTCGTGGCACATCAAAATTTAATTTTTTTAAATAGCATATAATAATTAATAATTCTAAGCAAAAATCGAAATACACATAATGTACATAAATTGAAGAATTGAAATGTTAAATTTAAATTTTGTAATTTCCAGAGTTGATATATAATCTCATTTTATAAATCTATAAATTCTAACATGAAAACTAATGTCAAATATTATTATTTTAAAAAAAATAATATAATATACATTATCTAATAAATAAATGTTATTTTTGTTGATATTTTGTTTGTTTCATATTTGTAGTTATGTTTTTAATGTAATGTTAAAGAATAGATATATACTGTATGCTCGAAAAAAAAAACGGCCTCCAATTGGTTGGGAAATGACGATCGATGGCATTTATCATATAAATTTACATATAAAAAATTACAGCGATTTACATTGCTGATGCCGGTTTTTTCGATCATACGGTGACTATTTTACACAAATGAATATTACTGTTATGCTATCAAAAGTTACGTCAGTAATGCGACTACGAACTATACCCGATTTTGGCGCATTTTCCATTCCGTTCTATACCGCGTTAGAGACATGTTTACTGCTTAACTAAGCTTGTGGGCGGGGCTTAAAGACCTTATGCTCTCTACATTGTAACGTTTTTAGTTCGTTACATGTCTTTTTTATATATGATATATGATGTCTGGCGTATCGTCACCCGATTCCGTATCGTTCAGGCCTGATAATTTATTCGAAACGCTTGGCGTAATTTTAACGTTCTCTAGTCGACAACCCTGCTATCGTTTCACTGCTCTGTGGAGGCGCTGTCAATATCGCTTCAAGGTTTCGCTCTCTGCGCTGTGGACTCACTTTTGGTTTGACCGGTCAGCCATCTCAACAGTCCCGACTTAGAGAAATTGCAATTATTTAAATCTTGCTGTATAATTTGAATCGGCTGCTATTTCGAAGCTACAGGTAAAGATGAGATATTATCTTTATTAGATTCGTTATTATTATTGAATATTTTTAGGGTAGAGTTTTGGATTGGCCCACCTTAACTCGTATTTGTATTTTGCTGACACGTTGGTGTACTTTTGCTGTTGTCCTCCAGAATGTTAAATGGAAGAAAGGACAGTTCTTTTGTTTATTATTGAGCCCTCGGAAGTGTTTCGAGGTAGGTTTATTTTGTTTATTAGACCTTGTTTGGTTTTAAACAAGAGTTTCGTATTTTTAGGGTCCAAGTTACGGACATTATCTCATGGTTGGATGTCCAAGATACGGGCATTATCCAAGGTCCTAGTAGTGTTCCTATGTACGGATTTCCTATGAACAGGTGTCCCATGTACGAGATAGTTTATCTCATGTATAGATTGCTACAGTATGGATGTAGCGTAAGCTTCATGCTGCTGTTTTTAAGCCTAGTTGATAGTTACGGCTGTATTGGTTCATAGTGTCCTCATCCTGACCCCTTTTGTTGCATTGGCCGAGAGACAGTACAGAGATATGAGTCCCACCTCACGGTGTTACTGTTTGAAGCAAGATTACATAAAGAACAGCTAAGTGTAGATTTAAGTTCTAGTTTTACATTTTACATTTAAAACATTTTCAGTCTTAAAACAATAACATGCATCTTGAATAATATCATACAGACTTTACGTCTAGTGGTTAATCTTTTTATGTTAGTTTAGTATTCAAAATATGATTTAGATCTTCTAGGTTTCATTACGAACATGTGTAAAATAGTATTACATTCTGTATATATCTATTGTGTGATTTTAAAGATGGATAACCGGACATAGATTCTAGAATCTACGGCTTGCAAGATCTCAGATTTAACATCGCATAAAAGTTAACAATTTAAATAAAGTAATGCTACTTTTTTATACTTTTAATAGCTCTATCTATATTGTATTTTCCATAATCTTTCAGTGAACATTTCTACTACAACTATTTTTAACATAACTTTCTACGACATATAACCACTATAGTTGCTAGAATTCTACAATGTTAATTACCATTAAAGAACATCATGAATAAATATAGTCATTAGTTTTAAGTGATACACAACTGTGTTTTCTTTCTCTGTTCATGCCTGGCGCCCAATATCTATATTTTTTGTTTATTGTTATTAATTAGTTTTCTTTCCAGTGAAATACCTTATCCACGATTGCTCTCCGATGAAAAGCTGCCGTTCGCAGTGGTAGTTGTTAAAAAAAAACGCTATAACATGGTATATATGGTGCGTTTAGACTTGAGCACGCACGCACTGATCCTTCGCGAATGCTCAAGTGTAAACGGCAGCGCGCGCATGCTCAGTCTGAATCTGTCTGTGCGCGAGCAGCGGCGAATGCGAGCCGTCTGGTGTGGGTTTTTGGTCCGTGCTCAAAGGGATTTTATATGTGCGCGAACGCTCAATTTGCACCGGAAATTTGTTTTGTCTGCCTGCGTGCGTGCGTGTGTGTTTTTTTTCGTTTTCTTTAATTAAATTATGGAGTGGATTAACGAATCTTCGTTAATGTTAATAAAAGAATATGAAAACTTAAAAAAAATATGGGATGGGAAACATTCTGTATATTATTTGATATTATTCAAAAATCAAAAAAAAAAAAAATAATGCATGGCAAGACTTTGCAAATAAAATTAATATTGAACATATCGATATCACAGTCGATATGTTCGATAAAAAAATGAAAAGCCGTTTTCTCCATGTCATAATATTTACACAGTCTCTCCCCCACAAACGTCCCCAACTTTCAGTACATAGGCTTCTATACGAGTCTCCACTTGCCAAGAAAGGCTCGGCGTTCTCTTGGCGATATTGCTATTCTAAAATTTTTATGTTAGTAAATATTCAAAGTCGGGTCTGGTCATTCTCGTAAAGTTTTTGAACTGATTATAGCCCTCCTCAGACGCTAAGTTGTTTAATAAGTTATATCGATTTCTAAAAATTTGGGTTTGCCACAAGCTACGATTTTTTCGATTTATTTTCTTTTTATATATATAATTAAACTGTGCATAACAATGAATGCAATGAATGCCGCGGCTATCTCGTGGTCGTCCATGGTTTTCAGCAACACAACTCTGCTGTGCGCGCACAAGTGGTTCACTTCATTCGTCGAAAAATAAGTTTTTAATTTAAACGGAGTCTAGAGCGCGAATAAACGCCGTGCGCGTACGCTCAGCTCGTGCGTGCTCAAGCCTAAACGCACCTCATGAAAATACGCGCCGCGGACTGAATTATCCCCAAAAGAAAAGTCACCAATAAGAAGTTCCCATCGGAAAATATGGGACAAAATTATTTTTTTGCGATTTTTGTAGATGAATGTTGATAACGTTGATGAAAATAAAAATGATATGTTTGTATTTCAAACATTGTGTATTTGTGTATTTCAAACATTGTGTATTGTGTCAATCATATATTTTGTCTATGTTTACATTTTTATAAAAATCCTGATAAATTTCTAGGGATCCATATTATCAGCATATTTTTTTCCGCGCGAAAATTGCACTTCAATTAAAATTGGTATATTTCTCCAAAGTAGCTTTTTTGATATTAATTTTTTATTCAGTAATTAACAATCATTAAAAACGGACTTCCTCGTGTATAGTTTCTGTCGTTAATAGGAAAAATAAAAATATTGGGTAGGAAAACTAAAAATGGGATTTCATATTAACACCCTATCTTCTAAATAGATGACAAAAACCACGATTACAATATTATTTCAATGCGATCAACATGAACGGTAACCGGGACTGCGT
Source organism: Sitophilus oryzae (assembly GCF_002938485.1). Classification (NCBI taxonomy): domain Eukaryota; kingdom Metazoa; phylum Arthropoda; class Insecta; order Coleoptera; family Curculionidae; genus Sitophilus; species Sitophilus oryzae. The sequence continues at coordinate 6,843,851 of NW_022147434.1, read as the reverse complement.
GAAATACAGGGCTGGAAAGTTCTGATTCCTGCCGTATCGAGCGCTGCTGTCGATATTTTAAAATCCAACTGAAATTTACCAAGCCATCTTATTTTATACATTATAGGACATGCTGAAGTTATTCGTAATAAAGTATGGATAATACAAATAAACATTATTGTTGCGCTTTTTAGGCAAAGACCCTGAGATGCATTCTGTATTTCTTACCTCTTTGTTGATGATGAAGTTATATTTGCCGACGTTTTTCTCATAGCCAAATTGAAAACGCCCAGTTGTTTGCGAAAGCATTTTTTGTTCTTTAACCACATCAACGATAATCTCATGATCCTCAACTACTCGATCTAAGAATAGAAGAACTATATTAGAAACTTATTAATGAATAATTATAATAGTAGGTATATTGTTTTATTAGAAGTAAAAATGACAAATAATTTTTGTGGCGAGGCTGTACGTTCGACATTACAAGTACACAGGCACAAAAAGTACATTTTTACTCCGAATAGAACACCCTATATCTTCCAAATGTAACAGATAATTTTTTAAACATCGCAAATAATATAGAAAGAACCGTGTGATCGAAAAAAGGCGTCAAATACGGCTGTCAAGCCCTGGATGTCATTTACTGGACCCGTATTCTTCTTTATTTCTTAATGGCGCTTATTGGCAGTTGACTTTGGTTTTTGGTTTTGGAAGAAGATTGTCATTTATTTTTATATTGAGTAAAAATTATTTTTAAATGGTGTAGTTTAAAATTCCAGAATTTGTTTTAATTTTTGTATGTTTGTCTGAAGTCCTTTTTTCATCTTTCTATAATTAGTGATAAGTTTTAACAAGTTTTGTGATAATTTTTAGATATTGACCTTGCCAAACTTAGACATTGGTTTCTCCAAACTTATCATCGATTGTCTTTCCTCAGCCGTCTTTGACTCCGTTTTTTTTTCGATAATACGGTATTACCCTGTAACGAAGGGTGTCTCACTTGGGTTAAAAATGTATTGGGTGGCCAACTAAGAATGGACGCCGGCTGTATATTAGAAACTACTTATCATAGGTATAACTTAGGGAAAAAAATTCTAATAAGTAAATCGACCAAGAGAAATCGCTGTAAATTATTTTCAAATTCGACAAATGTCCGCTAGGGGGCGTATCTGTGATGGCCAATCAGAAAACGGGATTTTTCTCAAAAATATGCACGTGAAGAGGTATTTTAAATATTCTTATTGTAATCATCGAGAATTTGTAATTTTTTTTGATATGGAGCATTTTGCTCTGTCTCATAAAATAAGGTGGTGGGGGAAGGTAAAACTTGCTTTTATTAAAATAGGGATAACTTTAAAAAAAATAGGGATTTCCTTCCTTAAAGATTCCATTAAGGAAGAAAAGCTCTTTTAGACGAGCCCTAGTTTGTTTGAATCGGCTCACCCAAATCAGTAGAGTTAGAGTTATCCCTATTTTAATGAAAGCAAGTTTAACCTTCCCCCATCACCTTATTTTATGAGATAGAGCAAAATACTTCATAGCCGATTCAAACAAAGTAGTTCTTCCTTAATGGAATCATTAAGATTTCTCGATGATTACAATAGGAATATTTAAAATACCTCTTCACCTGCATATTTTTTAGATAAGCCCTGTTTTCTGATTGGCTATCAGAGAAGAGCCACCTAGCCGACGTTTTTCAAATTTGAAAATAATTTCCAGCGATTTCTCTTGGTTACTGCTTATTAATTACTTACGTTAATTACTTATTATATTTTTTTTCCAAAGTTACATGATAAGTAGTTTCTGAGATACAGCCGGTTCATTCTTAGTTGGCCACCCGGTTCATGCACAGGGTGGGTCAAACTGGACATTTTTGAAGGGAAACATCCTGTCCATCTAAAGCAGATAGGACGAAAACTAATATCGGTGTCTGGAGCTCAATTTTTATCAAAAATATTATATACAGGGTAGCGCCTCTCCTACGCCACGGAAGCTTTAAGGAGAACGGTAGTTTATATAGAAATGCGATTTTGGCAGCATATGTAGGCATATGTTGGCAGCAACTGAAAGCATTTTATAAAAATATATAGAATTATACAGGATGTCCCCAAAAAAAGTTACACATCAAAGTTGTGTTTTTTCTAACGGAACACCCTATATATTAATTGATTTTCGGATTCTAGGAAAAAAATAAAGGTTAGTTTTATTAAAGAAGCATATACCTAAAATCTAAGGATTTTGACATATTTCACATTTTGTAAAATGAAGAGTAAATTTAAAATTTCGATAACAGCTACCTAAATTTTAGTTCGCCTTGCATAGCCTGATATTTAATTACAGTAACCATTGTATGTTAAACCAAATTGAAATTTGACTCGAAAAGTTATATAATATGAGACAAAATTAATATGGAACATTAGTCACTTTTAAAAGCAAGTTACCCCTTTATTTTAAATGGAACATCCAGTATATTTTTCCGGTGTTCAATGGGGAATTCATATATCTTCAAAATATTAGTAAGGTTGCCTACCCCTCAGACAAAGATTTTCCCAAATATTTTAATTTTTATGATTTTGCGTCAGTAAATCTTTATTATTTGAAAAAATCTAGGTGGCTTGTAGAGTAAAATATCCAAGGGTAATAAAAAGATACACGTTTAAAACATATTTTAATTATTACAGAATTAAAACTAGATATAAACTTATAATTAGACGACAAAAATTAGCTAGATGACATGAAATGCTCAAAATGCTTCCTTTCCTGTTAACTGCATAAAATGATTGCCTTTTCAAAAGGATCTTTTCATTTTAAAAGGCATATGTGGAGTTCTACCTCGAAGCTACAATAATTTCTCTCATGTTGTCTCTCACAACCATAGTTGGTCGAGTTTTGTAAACACTGTTTTTAACATATCCCCATAAAAAACAGATTAGATAAAATCAGAAGCATTTAAGTACAGCCAGTCCTCGATTTACGTCGTTTCGTGTTACATCGTTTCGAGTTACGTCCATAGACAAACTAACAAAAGCAAGACTTTTCAAAGGATTGAGGAAGTCGAATTATTGTTTTTGCGCTGGCCAGTTGAGTCAGAAATCATCGCGCAGTCGCACTCGTCAAACCTAACCTAAATAAAACGAAAAACGTTTTTGCCTTGAATCATCCTTGAACGAACTGTTGAATTCCTGATTTTGCGTTTTGTTTGGTTATTACTATTATTTTATTAGCGTACAAAACGAAAACAAATAATTTAATACATTTTACATTTATGAAGAACATAATAATTACTGTGATTATACATATTATTGTGATTACATCGCTAACGAAGACAAAACGAAGGTCCTACAAATTGACTGTAAGTTATAAGAATCTTTATCTTTTTAATCTTTTTATGATTTGAATTTTCGTGCTTTATATTTTATAATAGACTCGAAATGTTAATATTTTGCAAATTCTTGTGAAAATGTGAAGTTTATGTTTTTGTTTTATATTTGAAAAAGTTGTATATTTTTAAGATGTTTCTTGTTGTTCCTATTATTAATATTATAATATACATAATTATTTTTTTGTACGTTTTGAAGAATAATGCTTTTATTTCGTTTACCATAACTGTTGTTTTTTATCATCTTTTTTGTTATTTTAATAAGAGGAATACGTTTTCGTTTATTTAACTTTTGTTTTTATATCTGTTATGTCCAGAAATTATTGTTTATTTTACCGATGGAAATAAATTTATTTGATTTTAATAAACGCTTTTTAATTAAACATCCTTGTCTAAAAGGCTACTACAAAATACACAATCCATAAGTAAACCGTCCTCGTCTAAAAGGCCAGTTGACGCAAGCGCGGTAATAAACTCTTATCAAACTTGTTACCGTTTTGCAGTACAGCGTTGACGCGTCTTGCTTTTGTTAGTTTGTCTATGGTTACGTCGAACAAATTTTTGTCACTATTCCTCAAAGTTACGTCCCACTGTTTCGAGTTACGTCATTTTTTGAAAAGAACGATCCAAATTTTAAAAGAAGTTTGGACATAAACAATAAAATTTTAGCAACATACAAGCAGGGTTAACAGATCCTCATAATGAAAAAGCGGGACAGTGTTGATCATTACTTAATTAGCAACTATTACGACTTTTGGCGACTCCCACAATAAAAGTTCCAACCAAATAATATATACTTTCTAAATATGTCTACTTTACTCTCTAGTATTACTGTAGATGCCATATTAGTATATGTGTTATATTTTCTATTATGGATAGTTAAAAATACTTTTTTGATTAGATAATGAAAAAGCCGGGACTGTAAAAATACTCGCCCTAATTTGTTTTTCATAAAAAAATACTTCTTTTATATTGTCAAGGTGTATTACTGGTTGCATAACTGCGTACTGCTGGATAGTCGCGGCGTGCATTGAGGAACCTGGCGCATTCGCCAGAAAGTAAAGAAAATTATAGAATTCTTTAGAAAAATCTAGAAACAACCGCCAGGGGGTATATAAGGCCCGCGCTTTGACAGTTGGACAAGTTTAAAAGTTTAAACGTTTGAAGTTTGAAGTCTGAAGATAGTCTGAAGTCTGAAGTTTGAAAATACCGCGAAATACCGTTAGAGTAATAGTAGTTGCATAAGTTGTGTTGTAAATATGTAGTATAAGTTGTGTGTACAGAGTGAAACGAATAAATTTGTTAAGTATTTTATCGTGAGTTTAAATAGTGGACCCACGGAATCCGTAACAATATTTTTGTTTTTTTTTTCGTCTTTTTTTTTGTTTCTTGTATTATTATAAGTTTAACTACATACACAATACACTCTTTCTCATACCTCAATTATTTAAAAATATAATTTAATGTACGGTCGAGATTACCACTATCACATAAAAAATATAATAATATTAATATATACAAACACACATCTCTTTGTTTTATTGTATTTTTATCTTACAAAAGTACCTAACTTCTCCATTTTCTATAGGATCTTATGACAAAATAAGATTCGACTTACGTCGTTTCGAGTTAAGGCGCTATTTTGAAGAACCTAACCTGCCGTAAGTACGAGGACTGCCTGTATTCTAATAATTGGTGAATGCACACTGCATATGCATTCACCAACTAATAGAATCATATCAATTCTTTCTGATGTAGGATAAGTTTGCAATTTCGGCAAATTTCTGAGAATTTTTTTTGTTTTAACTGATACAAAATGACAACTAGTTGTTAATAGTAATTAGACAGCTATGTTGAAGTAACGTCAGACATATCACAGCCACCTAGATTTATCAAATAATAAAGATCTACTCAAATCATGTAAATGAAAATATCTATGAAAATCTTTGTTTGAGGGGTAGGCAACCTTAATAATATTTTGAAAAGACATGAATTCTCCATTGAATATCGGAATAATATACTGGGTGTTCCATTTAAAATAAGAGAGTAACATGCTTTTAAAGGTGACCAATGTTCAATATTACTTTTGTCTCACCCTGTATAACTTCTTGGATCAAGTTTTAATTTGATTTAAAATACAATAGTTAATTTAACTACATATTAGGCTATACCGGGTAAATTCCAATTTAGATAGCTTTTATTGTAATTTAAAAATTGTTCTTTATTTCTAGAAAATGTTAAATATGTCAAAAACCTTACATTTTAGTCAAATACTTCTCTTAAAACTCACCTTTATTTTTCTCCTAGAATCCGAAAATCAATTAATATATAGGGTGTTCCATTACAAAAACACAACTTTGATCTGTAACTTTTTTTGGGGGCACCCTGTAGAACTCTCTATATTTTTAGAAAGTGCTCTGAATTAACCTACATAAGCTCACAAAATTTCATTTCAATACAAACTGTCGTTCTCCTTGGAGCCTCCGCGGCGTATGAGAGGCGCCACCCTGTATTATATAAAACAAAAAATATAAAAAAAATATTATTTATCAAAAAAACACCCCTTTGATTAACACTGTATAATAAGCCAAGTACTAAAGTTTACAATAAACTGAGTTTACGAATTAAAGTTGATATTATTTATATACAATTTTTTTGTATTAGTTTGTTAAAAAAATCATGAAAATTTATCCGTTGCCTTTTTTACAAAAACAAGACTTTTATAAGTCGAAAAAAGTAAGAACTTTAATCCCCTGCAGCTACGAAACAAATCAATATCGGACCTATGTTATACAGGGTGTCCCAGAAATGAGTGCAAGTATTTTAACTGATAGTATATTTCAAGCCCAGAAACACGCCTATGAGTTTTTTTTTCACGAAAAAAAAATTGAAAATTCGGAATTTTTTGAAAAAAATGTATTTTTTTTTAGTTTTTAGTTAAAAAACATAATTTCTTGATAATACGGCAACATACGTATTAGATTAAATTTATAAGAAAGAAAATCGAGAAAAGATCCAGTGGTTCTCAAAATTTTAGCAAAAAATCATTTTATTTGGAAATTTTCGTAAGTAACTCGTAACTCGTAAACGTAAAAGTAACTCCGTTATTTTGGACATATTCAAAAAACGATAAAGAGAAAATATGTTTCTTTTATCGAGATCTACCACCCCTTAAAATACTTGCACTTATTTCTGGGACACCCTGTATATAAAAAAATGAATCTTATTTTTACGTGAGAAATCTCCCCACAAGACACATAATTTTTGAAACAATTATGATTTGAGTTGAGATTGTAACTTTGATATAACAAATTTAATATAATGTGTAGGAAGTTTAAGTCATCCTGTATAGTTTAATCTGAAGTCAGTTGGAATAGATTGGGACTCGTCTTTGTCGAGATTGTCGGGACAAAGGAACTAAGAATCTCAGTCTCAGTACTTCCAATTGACTTCGGAAATACTATACACGTAGATTGGCAATATGGAATAAAACTTACGACAATTATAATTCATCCAACGTTCAACAATGCCGTATTCGTATTTGTTTGGTTTCTGCACTGTAACGGCCAATAATTCAAGGGCAAGTATACCACTAGTGTTATCGAAGACCATAATGGGCCAAAATTGGGAATGAGTTGGTTTTTCAAAGAAACACACAACAGTCTAGAAAATAAAACAGTAAATTATTAAGACCAAGACTTGCTTGGTCATGGTTTTGCAAATTTTGCACTTTTTAATGGATTTTTACTAGAAACTAAATACAAATAGAGACCAAATACTAAATAAATAATATTCTAAGTAATTTAATACAAATATTCTGCAGATAAAAGTAAATAAAAAAGTTCGTATATACCCCAGTCAAATTAGTTAAAAAAAAGGCTCAGCGCAGCGGTGGGAAAAAATCCCACAGTTTTGAAAATGGTTTTAAACGATTCCTCTAGACTTGGGCTAATAAATATACACGAGGAGTGGGGAGGAGTTAAATGTCAATTTTTTCAGTTTTTTGCTGATATCTCAGAAACTATGACATCTACCGAAAAACGCTCTATATATAAAATAAAGCTGACTAAATATTCTCTATAAAAATGATATATTTTTGTTCCCGAACTTATGGTTTCCGAACTATGCCCTTCATAAATTTCGATACTAAATCAAATGGCATATTCCAAATCCGTACAAATATAATGTCTTTTCATTGCACGTTTTTCGTTCAAATAGCGTTAAAGAAGTACGATATCCCCCCCCCCATGATTTTTTAAGTATTTAGTATAACTTTTGGTATATACTATGATTTTATAAATTTTAGACTTGATGCGTTCACATAAATCACTTCTTGACTGCGCAAGTTATTTGTTAACATGGATAATGTTTTCTGTTCATTTATTTTACTTTATATTTTGTGTAATTAAAAGAATCAAAACAGACAATATGTACAGAATATATTAAGGAAACAAAATAAATATTAATGCAATTCTGGATTTTTTTTTGTTAGAACCATTTTCCCCTATCTGCTGAAATAAAGTGGTGAGGAAGGTTAGATCTGTCTTTATTTAAATGTTAATAACTCCAGACTCTCTCTGAATGATCAGAATCCAACAAGCGAGGGCTCGTTTAAAAGAGCGTTTCTTACTCTATATTATACCATAAAAATAATAATAATAAAGTTTGAACGTAGATGCAAGTGGGCACTGTTTTACAACTTAACCAACAAAGCGAGTTTTTTCAAAAAAATTAAATACGATAGTATATGTAATTTTAGCCAGTGGCGGATACAGAGGAGAGGCCCATGGGGCCAGGGCCCCCCCTAAAATCTGTAAATTTGTGTTAAATATTAGGCTTTTAGGTTAAAAATGGCGCACTAAAAGCATATTCTACATTACTTTTTATTTTGGGCCCCCCCTAAAATAAATTCCTGTATCCGCCCCTGATTTTAGCTGATAGTAAAGAGCAATAAAAGCGAAAACCACATCTTGATATCTTTTTTCAAACCGAAGATATTAGCAAAATTATATAATAAATACCAAAAAATAAACCCTTAATTACCTTATTTTTACAATACGGTATCAGTAGCCCTCTTGATTATGCCCATTCTAACAAAAAAATAAGATAGAAACAGTTAGTTTATTTTAAAATCGACGAAATACCAGAATATTATATACTAGATGTTTTAATATCTAATAATTAATATATTAATAACAGTGAACAAAAAACCGATGATTCAGTGAAGTCATGGTAGGCTTTGGAAGGTCAAATTGTTATTAGATCAACATTTTAGTCTTTATTATTTCAAGTAGTTGAAATTGTTGGCATTTTGAAAAAGCAATCAAAAGATAAAAAACGCTGGCTCAGACTATGAAAATGTTGATCTAATAAGAATTTGACGTTTATACTATTACCTTAAAAGCAACTTTTTTTCAAAGCCTGCCATGACTTCACTGAATCATCGTTCTTTGTTCACTCTTATTAATATCTTAATTATTAGATATTAATACATCTAGTATTAATTATGGTATTCTGGAATTTCGCCGATTTTAAAATAAACTAACTGTTTCTATCTTATTTTTTGTTAGAATGAGCATAATCAAAAGGACTACTGATACCGTGTTGTAAAAATAAGGTAATTACGGTTTTATTTTTGGGTATGTATTATAATTTTTTTTTTACTAATATCTTCGTTTTTAAAGAAGATATCAAGATGCGGTTTTCGTTGAGTTTTTAAGCTTTTACTACTCTTTACTGTCAGCTAAAATTACATATACCATTGTATTTAATTTTTTTTGAAAAAACGCGCTATGTTTGTTAAATTGTAAGAAAGCGCCCCCTAGCGTCTACGTTAAAAACCTTATTATTATTATTTTTATGGTGTAATATAGAGTAAGAAACGCTCTTTTTTTAGAGCCCTCGTTTGTTGGATTCTGATCATCTAGTCCGGAGTTATTAACATTTAAATAAAGACAGATCTGTCTTTATTTAAGAAAGGAAGAACGATTGGAATACGTAGCGGAATTCAATTACCTCGGCAGTTTGATTTCAGAAAAGGCCAATATCGACTCTGAAACTCAGCACAGAATTAGCAGCGCCTCAAGAGCATTCTGGAAATTAAAAGACAGGGTTTTCTACAATCATTATTTGAGCACAAAAACAAAACTTGCAGTGTACCGAGCAATAATAATCCCCACCATGTTATATGGAAGCGAAACCTGGGTGCCGTACCGCCGATACACGAGCGCATTAAACAAGTTGCAACAGAGACACCTTAGACAACTGTTAAGAATCAAATGGTACCACCATGTCTCAAACGTATCAGTTCTTGAAAAAGCAAGCTGCGAGAGCGCTGAAGTCATGATTAAATCCCGCTTAAGATGGGCTGGCCACGTATGCAGGATGCAAAAAACCGTCTACCGAAATCTCTTCTTTACGATGAACTTGTAGAGGGTAAGAGGAAACCGGGTGGACAACTCAAAAGATACAAGGATGTTTTTCATGAAAACTTAAAGGGGATAAGTATGCAGCATCAGTGGGAGCAAGCAGCGCACAATAGAACGCAATGGAGGAGAATTGTAAACTCAGTTAAGAACGACAACCAAAGAGTAAAAGGCAACAAAGTAATGAGATTTTTAAATGTCCGGAGTGCGGAAGAGAGATAACATCACGTATCGGGCTTTTCAGTCACAGAATAGCTCATGAAAGAAAACGCTTTGCGTAACCATCTTCTGATGCATGTCAAATACTCGTCAGCGAGTAATGGCAGTAAGTAAGTAGTAGTCATCATGTTATCAATTTTCATCCAAATATCGACTTTAGTTTAGAAAATATTTGAAAAAAAAAACTTAAATAGAAATGACATTTATACACCTTGTATCTCGAAAAAGAGGCCTTTTGGGACATACATTTATACGAACTTTCTATTTATTCTTATCTGCAGAATATGTTTCCCGATTACAATATTGAATCAGCATTACTTTTTTATTTTTTTGTAAAAGTGGTGGAAACACTATTTGCAATAGATTAAAAACAATAATGTTGCGAGTTTTCAATAAAATGGCAACGAAGAGAGCATCAAAATCTCAGCCAGATATGTATAGAAAACTCTAATATAGTTTGAAAAACGCATAAATCTGCTTTTATTTTATTTAAAAAATAGAGGGTTGAATATTTGAAATAAAGAAAAAAAATTTTACATTCAGATTGTTGTCCAGGCCAAAACAGGAATGCGATCATGGCATACATGCTCTAGGAAGCAGTTCAAACCCTAAGGAATATTGAAATTATAGACATGAAACTTCTCGAGCCGGGACACATGCAATGTGATTCCATGCATGCTACAATCGAACATGCAGCGGAATATACCAAAATATATTGGCCTAATGATCGGGTGAACATCATTAAGTTGGCAACTAAAAAGAAGCCTTATAAAGTGAAGACACTTGATCATACTTCATTCAAAGATTGCAAAGAATTGCAGCAGAGAACAATGATTAAAAAATCTCAGAACCCTACAGAAAATACTTTCTACAGAAAATACTTCTAGAGGTCATAAAACAAAAAACACAACCATGAATGTTCCAACAATCCTATATTCTGAAAAACTTCCTATAAGCAAGTTAAAGTATGAAAATTTATTGTCTATGTGTCAGGGCAAAGATGTTATAAACCACTCGGAGTACAAGAATTTCTATTCTTCTCTACCAGTAATAAATGCCCCGCATGCTCGACCCTATGGTATTGAAGAATCTGACGACGAGATGTCTCTACACCAAGTAAGAGAACTAAATCATAAAGAGGAAAAGACGAAGAAATTAACTTAAGAAATAAAAATATTTGTTAGTTTTTGAATAAAGCGTTAAGCTTTTGGTATATACGCCTTTTTTATTTAAACCCGAATGACGCAAATTGTCTCGTATACCCTAATATCAGAAGGGCGTAACAACCAAATATGACAGTTAATACCGATTTTCACTATCGAGCAATTGCCTATCAAATTGTAATATTTTTATCCTACCACAGGGAATAAGTCAACAATTTTCGTAAAAATTTTGATTTTTAAACGTTTTTTACGCCTCCTGTAAAGTTAACTTTTTGGTTCATGCGCCCTTCTGATATGACGCCCTCGATATTTAAATATTTATAAAAATATCAAAAACGAAAGGGGTCAAACATATTTAACCCTTATAATAAATGCTTTATTTTATGTCCAAGGATCCAAAAAATGGATTAAAATACAGGGCGGGGTTCCACAAAAAAATATAACTTTGGTATGGATCTTAGTTCTGAAACACCCTGTAATTTCAAAATAATTTTAAATTTTGCACATTGCCTCTCCACATATACCCATAGAAAATTTTGTTTTTACATCCTTCCGTTTTTGTATAATCAACCGAATCAGTGCGTTACCCTGTATAACAAATATTTAAAATTTAAAACTCGCCATTCTAAAATGTAAAAGTAAAATAAAAATATCGCACTTACCATGTTACGCTCAAACATATCTCTGAATTCGTCTTCTAATTTCGCAAGTTTTTTGGGGGCACAAACGTGACACATTTTGTGGATGCCGCCCCCTCGAATCTCTCGGACTAAAAATTAATTATTAAATTACAAGATCAAATTTGGTATACGATATTCACGAATATCAGCGGGCTAACCAACCGAATGTTCGTGAAACTCGAATACAGAGCATAATAGAATTGACACGAGTATTAGACAACATCGAGAGAAGTAGAGATTTTTTTAACTAATTAGAGACAGATGAAATTAGGTAATGCCATAGTTAGGGATAAAAGTTAAACTACCATGTATGGGAGGGGTGTTAATCATGTGTCCCCCTTTCTTACCCTTTAATCATACAGTCTCAGGACCCTGACAAAAGCCAGTATCTGAGACGAGTTTATAGAGGCTGGTTCTCCGTCTCCGATATCCGATGATAGTCTAACAACGTTTTCGAGAAAGCATTTTAAGAAAACTGGCTCTTTGATATATCTTTTACTATGCCCTCTGGAACAGCATGCGGCCCGTCTGGCTGCATAATTCTGGTGATTCAAAAAAAAAACAAATATTTAATACTTTATTATCAGAATATAAACGAAAATAAAATAATAAAGTTTTTGCCCTGGCCCGGATTCGAACTCTGACTCCTCGCTTGATAGGAGGAATCTCTACGCGCTGAGCTATGGAGACTCGGTCGGTTTATATTCAATACTAGAATTTAAAGGGCTAATAAAAATATAGGATCTTCTTTCAATGTGCAGTAGGGAATGCAAGGTTTACCGGCAGCCAGACGGGCCACATGCTGTTCCAGAGAGCATAGTAAACGATATATTAAAGAACCATGAGTGGAATTAAGTATATAAGAAATGATATATAAAAGAACCAGGGGACTAATCCTAATTAGTAACAGAGTTCCAGCCCAGCTTTCTTAAAATACTTGTTTTCCCGACGTTGTAGCTCTCGTACTATGAGGTGTTCTGGTGTTTCACCATTTTCCCGACAGACTCTGAAATCGCCGTTTTTTCTTAGCTTCAATCTACGGAGATGTTCGTTGAGGAGGCAGTGTCCTGTTAAAAACCCTGTGACAATCCGTAGATTGTTCTTAGTTAAATCAAGGAAAATCTTTGATTTTTCTCGGTCGTAAGTTATGGGAAATTTCTTCGAGTGTCTTAGACCGTCGGAGAATTACCGTTCCAGCTTACGGATGGAGTCTTCCAGGTTCTCGACTTCCGCTTTAAGTTGGTTTCCACTCGAGAAGCAGAACGGTTCTGGGTCCGTTAAAGAACGGTTACGCTTTCAAAGCGGTAAGCGAAAGTATTCGATTAGTGGAACGCCAACCAGTCGATTTTGGTATTCTCGTTGCCGTGCGAATCGTTTTCTGGATACGCTGGGATACGCCTTGAGCACATATTGGCAGCATCGCAATTTCTCAGGTATCTAATAGTTTACTAATAGTCAAATAGATAAAACGATGAAAAATGTCAATGTTACGTGAATTTCATAACCTATTGCTGAGTTATGTCAACCCGTTTTTCTATGGAATGGATATGTCGGTTGTTATATGAGGGAACTATTGAAGACGCTTCTCAGCATTTTCGATGTTTTAAACAATATTGATAGCTGCCAAGTCGTAAATTATCAGTTACTTATTGAGGAATTTATAGAAGAAGAAATAGTTTTCATTATTATTTTTTTCTATTTTTACTGACAGTTCGACAAGCAAAACGATCCTTTAAGGTAGCCGTTTTCAAATCCCTTAGCGCAATCAGTAAAGACGTTAAGCGCTTCAGATGAGAATGCCCAAATCAGTAGTCAAATGTGAGCTCAGCGAAAATTAACGTCATATACGCTGAGCGTCTAAAAGTGCTTAGCCTTTTCTAAGTTATAGAATTCGGGCCCTGGTCCAGTTAGTGGAGCGTTCCGATCAATTCAGTAACCATCAATTCGAAGTTGGTTAGGTCAAAGAATGCCTAGAGAAGCTAAATAAATTAGGCAAAGAAATTAAAGTCCTCATACTCTGGGTGCCTGCTCACCAAGGGGTAATGAAAAAGCAAATGATCTAGCTAGAAAAGAAGCGAACACTCCAAAATTATTGGACCAGAACCGCTCTTTTTCCAAGCGGGAACCAACTGAAAGCGGAACTAAAGAATCTGGAAGACTCCATCCGTAACCTGGTGTTCTCCAACGGTCTAAGACACTCTAAAAAGTTATTCAGAACTTACGACCGAGAAAAATCAAAGATTTTCCGTGATTTAAGTAAAAACAATCTTCGGATTGTCACGGGGTTTCTAACAGAACACTGTCTCCTCAACGAACACCTCAGTAAGCAGAAGCTGAGAGACTACGGCAAATGCAGATTCTGTGGGAAAAATGGAAAAGCACCAGAACACCTTATCACTGAGTGCACCGGGACGACGCGCGACGACCGTTCGTGCCATGAACTTTGGTACGGCTGATGTCGAAGATGGAGAGCTAGCCTCCTGGCTTTTGTTAAAGCCCTGAGACTGTATGATGAGTTATAACTCGTTAAAACTCAAGAAAGGGGTAAACAGAACACACAATAGATCTGTAAGGTCGCGGTGATTAACTCCCCTCCTAAACATTCTACATTCTAGTGGAGCGTTCGCTCCTTTTCTAGCTAGATCGTTTACTTTTTGTGTTGCATTTCATGCATTGATGCATATCCCTTGGTAGGCTGGCACCCAGATATTTGTTCAGTTTTCTTGGCATTCTTTGACCAACTTGAATTGATTCATTGATCGTTTTTAACGCTACTTGACTATCAGATAAGATGACTATTTGATGTTTCCCATAGTTCCTATCTAAGATAAGTTGTACCAAGTTGTACGCATCTTTGGATGGCGTAGATTTTTGCCTAAAGGATACTGAGGTAGGTGCACATTGGTTAAAACTATTATAAAGGTAAGTGTATAGCATCATAGTTGCATGACTTGGTTAACCTGTGTTTTAGTTTCACATTTTTTATTTACCAGCATAAAATAGTTTCTATAATTTTGCCTATATTTCGATTATTTTGATCAGTCCCAGTTTCTGTATATTAAGGCTTACTTATTGGTGCAAGAATATTTGATATTTCGACTACATCTATTTATTATGTTTCAAAGCCTTAAAATGCTTAGACTCATACATATTGGCATTCTTTGATGCTTTGAAGTTTTTATCGCGAAATTTTAAATTAATGTACTAACCAGCTAAACCAAGTGATGCAACTATGACGATATACATTTTTTTTTGCTTATAGTCAAGCAAAAACTAACTGCGATACCTAATTTCACCTATCACTAACATTAAAAAAAACATTTAATTTAATGCAGAGATTTTGCAGACAATGTAAAATGCTGTCAGTCCGCCGGGACAAAACTTCAGCTGGCATTCGTTTAAGTTTTTGATTCATTTTCTCTCTCTTGGATATTAAAAATTAAAACTAATGTTAGACATCCCGCAGACTTATGACTTTTTACCACTTGATAGTTGATTGTTGTAGGCATATACTTACTCATGCAAATACCTGAAACAAAAGAAAACATATTATAGAAGTAAACAAGTACATCCAAAACTTAAGGATAGTATGTTTGAGCTTTAGTGGGACTTTAGTTAGCTATGGAAAATGAAATAGTGATAAATGAAAAAGTGAAAAAAATGCAAGACCGCAAAAGTCTTGGTCTCTTGGTCTTGCATAAGTCTTCTTATAGCGGCAACATAGATAGATTATCTGTGAAAATTTCAACTGTCTAGCTATAACGGTTTATAAGCTAGACCTTTGTGACAGAGGAACGGACGGACGGACAGCGAAGTCTTAGTAATAGCCTTGATTATGTATAAATAGATGTACAATGAGGGCTTAGTACAAGCCCGTCTTCTAGGTGGCGCCTTGCCCGTTCTGAATTTTTGTATTCCCCTACGATTTTCTTTGAGGGGAATCCGTTAAACCCGCCCATCGTTCAAAAATGGAAGGGCGCGAGGTCACATCTATTGGGCCACTTATTAGCACGTTTCACGCATGTTTTACGAAAATAGCTTTCCTTGTTTGTTTCAACTGTGACAAGAAAAAAGGAAAAAAAGTCATATTCGTTTCTAAATTCGGCAGTTTTGTTTATCTTTCTCGACTTCTGATTTCGTTTCGTTTAGGTTATGTCTTAAAAAATAATTATTTATAAGCTGTTGAGTTGAAATATACCTTAATGCATATCTAAATAATTAAAAAAATCAATTTTTTCGTCCCCCACGAAGAAACGAAACAGTATTTTTGAATATTTGGATTACAAACTATTATTTTATGAGTTTTATGTGTTGTGTTTACGTGATGTGTAATGTGTATTTTGTACCTGCTGGATAATATTTTGAAATATATTTAATTAAACAAAAAGCATCTGTATTACAGGTGAGTAAATACTGTTCATATTTATTTCTAAATTCATATAAATTTGTTTTAAATCACTCTTGGTTTTTAGAGTTTTTATCTTAGAGTTTTACCTCATAGAGAGTTGAGATAAGTTTAATAATAAACATTAAATTTGATAGATTGATAGATAGATTAAACGATAATGGCCAGTTGACTTAAAAATTTAAAAAATACTGATTTTATGCTATAAATTATGTTTCATTTCTTACTTTGCTTTTTTGGAACTGTCAGATATATTGTGTATTTTATAATTTTTCTTAATTAATAACGTAAAATATTGTTTATCTACACTCAACCCTGTGTTTAGATAAAGCTTCATATCAGATTTCCTATTTTATATTTTCACTCAAATCATATTTTTGTAAAATAGGTATGCTTGCATGCAAAAGTAGCGTAAATTTGACAGGGAGGTATTTTTATAGATATACAGGATGATTCGTAGATTTAAATACATATTTACTTTAGAGTTGTATAGTTTGTCAAAAGAAAAGCTATATTTTTTATTTTTTCTTGGTGAATTTGTCAAAAAATTGTCATTCCAGAAAATACTATAATGTCGTAATCGTATAGAGTTCATTTTGACCATTTTTGGATTAAATTTTTTTGTTTATATAATAAAATATATATTTAAAGCCCTTTCTAAGTTAAAAATAAGTAATATGGAAGTTTTTTACTGGAACTAATTTAAGGTAATGTTCTCTTCATATAATTATATAAAAATATGCTAAATTCCTAAATTATTTATATGATTAAATTTTCTTTATATTATTTTTTTTGTATTATATACAGGATGAGTCAAAACTATATATTATATTTTTCTTTGCTATTTCAAATGGAACACTGTATTTTATATCATAAATCAACAAATCTTTTATCCAACTTTTGTTTTGTTAAGATCTATATCCCAGATTAATAGTTATTGGATTGTTCTCAATAATTGTCTCTTTGAGAATAAACATGATTTGTTTTTCGCAATTTTTATTAGTAGGTTTGTCGTTAAAAGTGATGTATCTACATATTTATCAGCGACAAAAATTAAGAATTAGATGTCTAAAATAATTTCCTAATTATTTTTTTACTTAGCGTATCAGTAAATATTATTTATTTTATCGCTGCAGCTGAAAATAATTATGTATTCCAAAACAGGACATTACTGTATAAATATCGATTATTTGGATTTAAAAATTATTTTTCAAAACAAAGTTGGAAAAAACTACGTTTATGTCATAAAATGTGGAGTTCTCTTTGAAATAATCGAGAAAAACCCAACATCTAGTTTTGACGCCACCAGTATATATCATGCATTATAGTTCATTATACTGCAATTTATTATACATACGTAGTTTTGTTTGGTGAAAATGAAACTTTCTAAAAGTATTCCCAATTAAAACATATTAAGAATTTCCTACATTATAATTTTGAAAGACGTTTGAGTGGGCAGACAATTTGGTCTAAAATAATCATATGTCTAAAAAATTTAGTCTAAAATAATCAAAAACCACTTAACACATATAACTCGCTTTTAAAAAATCTAAAAGAAATAAGTTTGTTTATTATATTCATATTTTATTAAATTATTATAGGTGTGACTGCTAAGTGGTCGTACTCGCCACTTTAACCAACCATTGGTGGGACCATGGTAGGACCTTCAGAGATTATATGCGAATTTTTCATACCATGTAAATCTATATACATATATTAATAAATGCGTTTGTTTTATTAAATTTGTTTTCTTATACGGTATGAGCGAAAAAAACGGCGTCTATTTGTTTACGTACAAATATATGACATCGATATTCATTTCCAAGCCACCTCTGACGCCGTTTTTTTTATCGTATGGTATACACTTACATATCCCTTATCCTTTAAATCCGATTTATTTCTAATAATTTATAAAATAAGATACCTGATTGATTCTTCCGAAATATTATAAAATGAGATATCAGGGAAATAAATAGAGTTACTTATCTCGTTTGTTTTGGGAATTCAAAAAAAGGGTATAGAGAATCTTAAGAGACACAGTTCAAATATTATTTTGAGTATAATGGGTGCTTCAAAAATGTGGCGGATATAATGAAACATGTTTTTAATGCAAAACTCTTATTTATAACTTTTGTTTTATTTTCGATTCTGCCTAAAATTCTATAACTTTTTTTTATAAATAACATTAGTATTTGCAAAAAAAATAATTCCTATGTTACATAATTGTCAGTTGTTTCCGAAGTTGGGCTATACAAATTTGGTAGGAGTGTTTTACAGAGGTGAAGAAAAAGATATATGTAAAAATACTTGGAGTTAGATGCTACACTGTGTTCAAACAGTTTTTTTTGGCTGATCCTATATATTATTATTTTTTCTAGTGCTTTTACAAAACCTTTCAACACTTGTTAAGAAAGTATATTAAGTACATCTATACTCTATACAGCTTGCAACCTGTTCTGAATTTTTCAATTTTTATCCTTCTTTTACTTCATTTACACTATAACAAGTTTTGCCATGACAAAACAAAAATTATTTATTATTAAGCATTAAAGTAATTTATATAGTTATATGACATTATTAATAGAAATTGAAGAATTTTGTAAAATCTATCAGAAAAAAATATAATATACCGGGTGTTTTTCAAAAGTGGCTTGATTGACGTATTCAATTAGTTTCGGTTATTTCTTGTTTCACCGGAAATGACTACAACTTGGTTTTTAAATGGTACCGTCGGTATTTTTTTACTTTATTTGACAGAATATGGCATTGTGAATAGAATAATTTAATGTCAACTTTTGACATATTTACTTAAAAAATTGTATTTTAAATTACAATCTAGAGTGCCATGATAAAAAACAACATGTAACCGGTCGTAAAGGTAACGACAGTTTGACTCGATATACGAAGTGTGTGGTACCAAATTACCTATTTACCAGGTACCAAAAAGGAAAAGACACAAAAAATATTAGACGATCAAATCAATTTTTCCGAAGCTCCTTGATTAAAAATTAATGGTTTTAACACAGCCATGACACTAGATTGAATTTTAAAATGCTATTTTTTTTAATTGAAAATGTCAAAAGTTGACATATGATATATGTCATTCTATTCAGAATGTCATTTTCTATCAAATAAAGTATAAAAAATACTGAGGGTACCATTTAAA
This sequence comes from Sitophilus oryzae, assembly GCF_002938485.1. NCBI lineage: Eukaryota > Metazoa > Arthropoda > Insecta > Coleoptera > Curculionidae > Sitophilus > Sitophilus oryzae. The sequence continues at coordinate 6,824,435 of NW_022147434.1, read as the reverse complement.
AATCAAATGTTGTACTCGTATACATTTCCGGTGAAACAGGAAGTGACCGAAACTAACGGAATACGAATCAATCTCGATTTATGTTATATACCTACTAACATTCCGAATTTGGTAAACCCCGAATTTAATTTTTTTATCTGAAAAAATAAAAAAGTTATAGAGGTGAACCGCTTTTGAAAAAACACTCAGTATAGGCTGCGTCATTGAAAGAATCTGCAGATATTTTTCTATTTTAAATACGTAGTCGAATTTCAAAAATATATATTGAACACCCTGTAGCTCTACCTTAAATATTACATATAAATATCTAATATTTTTCTTCATCAACAAATTGAAATATTATAAAACTAGTTTTAGGTTACACCATTATACAAGAAATATACGTAAAAAAAGTAATAGAATTTTACGCAGAATCTAAAATAAAATAGGATGTTACATTTAAAAAAAAAACATTATGTTAAATCCGCCACACTTTTTACAAAGTTACAGACGTAGGTAGGTATAGTTTCATATTATATTCTTTAATTATCCATCTAAATCAAAATCTTTAATTATCCATCAAAATAAAATATTTATATACCTAATATAATACTTTAGTATCCAAACAAGTGGCCATGAAAATCAAAATAAATATAAATCCATGTCCAAAAATAAAAATGTAAATAACGCTTTGAGGTATAAATTCGGTTCGAATCAGATAAGATATTTTTATTCTTTACCGAGAATTAAATTCGAAGAATTCCTAGTCCCTACTTCTTTGCCAAATTCAATAGTCTCCGCCCCTTTTTACGTTTTAATTTCTGCCACCAGTTGGCAGCATCGACTTATACAGGCTCATTGACTAACTATTAATATATAAACAAGGGTAATAGGGTTCCCGTTTTTACCCTTTCGGTACGGAACCCTAAAAAGAAGAAAATGTAAGATGGGCCTGTAAAAGTAGTTTTATTATTCAAATAGAAATATCAATTATTTTGGTGTTTATTCACAAAACAAGAGTCTGAGATAGAAAAACAGCGGAGTTTAAATTCTCAAAAAATAATCAATTTTGTGGATTAAATCAATCGTATATACTTATATACCCACGTGTATTTGGCACATTTAAGTATTGTGCGGTCAAAGTGTCTGTTAACTGTAGAGTTGCGGTTCTAGGTAAAGTTATAAAACGACACTCTAACCCGAGCTCTAACCTAAATACATCGATCTCTTATCTATCGGAGTTCCGTTTTCTAATCTTAGGTAAGTTTTTTACTTTTAATTTGAAATTTCCAAGTCGTTTTTAAATCGATATGTTAACACTGGGCGATGTGTTGTGTTAACACAAGCTGAGATTCTGGTAATTACGTGGTATTTCCGGCTGATTATTGATTGCTACCGGCGGCTCTCAAAATGTTACCATTATTTTTTAAAATTTTCAAAGTTAAGTAACCCGGTTACTGGTTATTATTACAGTACATCTGCTGGATCTGTGTCTATGAAAGGAATGCGGACAAAAAACATTTAAATAAACAGCAATATATTTTATACGTTGATTTGACGAGTGCGTCACCGCAAATCGCTCCGCCCACTCATTTTATTGGCTACTTGCAAATTTGTTGAATTTTTATTGATGGGACGCGTCGTCTATTTTTTTACGAAAAACATCGAGAGAATATCGTATCCCCTCTCACGGATACCCCGTAGCTACAGAATGGACAGACTTACTGTAATTTATTTTAAAAATGGCAAAGAGAGAAAATATGTTTCTTTTTGCCAGATCTACCACCCCTTAAAATACTTGCACTGGTTTCTGGGACACCCTGTATATCAACATTTCGTTTAGAAAAGACCTGAAACTGCTATTCAAAAATTTGAATTTTACAGTAAAAGTTTTGTCGGATATAGCCAAACCAGAGATCATGTCCCTTGGGTTAAAGTTGTAAAGTTTATTTTTTCTCTGATATCTTGCTATAAAATTTATGATGCCATTTTATGTAGAGGTCATTTGAATAAAAAAATATAACTTTCTGATAAGCAAGTCGAAAGTTGTAAATTTTTATTTTTTTTTGCTTTTGATTTTTTCTTTCAATTTCTTTATGTTAAAGTTATCAAAGTTAAGGCGGATTCTGACGACTCGTATACTTGGCCAGTACGCCAATATTTCCGTACTTGACAAGTATACTATCTTTGTAAACATCATTTTTTTGCAACAAGCTTAGCGCTCGCGCGTCGCCTCGAGTGACAAATAATGCACACAAAATGGCAAGTATATCCTAATAGTCGTAGCGGTAGAACCCAAATACACGAAAAACGTTTCAAATAATGATAGAAGCAAACCACTTGGTATAGGTGGTATATACATATAAACAATCGATTTGACCCGCAGCACCTTATTGCAAGTGGAGGCAAATTCAAAATGGCGGCGTTTTTTTAGAATTACTGTTTTTTGCTTCTTTTTTGTTTTTTTTTTAAGTTTTTTAATCGATTAAATTAATAAGTGTATTTTGAATTCGAATGCTAATAATAATAGGATTAATACTAAACTAAGCATATAAAATTCAAAATGGCGAAATTGAGTTCTGTATTAATTAGTAGTTGCGAGCTAATTCTCTATCACCTACGTGCGAGATATAAGTTTTAATTCAAATCAAAAATTTATTACAAGCAGCAGCGCACCAAGAAAGTAATTGTGAGAAGAACCCCTTCCGTCCCCCCTTCCGTCCCCCCTTCCGTCCCCCCTTCCCCACCTGCCCTATCAATATGTAATTGATAGCGTTAAAAATACTGTCCGTGAAGAACGAGGACATGGAATTCGCCGCCAAGTAACCGGCCCTACTAGACTTCCACCAAACTGGCCAGATTTCTTAAAAAAACCCATCAAACAAAATTGATCTCATTTATCGATTGATCATTTTTTTAGCAAAATCTTTTATTGCAGTAGAAAGCAAAATAGTATATGTATCAAATATAGGTGACATAATTTACTCATCAGCAAAGGCAAATTCATCCCTAAATTGTGTAGAATGTAGTACTAAAGAAGAAGCAGATGGCAGAATAATATTACATTTAATGGAGGCGGTGCAGCATGGGTCTCAGAACGTGGTAGTGCCAACAGTTGATACTGATGTACTAGTACTAAAAGTAAAAGTAAAAGATTTCAGTTAACGTCTCCTTTTTGCTGCCAGGGCTAATCTGGACGGGGCCTACTTTATTAATAGATTTTACACCTTTTCCTTGGACAACAGCACGATACAGAGTTTCGAACCGGTCACCCGTCCATCCACCAGTATCGCCTTACGTCGCTTAACTTTCAACATAGCTAGGCCGTTGCCCTGTACTAGTACTATGTATAGCTTTTTACGCACAATTTAAATCTCTTAGTCTCCAGAATTTATGGGTTCTTTTTGGAACAGGTGCAAAGAGACGATATTTAGCAGCACACCTTATGGCAGGTAAGCCTCTCACACACAAATAACACACTTGGCCTAAAAAATCATATTTTAGATGCTCTTGGCGACAAGGCTAGCGCTCTTCCTGGGTTTCATGCTTTTACAGGATTTGACACGGTGCCTTTCTTTTCTTACAAAGTAAAAAAGTCTGCCTGGAAAACATGGAATTCGCAGAGCGATAAGGCAACCAATGCTTTTCAAGCGATTTCAAGCCCATCACTGTCTTCGATTCCGGACGATGTCGTCAAAGTTCTTGCTAGCTTCACTGTTCATATGTACAATCCACTTAGCACTGCAACCAACACTGACACCACAAGAAAAGAATTATTTCTGAGTGTATTAATAAAGGTTGATTTTATTAAAAGCAAAAGTGTATATACTTAACACTTTTTCAGCTGCCTTTAATTTCCTCTTTACATTAAACATGTCTGTCCGACGATCAGGGAAGAATATCGCCAGACAATATCCATAGAATGACAGAAAATATAATTTACTTGTGATTTAAAACGGCAGACAACAACTCTCATTGTCAGATATTATTATTAGACAATTTTATATAAATAAATTCATAACTTATTTTTCGATTAAGTCCGGATTTCCAGACGTTTGTCCGGAATTTAAAAAAAAATCCTGCAGCCTAATCGTAGGTTTCCTTTCAAGTGTCCCTATCATTAGTGAACTATTAGCTGAAGAAGTTTAATACTGGGTTGGAGCTTTGCAAAATACTTGAACATCTTCAAAGTTGATGGTAAGGTAATCGCAAAAAAATTTCCGATGCCATAACTTGTCACTCAAAGCTACGTGATCAACTATGAGTGACAAGCGATAGCGACAGGCGATGTCAGATTGTGATGGATTTATGAGATGAATCATAATTTAAAATTGACAAACAACATATTTATTATACAGGGTGGTCTGAACTGTATTCCGAAAACTTCGGCAGCATATTCTACAGATAAAAATATGTAAAAAGTTCGTATAAATATATGTCCTAAAATGTTTAGTTTCAAAGATACAGGGTGTAGAAGTTTCATTTTTATATCGATTTTTTCCAAATAATTTCTGAAGTAGTCAATATTTGATGAAAGTTGGTGTCTGGGAGGTTTTTTTTGGTGCACCCAAAACAATTTTTTTTGGTGTTGGTGTCTGGGAGTTTTTTATTTGATGCACCCTACTATGCATGTAATCTAAAAGAGTGAAATCTGTCCAACAAAACACACAATAGAAATTGTTATTTTTGTTTACAGTCATTCTGTTGATACCGTCTGTCGAAATGTTCGCTGACTCGTTGGACCGACTTTATCTGTTCTTTGATGTGGATACATTGGCGTAACTACAGGGGTGCCCGGGGGGTGCCGAGCCCCTCCTCTAGGTACTGCTGGGCAACTCCCAGAGAAATCTTGAATTTTGATTAAACGATGACTCTTGGCTAAATATTAATTTTTATTCTCTTGTGATGTAGTAAAACTTATTTTACCATTTTTATTTAGTTAATATTATTTTTCTGTGTTCAAAAAATGTCTGTTAGTTTAATTTTTTACAAAATTTGTAGGTATTTAAGTAATCCCCTAGAACACGGGGTTGATATAACCAAGTCTATCAAATTTATTGATAGAGAAATCATGTAAACGTTTTATTCAAAAAATGTATTTATTTTTAATGATATTACCTTCATATTTTAAAAAACAAAATCCCTAGGCTCCCCTTGGGTTCAATCCTAGCCCCCCCCCCCAGGATGAATTGCTAGTTACGCTAATGTGTGGATAAAATCTGTTGTAAAATATTGTTGGAGTTACTTTTACTTTTTAAAATACTTCTACTTCAAAATTAATGAACTTACATTTCTTTGGTGTATAATCCAATTCATAATAATGTCCGTCCTTTAACGCACCATACTTATTTGGCGATTCGTGTGGTAATTTCTTCGAAAATAAATGTGTAAAATGGCGCCCGAAACTCAACTTATCCATTATCCAATCACTTACTTCAATACAATTTAAAGTCCTGTTTTTATACTTTAAAGCGATAGTATTTACTGTGTATAAACTTATATCGATACTAACATAAAATTGGTCAATCTTGCCGTACCAAAGTTCTATTGCTCTTACGCCTACGACAAGAGACCTATGTCAATTAAGTGTTTCATCAAATTGTTTTTTTTGTCGTGAATTTAAAATACGTTTATGTTTGAGTCAATACTATTTCTAAGATAATAATTTATACGAATAACAATTTAAAAGAATTTGAATTATATTTGTTATATTAAAAAATATACGGAGTGGCCCATTAATGCGAAGAAGTCCGATATCATCGTTGTTGTCCAAGATATGGAAAATTTTTTATATATATGTTGCGTGGTATATAATGGTACATATCGTAAAAATATTTTGTTGAATATAGGGTGTCACAAACAAAGGTTATGATAAAGTTTTAGGTTTTTTAAATTGCCCCTCCAATTTTTTTGTAATTAATTGGATTCAGCATACAATTTTGCATAGTCAGTGAAACGTGATAACCTGCTAACTCCATTTTTTACGTTAATAAGTTTTTTTATACCATTAGAAAGAGAAAAAAATACTCTATAAGTATGGAAAACAAATAATATTATAAAGTATGGAAAGCAAATAATAGCATAGTCAGTGCAACGTGATAACCTGCTAACTCCATTTTTTACGTTAATAAGTTTTTTTATACCATTAGAAAGAGAAAAAAATACTCTATAAGTATGGAAAGCAAATAATTTTTTTATAATTAAAAAAAATTGCTATTTTAACTCAATAACTCCCAGTGATTTGAAATAGGCACCGAACATAGTCGATCCGGGGTCGCATTAGGCCAAAGAGGTCCGGTTAAGAAACACTATTATGAGGTTTTTGAAATTTTGAAATTTTTGAAATTAAAAAAAACGATTTTTTTTAATTTTTAGTTTAAAAACATAGTGTGTTGGTAATATGGCAATATAGATAGTAGATTAAATTTACAAGACAGAAAATCCAGTGATACCCAAAATTTTAGCAAAGAATTGGAAATTGTAAAAGTGAAATAACTCGGTAATTTTGGATTTATTTGAAAAAACGGTAGAGAAAATATTATGTTTCTTTTATAGAGATTTACCAGCCTTAAAAATATTTGCACTTATTTAAGACTCACCCTGTATAAAAATCAGGGAACTACCCTATTGCAAGGTAAACCAATGCAATGCAAATGCCATAATGCAATGCAAATGCAAATATTGTTAAGAATAAATAATGAACTATAAAGGGCGCCCGCGAAGGCTGGGGCCCCCTAATAGTTATATATAGAATATGGCCAGTCCGACTACCTACATGGCCAGTCCAACCCTGCGTCGATCCGTTCTGTAAATACGGGGTATCCGTAAAGCGTAAGGGAAAAAAACGAAATTCTCTATATAAGAGCAATTCATCGGCGTGCTATAAATATTTTAAATAACATTACTTACTGATACAAGAATTTCAAATATAATGACGGCACTGTTTTCCAAGCTCGGTCTACTACCGTTGTAAAAAAATTAAGACAAGCATCCCGTCAATAAAAATCCGACAAATTTGCAAGTGGCCAATGTAATATCATTTGACTAGATTTCTTCCAGAATATAGAGCTGTATAGGTATTCTGGAAGGATTCTACTATAACTTCTAAGAATTATAAGTTTAATTTTTAAATTATTTTCATATTCATTAAGTCCAAAATGGTGCTACTTTAGTTCTTTAAAAATGCATTAAAAATTTATTCGTTTTTGGACTTGGATGTTTTACTTCTAGACCGATATTATACATATAGGGTTTATGAATATCATATTTTTTAAATTTAATTGATTATTTCTATGTTTGGGTAATATTCAATTCCATTTTCAAAATTTCAAACAGTAAAGGTTGCTATCTCCAAAAATATATTTATATTTCTTATTTCTGGAAGACGAATATCTGCTATCTCCCTATTTTGTTTGAAAAAAATAAGGCAACACGAAATATTAAGTTTTATTGTTCCTGTTCACGCATCTCATTATTCTTTTTTTTTTGTTTTCTTTAATTGGGTTTGGGTTTACAATATTTAATCATTTGTACAATATGAGTGATGTGCAAAAATAAGTAGTTTAATTTTTTTTTTATTTTTCTTTACATTATTCGATTATTAATTGTTTGGTTGAGAATGATCACATAAATCATTAAATTAAATTCAATTTCGTTTCAAAATTCAAACTCAGATGATTTCTCTATTGCCCAGTGCGCGCGATCATAGTGCGCGTACTACCAGAAGACATTCGCAATTCGGCCGGTGTGTAGAGAACCAAGTCGCAAACACTAGAGTAGAGATCCGACACTGTTTCTATTTTTCTGGTACTATTTTTTCGCAACAACGTTACGTGCATCCGAAGAGTGTGGGCAAAAAAAGGGTAAGTCATTTGAGTGCCCTGGTATATTTATTTCTCAATATTTTCTTTTTTTCAATTCTCTTTTCGTTCAATTTCGCAACATATTTTTGATCCTTCTCAGCCGGATAATTTAGCTAGATATTTCTTTTTGCACATTTTAACATTGAAAATGTTTCTGTTATCCTATATAAGGGAGCCCAAATCGAATTAAAATGCTACATTTGCCACACCATGACGTCATATATACAAGGGTATAGGAAATCTCGGCGCAGCGGCGGCGATCGGCCAGCGCGCAAAAACTTTCGATATATCGCTAATTGTTTATTGATATATCTTTATTAGTTTAAAAAGCTTAAAAATATGGGGTTTGCTTTGATACCTTGTCAAGACATAAGCGAAACTTTTAAATTGTTTCTTTTTTTCATTTAGGCCTTCGTTTTTCGTTAAATGAAAGTTATATTAAAAAAAATCTATTTTTAAACCAAATTTTCGCATGATTGAAATGATTATTCATGTTTAAAGTTTTAACATTGAAAATGTTTCTGTTATCCTATATAAGGGAGCCCAAATCGAATTAAAATGCTACATTTGCCACACCATGACGTCATATATACAAGGGCATAGGAAATCTCGGCGCAGCGGCGGCAGTCGGCCAGCGCGCAAAAACCATTACATCGCTAATTGTTTATTGATATATCTTTATTAGTTTAAAAGCAAAAAATATGGGGTTTGCTTTGATACCTTGTCAAGACATGAGCGAAACTTTTAAATTGTTTCTTTTTTTCATTTAGGCCTTCGTTTTTCGTTAAATGAAAGTTATATTAAAAAAAAATCTCTATTTTTAAACCAAATTTTCGCATGATTGAAATGATTATTCATGTTTAAAGTTTTTTTTTGGTCATAAGCGCTAATGGAAATGTTTTTTTGTAAATAATTATAAAAAATTACTCCCTACGAAGACTTTATTCTGTACTGGATCAAAAAATAAGTATTTGTTTTCTCTATACGGTGGTATTAATATATCGATTTTTGATGATAGTGCCTTTTTACCCTGTTTAATTTTGTACTACTTTCGGAATAAGGGTCCCCATATCATGTACTGTGATGTACTGTACTTCCATCCCTGAAAAATTCAGCTTGTGACACCGAAGTGAGAGGTAACGTCAAAATAAGCTTTAATCTACCTACATCATCATAGGTAGGTGTAGGTACTCTAGGTAAATTCTACCTAGACAGTAGCTGAACTAGCTGACAGTAGTAATTAATTTGTTATCCGATAAGTAGTTGTCATTATATAAGTTTAATCGTCTTATACCTCCTATAACGGTAGGTTTTGGATTTTTCCTGATTGGTTTGTTAAACAAAAATATACTGGGCATATAAATGTCTGTTACAGGTTAATTCGTTAAAGAAATATGTTACACACATATTATTTTAATAATAATAGTATAATAGTAATGGCTATATTATGTTATAACACATTATTGAATTAACAATTGAAAACAGTATTGAATGTACTTATTTTAACCAATGCATTGTTTTGTTTTTTTAATCTCACAAATAAGAAATATTTTATAGTTTTTATTATAAAAAACAGTGATTATACAATTTATTTACACCCCTTACACTGTTTTCTGTAAGGGGTGTAACCAGGAGTATATTTCGTAACCTTTTACGATATAAGAGGGCACAAAGTGTTTTATTACTTAATGCTTAAAATTTAATAATATATTTGTACATAAAATAAAATAGACTAGAAAGTCAATTAATTAATATTGACGTAATTACTAAATAAGTACAAGATTTTTTTTCTAATTATTTTAGTGTATTTTTAGTCACCGAATTATAAAGGAGAGATATCCAACCATTGCATTATTTTACTCACAAATAAATGTTTTATGGTTTTTATTATAAAACAACGATTAATTTATTATACACCCCTTAACCCAAACACTCCAAGGAGGATATTTCGTGACCCCGTATTTAAAGTGGACAAGGTTTATTAGTCAATGTTTTAATTACCCAGCGTCTTTAATAAAAATCTAATGTAATTTTTCATAGAAATGATCTGACATGAAAAGCAAATTTTATCAAAAAACTTTTTGATTATCTACAAGGAGTAAACCGCTGACAAATGTCTGTATACTAATGCCAAAGTAATGCCAAAAATACAAATTAAATACCAAATTTCTCATATAATGCCCCACTAATGCCAAGCTGATTTCAATATATACCACTTAATACCACGAATAATATGTAACACATTTGTTTCACGAATTAACCTGTAACAATACTGGTAGGTACGTGCACAGATTTTTCTCAGGTAACTTAAAAGTCGTTAAAAAGTCTAATTATATATTTAAAGAAGATATCATTCCAACAAATTACATTATAAGGCCAATAATGCACAAGTAATACCATTAAAATTTTAGCGTTTTTAACTTGTGTAACATATTTCTTTAACGAATTAACCTGTAACAATAGTGGTAGGTACGCGCACAGTTTCTTTCGCTAGGTAACTTATTAAGTCGTTAAACAGGCCTATAAAAGCTATAACAACATAGGTAACTAATATTTATAATTTAATTCGAGTTTTAATCTCAAATAATAAATGTTTTTACTGGTGTTTTTCTGAAGTGTTCATTATTAAAAGTAGATATTCTTAAAGTTATGCGAAGTAATAATAGGGAGTTTTCGTTGCTTACAAATTGCAATTCCGGTTAACGCTAATTGACAACTTTGACATTTCAATTTCGATTATCGTATATCGTAACCGCTAGCTGCCGATATTTTACGGACGTTAGCCAAAGCCGTTAATATAGCGGTACGCATACGCACTAGCGCAGTAGAAACACAATATTGAAAAATACAGATCTAACCTAACCTCATTCTATTTTGTTTATGTTTTGATTATTTATTTTATCTGTGTTAAACTCGTTGGGAATTCTTAGTGCTTCAACTAATTGAGGAATGTCTTTTTTTCAAAGCGGAAGTTAGCTTTGCACTCCTGGTCAGATAATATTTCTAGGTTGAACTCCCCATAAAGTTCTGCTCGATATTCGATGTTGTTTTCAAACCCTTCCAACAGCATAGCATCCTCCAAATCCGATTCATCACTAGAGTCCAATAAAATTAAATTGTCCATCCTATATAACGATACCCAATAAAGTCATATAAAGCACTTTCAAATCAAACAACAATACAAAAACCAAAAATCAAAACACTACGCTACGGGCTGTGCTCAGCTGTCAGTTTTCGGTTATCGTATCGTATGTCGGCTCCGAACCGATGAACCGAAAGTCCGAAAACTGTTTTTTTATCTGTCAAAATAGCGGTTATGGTTACGTATCCGTTAACAGTACCGTTGAATTTTTTTAAAGCAACGAAAACTCCCTAATGTTTCCGGTGAGACCGCGTATATGTCACCGGATTCTGGTTAGTATAAAGACTTTTTCTATAGAAAGAGTTTTTTTCTATATTTTCCTTTCAAAATAAGACTAATTTCTTCTTATTCTTTTAAATATTACAGTGTTTCTTTTTCCTAAAATGTTATACTTAATTTTCGCTTAAAATTAAAAAATCACAAATGGAGGAAAATATACGTTATTGAATAAAGTTTATACAAATCACTTTACCATAACAAAAAGTAAAAACTTATGTCATGGCGGAAGATATTCAGGTGGCATTTCACACATTTATCCATTAAAATCAGGGATTAAAATAATAAAGTTGCGTAACATGTTATACACGAGATAGAAAGTTTCAGAATCGATTAATACGCAATACGCTACGCAGTCAACTTATTCCTATGCGCGGATGAGCGTCTTCAAGACTCTTCCTTCGGCCAGGGTCACGACGCCGCCGAAAGGAATCGGCCTACGTTTGGCTAAACAGGCTGGACACGGTGGAGTACGATATTGGCGAGTCTGAATATATATAAAATTTGCAAAGTAAAAATATGTTGGAAAAATATAATTAATCCATACATATATAAAAGCTCAAAGGTTTTTTGTTGCATCCATCCCGCCGAAACCGCTTTACCAATCTTGATGATTCTTTTTTTAAATGAAAGGTATATATGTGTAGATTTGTTATGAGGTATTTTTATAATTGCTTAATGGCTATTTCTTTGTGTAAAACGACTAAATACTAAAACATATACCTGAAAAAACACCTACACAATACCTCCAGAAATAAATTATTTGTCATTGTCAGTGGTGTGTGTCAGTTAGATTATATATTACGTTTATAGATATTTAGAGTGAGTTCATGCCGCCAGCTTTAGATACATAAATATTAGCACAAAGGTTCGTTTAAACGACATTGAGTGAATTAGCTACACAAAGCGATTTTAGGAAATTCATCCTCTTAGAGTAAAATTATCTCGGAACAGTTTGTTGTATGAAGATTCCTTACTATTTGGTCTAGAAGAATGAAATCCTACAAAAAGAATTAGAAGAAATTTTTGAAATTCATCAACCAAATGGGTAAAGTTAGTAAAAATTTATATAAAACTTGGTGACCTCTGGATTATACACATAAAAATTGGCACAAAGGTAAAGCCAAAGACATTATAAAGATAGACCGAACATCTCATTCATAAATACTCGTTGGTAGTGTATCAAACATTCCAATGTGTCAAACAAGGACAGAAGAGACAGAGAAGTCTAAAATTTCCGACCCCGGCAACTAGGCGCATTTGGATTGTTCTAATGGCCAGTGGCGTATCGTTTTTTGGAACGAATTTAATTAGTAAAGTAAAAGTAAAGTAATTAGTAAAATTTTAACTCCATATTAATATACTACATTAACACTTTTTCGTCAGATGAGGTCTAATATAATAATACAATTAATATCCCACATATACTTATGCTGCAACGTTAGTAGTTTTCGAAAATCACTCGAACGTCGATTTTCAATTTAAACTTTCAGTTACTTCTATATAAACTTTCAGTTACTTTTGAATATTTACAGGCTTCCGAAACAATTCTATATTAGGTTTGTGGTTGGTGACTATTCTTTCAATTTTTTTTTTCAGAATATGGAGGCATTTAGGCACATTTTAGACATTTTTGTAAACATAGGTGGTCGGAACATATTTTCAAACCAAAGTTGTAGATTTGCCATTAAATTTCCAGTCCAGAAATACCTATGGTTGCCACTTGTCCTTTTTTGAAAAGGACAGTCCTTTTTTGGAATAACTTGTCCTTTTGACTTTTTTTGACTTAAAAAGTCATTTTTATTTACGTATTTTCCCTGAGAAAATTACCTACAGTAAACAGAAATATTCTTTTCGCCCAAATTTAATTAGGAATGTTATAAAACTTAACTTATAAATAAATTTTTCTTGTTTAGAATAGGCAACATTAATTAGAACTTCCCGTTTAGGTTTTAGTTTTACCTTTTTTTATCTTAAAAAGAACTTTTCAAAATTAGTACCTAATTAGTAACGATTTAGTTAGTTCGCAATCGATAGCTTCCTGTGAAGTACTGTGTAATAGTTGTTTAATCTTGTATTATTAATAACTTCCTATACCTAAAATCAATATTTAATGAGAAAATTGTGTTTTTTTTTGAAAAATAAGACAAGATTTGACTTTCGGTCTTCTTCTTATATTATGATGGCTCTGATACGAGGCAATTGCCTTTTAGTCTCGCAATAGAAGGCATTTATCATTAAAAGTATCAAATCTGTGTGCTACAGTATGGGATTTCTGTCGCATAATAATAAGTACCTATTACGTTTATTTACAAATCCTTTACTTTTAAAGGTAGCTTCATCAGATAATCAAATTTTAGTTAAATGTCCTAATCTTCATGAACTGTATTAAGCATATGTATTGCGGTTTGAATCACCCTGTATGTTGACAAAAATATTTTGAAAATGTGCGTTACAATGGCCCCCATCTTATGTAAAAAAAAGAAATAAAAATCAAAAACCAAAAACGTAATAGGTAAAAAGCTTTTTTGGAGGCCTGGGTCACTCTCTATATAGGTATGTATAAAACTAGTAGCCTAAGAATTATTTACAGTTCGTCCCATTCTAAAAAAAGTTAAACACACCGTACAAATAACTCTAGGAAGATGTATTTGTACGGTGGTAAAAATTGTCTAAACAAGGCCGAAGGGGCAGATATAATAAAGCAATAAAATGTAAAAAAGGTCGGGTAAACACCTTTGTTTATTTGTTGAGCAAAATTCCTTTAGAATATCGTATATAATGACTAAAATACGACGCAATTTTAAGAAAAAAATGTCACTTTCTGGCTTATAATAAAGTTTCAAATGTAACGTTTATATTCAAATTTGTTATGATCTACATCAGTTAGGTAGTAATTGAGACGAATTATAATCCAATTACCGGCTACTACGTTCTTTTTTTAAGAGATCAAAATTCAACAAATATAATTAGAAATTATTTTAATTGTGAGAGGCTCCCTTGTGGGACGCCTATGTACGATTACGGCGCGGCGGAAACAATACCTACCTATGAAAAGACAAATTCGGGTAATTTGAGCTTTTTGTCCACACATTTGACACTGTCGTACCATATTGAAAATTCGCAGATTCAAAAGTACATTAAACAAAAACAAAAACTACTGAAAAACACTGAAAAGTTCACTTTGGACTTGATTCCGACTTCAAACACACCGTAAGCTAAACGTAGTACCATAGAGAAAGTTAATAGTTTAGAGAGTGGTGAATCGCGTGGTAAAATGTTGGGAGATTGCGCTTTTAGCGCCCTCTACTTGGCTACAGGTACGAACTATGAAAGAGCGGGAGATTTAAATTATTATTATACTTATTATTTTTAAGGCAATTAAAACTAAGAGTGCCCTTAACCAAAAACAGTGAAATAAATGGAGATACCTACTCAATTTTTATATTATCATGATATTAAAGGATATAAATACAGCATTTATAATCCTTTTACACCTTTTTAATCAAAGTCTTACACGCTAATATAAAATTTGACTATCTCCATTTATTTCACTATTTTTGGTTAACGGCACTCTTAATTTTAATTTTCCTTTTTTTATGGGAAAATGATTAAATGGGAAGAATTGAATGGGAATGGAAAGAGTGACCAATTATTGTATTTTGTATTAATTTATAATACCCCTATTCTACTAAATATCTAGCTACATTGTACTTACAGTTAAATAGCTACATTGTACTAGTTATATACATATTTACAGTTTTATGATGGCTATTATTTCTTTTCATTGTGCTATCTATTGATTCGATCCGACTTGAGTACTATACCTCGAGATGGCTCCAGGAATTATTTATCTTTACAGGCCTAGAATATGAAGATTCACAGTAGAATTTTTGGTTTTACTGCCTATTAGAAACAAACCTACCCCCCTACATCACGGGACATATAATTATGCCTTGTTCTCGGCCATGATATTCCTTCCATTCTATATCCAACATCCAACTTAGCAGACAGCAGACCTTCTGGTTCACAACAGGGCCTAGACTGGCCGGATGATATTTTAACAGAATAGCCCTTGATATCTCTTTCACACTTTCATTTAATAATTAAATAGGAGGGCTGGATGGTATAATTTCTAGAAAGAATAGCCTGTGAAATAAAAACTTCTGCGTGGACATTATCTTTCTTACCTTTGTCTGCTATTTTTTAATAAAAAACAACTGTTTAGTTTGCACAAAAATAAAATTAACAATCAAAAATTTCTTAAAAAATGATCAAGCGTTTGTACTACGCCGTGTGCCGGTTTTTGAACAAACAACAAACAAAAAAATGAGGTTAGCGGCGTTGCCAATGTCAATTTTCTAAACTATCCAAAAATCTAAATTAAACTCGCCAATTTGGGGAGAAAAATGTCCAGATTCACCAAAAATTCCCCATATGATTATTTTAACAAAAAAAAATAATTTTAATAAAAATACAATATTTATTATACATATTAGAGGGATTAAACTGTAAATTGACTCCTTGTTTTTTAATCCCTTCCCTAGTAGTCATTAAATAATTTGAGGTCACTAAATTTTCTTTCAACTGAAGCATTTGCAAAGGGAAGCATAAGTAAAAAGCAGATTATAATTTTTAAGTTGGGAAAGATATAGGTATCGTCCCGCTCCGTTTTTAAAGCTAAAAATTTTACGCCATTTTCAATCAGCAATAAAATGTTGAAACTCCCCTTATTTTCGCCGCCTATTGCTAATCCCCACAAAATTCCCAATCGGCTCCGGATTCCCCAAAATTAGGGAAATTCCCCACAAATTGGCAACGCTGGAGGTTAGCGTGTTCTTTCTGAATATGCTAAGACTAACGGACTAGTGTCGAAACACAGATAGCTAGATGGACGTATTTCGGCACTTGGGTCGATGCGCTACAGGTACATTTGCCTGCGCGTCGTATGTCTTCTGGCAGTCTTTTAATTTTTCTGTTTGTCTATGCGTAGTACGCTATAACGGACCATGGGCCGTCGCGAGGGGTGGTGGGACGGACGGCTCATTTCATTCTGGAAGACTAGCAGCGACGTTGCCAATAGTTCTAGACGTTTCAGCACATTAAACAGTAAACATGTCCTTTAATAGTAACGCATATATCCTCTGGTTAATAACCATATTATTACGCATGCATCTTTAAAAATAAACTATTAATTTTATTAAGAAATTGAGATTTCTTGATATCCGGTGAAGGTTTTAAAGTAACCTTTTCTGCAAATCAAACTAAGTAGATAGGCGCAAATTTGATATGTGGCAATGTCGCCTTCTCTATCTCAGTTGGTTTTTACAGTACGTAGACAACCTCCGAATGTTTGATCGGGTTAAAATGCATAATGTGATATCTGTTCTTCCTAAATCTATGGGTAAAGCGAATTTATGAAATTTATACCCTTAGGGAGTAGAATAGGGAATTAAAGTTTGCTGTACGAAAATGCAATACTATAACATTATAAACCAGACAGTATAAAATTTTATACAAGAGTTTATTTAGTGACATCATAACGAAATATATCTTCCTCAATTATCCTTCAAAGAATAAAAAATAACCTATAAAGAGAGTACTAGTGCCCTTAATAAATAAAAAAAAAGATGAAAAATAAAAAACATCTATGCTCACTAGCTATAAAGAAGTAAAAAATCATTTAAATCAATGCATGAACGATTCGAGGTGTAACGCGAACGTAGTCGCGCGAAAAAGCTAGTAATTTATTAAATTATCTTATTTAACTCATTAATTTTCATTGAAAAGGAATTTTTGTAATTCGCCACTATATTAGTTAAAAACTAAGAAACTCATATCAAATTTAAGTTTTGCGATTTTGACTTATACTTTTTACAAAATCTGAACACGTTTTAAAAGAAAAAAAGTTTTTGATAATATTTGTGTAGATTGACTACAAGTTGTATAACATAAATTTCTACGACCGGTCTACCTAGTGGTCTGCAGCATCGCGTTGTGGTGCAAACGTTGGCCTGTTAATCTGTGACGTGACGCACAACAGCCAAGAAAAACAGAAGCGTGGCTAAGAATTTAATAATTTAAAAAAAAAGTCTTTTAGATACAGTAGTAGGTATTAAAAAGTTTTGTGTTTAAATGGGGTTTGCCTTTAACATTAAAACATTATATCGTAAAGTGTAACTTTCCGTAAGAATTCTTTTTTTTTTGCTTGCTTGTTTTACGGATAGGTGCAATCGCATAATTATTATTGATAATGTTTTATTTAATTTTAACATTACTACTTTTTCAGTGAATCTTTAAATCTGTTGTTTTTTGTTAAGTTCGTTATTTAAACATATGTATGTAATACACTCATATTAACACTAATCATATTTTTACGTTTTTATTCATCATTTTCAATGCCCCCCCGGTTGCATCTTTGTAAAGGACTGTGAATTTTTTATTACTATTGGGTGATTTTAAATAATTTTCTATTAATTAATATTAAAATATTTGATAGGTAATATAGTTTATTTCAATAAAATTTGTTTTTATCGATAAAATCGTTCGAATTCGTTTTTTTGTCGCATTCCATTTAATCGTTTGGATAAATTCGCTTCGCATATCTCGCAGTTCTTGGCTGTTTTTTTCGATTCTAAATTATTGAAATAAATTGTATTTTTACTTGAGAATATTTTTAAATTTTAGTAAATTGATACTAAAAATAAAATCTTATTTGCTAATAAATATTTTTTGGGTTCATTTTGATTAAAATATTAATTAAAAAACACACATAGATAAATTCGTTTCATTAATTTTTCATTTTTTTTTGTTTCATAAAAAGATAAAATGGCAGCACAATCTAATAAAATTAAACAGTTTTATTCATCTAGACAGACTGCTTCTTCTAAATTAGAACAACTCGCTATTTTTGCAGATAATGCATCACAAGATAAAACACAGCTTATACAATTTAAAATTCGTTATGAGCAAATTGATAATATATATGAAGAGTTCTACAATAATCATAACGCTCTAATTGCTTTATTGTCTTTAACAGAAAACCCTAATTTAGAGGTAGAAGAGTCTATTCGTAAAATGTTTGATGATAGATATTTTTTAATTCGCACAACTTATCATGGTTTATTCAATAAAGATATAAAACCAGAGACAGATCAATGTAAAGTTTTTCATCAAACTAATTTGCAATTACCAAAAATAGATTTGCCTAAATTTTATGGTGATTATTCTGAATGGCCTGCATTTATAGATTTATTTAAATCATTGGTACATTTAAATAGTTCGGTTCCAAAAATTCAAAAATTTCAATACTTGCAATTATCTTTAGGAAAAGAACCTCTCTCTCTAATAAAATCTTTAAATTTAAGTGAAGATAACTATGATATTGCATATAAAAGTTTGGTCAATCGTTATGAAAATGTTCGCTTATTATCAAGTTCGTGTTGGCAGCAAATTACTGATTTACCTAAGTTAACTTCAGAAACTCCTGTTGAATTAAGAACATTACTAAATGTTTTTAATGAGAATTTAGAAGCGTTACGAAATTTAGGTTTACCCGTAGATTCGTGGGATTTTGTTCTTTTTCATATTGCTATTGCCAAGCTTGATATGTCTACACTAAAAAGATTTGAGTTAGAACATAGCTCAACAAATATACCAACTTTCGAAAGTTTAAAAACTTTTTTAGAAAAACAGTGTGTAGCTTTAGAATCGTTTGCATTCACTACTCAAAAATCTGACAAAAAATCATTTTCTTCTCATAGTTCCAAGGAAAAATTCGTTCGCAATAAAAAATCGTTTTTTACTATTTCAAGCAAATCTAATTTCAATAATTCTCAAAATGCAAGCTATTAGGCCATCCTATATATCGTTGTAGTTCATTTCTGGAAAAATCACCTAAAGAGAGATATTCAATAGCAAAACAACATAAACTTTGTTTGAACTGTCTCTGTAATAATCATAATGTCGCTTCGTGTAGTTCTCGTTCTGTTTGTCACTCATGCAAAGGCAACCACCACACTCTTTTGCATTTTTCTACCGAAAATCAAATCGAAAATCAAGATGTAATATCGCCTCCCACGCCTAAGGATTCTGTTGCTGGTTCTCTACATACATCTCAAATTAATCCTATTCCAGGCACTTCTGGTTCTTCTCAAGTAAACTCGTTAATTAGTCTCTTATCGTCAGGCTCGCCTGTTATTATTTCTACCGCTCTCATCGAAATTCGCGATGAATATGGAAACTTCCATAAAGTCAGAGCTATAATTGACTCCGCTAGTGAATGTAGTTTCATTACGGAGAAATGTGCCAATAGGTTAGGATTGTTCAAACAAAAAATCAATTTATCGATATTCGGAGTTGGTCAAGTATCGTCTACCGCAACCAGCTTCATCTCGTCTCAAATTCGCCCATGCAACTCATCGTCGTCGTCATCTCTATTAATCGAGGCAGTCGTATTGCCTAAAATTGGAAAGCCTACTCCTTCCTCGCCTTTAAATCTCGATTGTTGGCCTCATCTTTCCGGTATAAAGCTAGCAGACCCCTATTTTGGAAAACCTGCTACAGTTGATCTACTACTAGGAGCAGAATTATATCCCTTTTTATTAAAGGACCAAAGAATTCTTACTCATAATCCCAAAATGCCTTCTGCTATTCTCACTATTTTTGGTTGGGTTCTCAGTGGTTATGCTTCCCCACCAGATTGTGTAAAAACTAGTTTACGCAGTGTGGTGTGCTCAGAAGATTTTCAAGATTCCATGGATTCATTCATTAAAAGATTCTGGGAGATTGAGGAACTGCCACAAAAAATATTTCGTTCTTCGGTAGATGAGTTATGCGAAAGCATATTTCTTAAATCTCTCTCGCGTTGTGATTCTGGTCGTTTTATCGTGGGCTTACCATTTCGACATATCTCGCCAATTTTCTCTGGTTCTCGCTCACTCGCATTTCGTCGTTTGCTTTCACTAGAAAAGCGATTACAAAATTCTTCTCTCTATGACAGTTACTCTGAAGCATTACAGGAATATTTGTCGTCAGGATATATGGAAAAAGTGTCTGCTCCTCTTCGGATGAAGGTCATTTCTATTATCTCGCTCATCAACCTGTAGTTAAACTCAGTAGTGCTACTACTAAAATTCGAGTAGTATTTGATGCTTCGGCTAAAGATTCCAAGGGACAGTCCTTGAATGATAGTCTTTTAACGGGAGAGAAATTACAAAAGGATATATTCTCAATATTGTTAAAATTTCGCATTCATAAAATCGTATTCACTGCAGATATTAAACAAATGAATCGGCAGATTTGGATAGAACCAAAGCATACGGATTATCAACGTATTTTGTGGCGGTTCTCTCCTTTCGAAGACGTTCAAGACTACCGTTTGAAAACTGTCACCTTTGGAGTTAACTCATCTCCATTTCTAGCTCTTCGCACCATTCAACAGCTTATTGCAGAGGGAAAAGCTTCATTTCCACTAGCTGCAAAAGTCCTAGAAACTGACATTTTTGTAGACGATGTTGTAACAGGCTGTTCATCGGTCGAGTCTGCATTACAATTACAGCAAGAGCTTGTGACATTATGCAGTTTTGGAGGATTTGAACTTAGAAAATGGTCCAGTAACTCACAAATTCTTTTAGATAAAATCGCGTCATCTGTGTGTCACGATTCTTCTTTTTCTTTTGATTTTGAAAAGGACATGGTTCTCAAAATTCTTGGTCTTCAGTGGGTTCCATTGCAAGATTATTTCACATATAAAGTTGATATTCTGGAAAGGCCATGTACAAAAAGGCACGTTTTATCAGAGCTGGCAAAAATATTCGATCCATTGGGATTTCTATCACCTCTCACTTTTTTCGCTAAATATTTGATTCAACAACTCTGGGTTTTAGGTATAGGGTGGGATGAAAAACCGCCCGATCGCATTTTGGAAATTTGGGAAAATTATAAATCCCAACTGCATCTCATTTCGTCTCTTAATGTTCCTCGTCGCATCACTTGTGATGATGTCATATACTACGAACTTCACGGGTTCTGTGACGCATCAGAAAAAGGTTATGCGGCTGTTGCTTACCTTCGTGCTCTTTCTCATAATTCTCAATATCGGGTCTCTTTAGTGAGCGGAAAATCAAAAGTTTCGCCCGTAAAACGAATCTCTCTTCCTCGACTGGAGTTATGCACTGCAGTCTTATTGTCTGATCTTATTGCAGCAATCTCAAACACGCTGGAAAACAATCTTAAGTTTTGTAAGCTTTATGCGTGGTCAGATTCTATGGTAACTATTTCTTGGATTAAATCTTCACCTGATCGTTGGAAAACATTCGTTGCCAATCGAGTAAGCCATATTCAAGATATTCTTCCACCTGCTTGTTGGAATTATGTGGAATCCAATAAGAACCCTGCTGATTGTGCTTCGCGAGGTTTGTTACCAGAGGATCTAGTAAGTCACTCCCTATGGTGGGCGGGACCAGCATGGCTTAAAGAGCCACAAAACTGTTGGCCTTCTTTTAATCACTCTGTAGAGCCTAGTTCTTTGTCCATAAAGGAGGAAGAAAAGGTAACCCCTTTGAGAATAGCCGTTTCTATAGATTTTTTCGATAGTTTATTGTCCAAATACTCATCTCTTAGGACTATACAACGCGTTCTTGTTTATATCTCTCGATTTGTTCATAATCTTCGACATCCCAAGGATAAACTTTGTGGATATATCATTACTAACGAGTTATATTCTTCTCTCATGTTGCTTATTAGAAATGTTCAAGCTCAATCATTTGAGCACGAAATATATTGTATTCAAAGTGGTAAGACATTGTCTAAATCTATGCGTAAGCTCTCCCCCTTTCTCGATAGCTCGGGTGTTCTCAGGGTGGGCGGTCGTTTAGGTAATTCAGGTCTCAACTTTTCTCAAAAACATTCCGTCTTGCTACCTCGTCAACATCGGTTGACTGAATTGATTATAGAACAGTACCATAAGCAATATTTGCATGTTGGATTGCAAACGTTGCAATTTCTATTGTCTCAAAATTTTTGGATTTTGTCAGCTAGAAGGGCTATTTCCAAAGTCATTGCTAAATGCATTAAGTGTTTTCGTAATAGTCCTAAAATTTCTCAACCTCCAATGGGTCAGCTACCATCTGTTCGAGTAAATCAAGCTAAGCCTTTTCAAGTAGTTGGTGTGGATTACGCGGGACCTCTTTTTATAACTTTAGGAAAACATCGGGGTGTAAAATCTCAGAAGGCGTATATTTGTCTCTTTGTTTGTTTTACCACAAAAGCATTACACGTTGAATTGGTTAGCGACCTCGCCAGTCATGCTTTTCTTGCCGCGTTACGTAGATTTATTGCTGGACGTGGTAGGTGTAACCAGATATTCTCTGATCGAGGCACTAATTTTGTAGGCGCCAAGAGTGAAATTCTCAAATGTATGGAAGATGCATGTGTTGAGGAAAATTTGACTTGGACATTCAATCCCCCTTCTTCGCCTCATTTTGATGGATTATGGGAAGCAGGGGTAAAATCCTTTAAAACTCATCTTTTCAGAGTCATTGGGGATCAACGATTAACGTACGAAGAACTTTATACGGTTTTAGTTCAAATTGAAGCTTTGTTGAGTTCAAGACCATTATGTCCCTTAAGCTCTGATCCCAACGACTTATCTGTCCTAACTCCAGGGCATTTCTTGACTTTAGCTCCACTTTCTAGTATTCCAGATCCCGATTTGACTTCTACTAATGTCAATCGACTCACCCGATGGCAATTAATCCAGAGAATCCAGCAGGATTTTTGGCGTCGGTGGCATCGTGAATACTTGCATCAATTGCATCAAAAATTAAAGTGGAACGAAACTACTA
Organism: Sitophilus oryzae; assembly: GCF_002938485.1. NCBI lineage: Eukaryota > Metazoa > Arthropoda > Insecta > Coleoptera > Curculionidae > Sitophilus > Sitophilus oryzae. Next base: position 6,801,330 of record NW_022147434.1, on the reverse strand, counting down.
GTTCGATAGTTCCCGGCACATTGGTGTTAGTGAAACAAGAAAACAATCCACCCCTTAAATGGCCTCTCGCCAGAGTGGAAAAATGTCATTTAGGTGCGGATGGTATATGCAGAGTAATAACTCTCAAAACTCAACGAGGACAATTACAGCGACCGGTTGTTAAAATTTGTCCTCTTCCTCTAAATTAGTTAAAATATATATATTTTGGTGGGCGGTATGTTCACGCATCTCATTATTCTTTTTTTTTGTTTTCTTTAATTGGGTTTGGGTTTACACTATTTAATCATTTGTACAATATGAGTGATGTGCAAAAATAAGTAGTTTAATTTTTTGATTATTTTTCTTTACATTATTCGATTATTAATTGTTTGGTTGAGAATGATCACATAAATCATTAAATTAAATTCACTTTCGTTTCAAAATTCAAACTTAGATGATTTCTCTATTGCCCAGTGCGCGCGATCATAGTGCGCGTACTACCAGAAGACCTTCGCAATTCGGCCGGTGTGTAGAGAACAAGTCGCAAACACTAGTGCAGAAATCCGACACTGTTTCTATTTTTCTGGTACTATTTTTTCGCAACAACGTTACGTGCATCCAAAGAGTGTGGGCAAAAAAAGGGTAAGTCATTTGAGTGCCCTGGTATATTTATTTCTCAATATTTTCTTTTTTTCAATTCTCTTTTCGTTCAATTTCGCAACAGTTCCCTAACAAATCTCTTTACGATACTTCCTACATGTGTACATATTTTTTGTATCGTTTTTTTTGCTGTCCTGTAAAATTAGGAATAACGGAGTTAGCTCGAAGCACTATGCGATGTACTGCCACTCTATTTCTTATTTACTAAAATTTTGGTTAAAAACACTATATCACACCATATAAGCGATCTTCATTTCACAGTCATCACTGACGCCCGTTTTTATTCGATCATATTATACATAGTCTATCCAACGCATCAACGGATCCCAGTTGGATCACTGACAGTGACAGTTTTGTCTGTCATTTAATTTACAGGCAAATTGTATTTCTAATCATTCTTTGGATGTCGTCTGTCGAAATCATCTCTGAATCGCTGTAACTATATACCAGGAGTTTTTCAAAAGTGGCCTACCCCTATAATATTTTTATTTTTTTAGATAAAAAAACAAGATTTTGTATGCATATGGCATAATTTAGCATATTTCGCATATGGCATAATTTAGAATTGATTATTCAATTGTATTCGGTCACTTCTTGTTTCACACAAATGACTACTTTTACTAACTTTTGATTTTTAAATAACACCCTCGGTATTTTTTTGATTCATTTGACAGAAAATTTAATTTTGAATAGAATAACCTCGAGAATAACATATCATACAGACAGAGGGGGTGCCCATGGGACCATGCATGGGCTCGCCCTAAAATCTATAAATTGGGTTAAATATTATGGTTTTGGGTTTAAAATGGCGCTCTAAAAAGCATATTCTACATTACTTTTTATTTGGGCCCCCCTTAAATAAATTCCCGTATCCGCCCCTGCATACAGGGTTGTTCACCACATATGACACGGGGTATTGTAGCTAAACGATTAGATTTTTACAAATTGTAAGTTTTGGGTTCGTTGAAGTTGGCTAGTTATTATAGTTGTATTTTTTTTAAATGGAACACCCTGTATGTTATTCTATTTCTAAATTCTACGATTGAAATAAAGGTAAATTTGATTAACTTAAACCTTACCGTTTTTGAAATATTTTCAATTTTGTGAAATTGCCGTAAAAAATTTAAGGTTTCATTTCTCCAAGTGTATCATAGTTTTTAAATACTGAATATTATCAATTGATCAGATAGTGGTGTTGCAATAATAAAAATTATACTACCTTAAACAGAGTGGCCAAAAATTTATACTAAATAATTATTTAATATAAAGTTTTAGCCGTTTAAAGCTATAGTAATTAGCTTTAAACGGCTTCAATTTAAATGGAACACCCTGTATATTTTACGTGAATCAGATGCAATTTTAATTATCTATCAAATCGTATTATACTGTTTTTTACCTATCTCTTCAAGTTTTCGTAGAAATGCATTTTCTTATAATTTAGACATCATTTATCACTATACCCATGGAATATTGACATTTTAGATTATTTTAAATCAAAATATAATATGTACAAAATGAACAGGTGGTAAAAATAATAATATTGCAAGCCCATTTGTTTACAAAAAGAAAACTATTTCAATCTTTGTAAAAATTATTTCCACATAAAAATTAGTTAATTACATACTTAATTATTATAATTCATAAATAAATGTGGTTTCGACTCAGAAATCAATATATTAATAAGTTATGAAAATGAACGTCTATCATAAATAAGCATTCGTCAAAAATTAAATAAAATTTATAAGGTCTTACTTTTTATCACAGTGTGGATTTGGATTAAATGTGGATTTGGAATCAGAAATCAATATAATAATAAGTTATGAGAATGAACGTATATGTTATTATAACTAAGCATCCGTCAAAAAATGAAATAAAATTTTTAAGGTGTTACTTTTTACCGCACTGTCTAATACACATACAAAATTCAGTTTTTTAGTATTTGGAGCTATTATTATTAATCAACGTAAACAGTCAATTAATGTAGTTTGAATACTGGGATCATATTAACTGGTCCTCTTTAACAAAAATATTTAAACAGTTTTTTTTTTATTTTTTAATGAAATAAGCCATCTATAGCGACAATATTAGTATCCGTACTTTCTGAAAATTTGTTACATCTTTAAAAATAATCTAAAATGTCCAAAAATTATTCCATGGGTATATAGTGATAAATGGTCTAAATTATAAGAAAATGCATTTTCTACGAAAACTTGAAGAGATAGGTAAAAAATGGTGTAATACAATTTGATAGACAATTAAATTGTGCATCTGATTCTTATAAAATATATAGGATGTTCCCTTTAAATTAAACAAGTTATTGTCGTTTAAAGTGAGTAATTATTTATTATAAATTTTTAGACACTCTGACTAAGGCAGTATTTTGTTTATTATTTGACAACATATCTGATGAATAAATAAACTTCAGTAAATATTTAGTATTAAAAACTTTGATAGCCTTGGAGAAATAAAGCCTAAAATTTTACAGCGATTTCATAAAATTGAAAATGTTTCAAAAACGGTAAGATTTAAGTGAGATAAACCTTAATCAAACTTACCTTTATTTCAATCGTAAAATTTAAAATAGAATAATATACAGGGTGTTTCTTTTAAAAAAATACAACTATAATATTTTTTACTTATTTGGGACACTCTGTATCCTGTAAATATTTTTAAATTGTAGCTCTAATAGTTACTTCAACGAACCCAAAACTTACAATTTGGAAAAATCTAATCGTTTAGCCACAATACTCGTGTCGTATGTGATGAACAACCCTGATGTACATCAACTTTTTATATTTTCGATTAAAAAAATAGCCTTTTAAATTTTTAATAAGATGACATAAATCGGGATTGATCGACGTATTTAATTTGTTTGAGTCACTTCCTGTTTTACCGGAAATTATACTTTTCTTTCTTTTGGTTTTTCAATGGTACTCTCAGTATTTTTTACTTTATTTGATAGAAAATGACATTCTAAATAGAATGACAGATCATGTGTGAAGTTTTGACATTTTCAATTAAAAAAATTCTTTGAATAAGAAGACTAAGGAAGGAGCATATCAAAAATCTTAGGTACACCGCGATGGGCCTCAAATATGGCCGACTTAAATTCCGGTTTATCAGTGTCGTTCTAATTTTATTTAAAAAATGTAAAACTATGATTCATCAAAAAAAAATGATCAAACTTTTTATTAAAAGTTGTGCACTGTTTGAGAAACAATCATGTCCTCAATTGCCATTGCGTCAATTATTATCGTATATACCCTAGACGATGTCGATTATACCAAAAAACGAAAAAGAAAACAAAGAATTTGGATGAAAGAACTAAAATATTGCACAACGAAGCGCAACACAAAGATACACTACACAACGCGTTGCGCGAACAGTCCTGTTGCACAAAAGAATTCATATATTCTTGAAACTCATCAAACAATTGCGCAACGCATCAAACACTATCATACATTGGCAACTCGTTGCGCAACAACCTGCATTGCGCAATTTGTTTGATAATGTATGAGCCGCGCCGGCTGTATCTCAGAAACTACTTATCGTATAACTTTGGGAAAAAAATCTAAGTAAAGTAAATCGACCAAGAGAAATCGCTGGAAATTATCTTCAAGTTCGAAAAATGCCCGCTAGGGGGCGTTTCTCTAATAGCCAATCAGAAAACAGGGTTTTTCTCAAAAATATGCAGGTGAACAGGTATTTTAAATATTACTATTGTAGTCATCGATAAATTTGTAATTTTTTTGATATAGAGTATTTTGCTCTATCTCATAAAATAAAGTGGTGGGGGAAGGTTAAACTTGCTTTTATTAAAATAAGCATAACTCTGGTTTGGGATAAGCGATTTCAGCAAACTAGGGCTCGTTTAAGGTTGTCGCCCACTAGACCGCGGCGCGACGCGGCGCGGCGCCATGTGGAAATTTCTTTTGTCTGCTTGCCATGTATTTAAATGGACCAACGCACATTAGAGAGCGCAGCGCAGAAGCGCGCCGCGGGATTTCCGTCAAGAAGTCGGAATACTTCTCTAGCAACTTTTTTCCGTCTCCCGCGTTTCGGCGCGTTGCAGTGTGCGTACTCACAAGGGAAATAATTTTGCATTCGAGTCTTTTCAGTTGGCTTTTTGACTAGGAACTAGTGATATGTATCAATGGCAGAAAGTATTTTAAAGGTAAATTAGGCAAATCGATTTTCATAAAGGAATATGATATTTTTTTTAGTCTTCCCTCACTAGAGACAGATATGGACGAAATGCCTTTCTATCAAAGATTTAATATAATTGAGGGGTGTAGAGGCAAAACTGGCAATCTCCACTTTTTAACAAAAGTGACAATCTCCAATTTTTAAATTCTAATTACCTAAATATATAAAAAAGATCAGGGTTTTTTTGACCACATAACTAATATACACATCAGAATAAATAAGAATTATCAAAAATATTAGTAATTTGTCTCTTCTGAAAAAATATGATGAGTAGATATACCCGGTGTTTTTTCTTCTAAAACCCTCAATTGAGGAGTGCGTAAAATGTTTCCTTTATATTTTGTAATACTGAAAAAAATGATTTTGTCTTTTATTAAATCTGGAAAAAGATGGTAAAATTCTCCAAACTTCTTTCTTTTTTTGTTAATCGTATGAGTCCAAACTTTTCCTCACCCCCTCTTCCTCTTCCTCTGTTAGAAGAGCACAAAAAATACGCTTTCGTCCGTACTTGAACTCATTGCTTTAAAAACTAAACTACAGTAAGTAAAAAACACTTCGACTATAACTAAATAGCGTTGCCGCGTTTCAAAAGCGCGCTATAGTGGGCGCAGTCCCTTCGCAGCCGGAAAAAATTCTCTTCCCAGCGCCGCGCCGCGCAGCGGTCTAGTGGGCGACAACCTTTAAAAGAGCTTTTCTTCCTTAATGATCTCCAGTATAAATTTTGTTTCCACAATTTTTTTCGTGGTAGCTAGAGGGCGCTGTTTGACATCATAACAGATATTGCACTTTTGCATAAAAAAAATAAATATGATGCTATATTTTTCGTTGCACAGTTAAATAGAGCACAACATTTCCAAAATATCAGCGCAAACCGCAACTTTCTATCTGCTCTCTAACCGGAGCTTTGTTGTTTTATTTTACGTTGTGAATAAATGTTGGTAGTTATTAAAATTGTTATAAAAATATATAATTCTAATAAAAATAGATAAGTTATAATAAGTATTTATTAACACAAAAATCCGATAAGCTACTGAAGCAGGTAAGTCAAATTAACGTATCTAAATTCTTTGACATCTAATCTTTGACAAATAATAAATAAAAGCTAAAATGCAAAAAAATATATAATTTAGTTAATTTAAGTGAGTTTCATAAATGATCGGTTTACTACACGTATGTATATTATATAGTCACTTACTAGCGCGAAAAGTTGTTCCATTATTTCACTCAATTTTTGCCGAGATCTACCGCCGCTACACAACCAACTATTTTAGAGTCTTTTTCGATAAATCGCGATAGTGTCACTGTTAATTTAAGTTCTGCCACAATTTCCATCTAGATTTACTACCTTTATAAAACTATCAGTAGTAGAATAATAAATAACATAAAATAAGCTCCATAAAGACTGACAAATCCACAAAATTTCAAATCAAATTCAAATGTGTCAAATGAATCGTCAAACAGAACTGTCAAGGATCCCCACCCTAGAGAGCTTTTATGGTGCCTTTTCCGCCCACCATGCATGAATACATGGATAGCATTATGCTCCTTCCTTAGTCTTCTTATTCAAAGAAAAAATTCAATTTTAAATTTCAATGTAGAATCAATGGCTGTGTTAATACTACTAATTTATAATCAAGGAGACTTGGAAAAATAAATTTGATCGTCTAGTATTTTGGCATCATTTTTACTCCTAATAAAACCGAGAATAAAATAATATACTATTTTTTAAGCGAAAGCGATTAAAAAATACTCGCTCCTTGATTAAAAAATGCTGAGGGTACCATTTAAAAATCAAAAGTTTTAATCATTTCTAGTGAAACAGGAAGTGAAAACACAATCCAACAAGTGACCGAAAACCGTATAATTTTTATATTTTTTCAGAAAAAAAACGAGATATGTATGTTAGTATATATGACATAATTTAGGATTGATTGACGTATTAAATTGTTTTGGTCACTTTCTGTTTTACCGGAAAAGACCGCAACTTTCGATTTTTTAAAATGACACTCTCGGTATTTTTTTACTTTATTCATAGAAAGTGGCACTATAAATAGAATGGCATGTCATATGTGAACTTTTGACATTTTCGCTTATGGTTTATTTTAAATTGTAACATGCGGTTCATCACGACAATTTGACTCGAAGTACCAAGTGTGTGCACTCTTGTTCCATTTGAAAAAATTAAGATATGATTAAAAATACGATTTGGACATCTTTTAACCGGCCAGGACAAGATCCGAAAAACATTAGACGATCAAATCTATTTTTTCAAGGCTCCTTGATTAAAAATTAGGGTTGACACTTTAAATTGAAATTTAAAATATGATTTTTTAAACGAAAATATTAAAAGTTGACTATAATATGTCATTCTCTTCAGATTATCATTTTCTATCGAATAAAGTAAAAATATGCCGAGGGTACCATTTAAAAATCAAAAGTTGTAAAAATTTCCGGCGATACAGGAAGTGACCAAAAACAACTGAATACGTCAGTGAATCCGAATTTATATGAAATACTAATATACCAAATCTCGTTGAAAAATCGGTTTATATGAAAAAATACAAAAAGTTATAGGTGTGAGCTACTTTTGAGACATACCCGGTATACTAACATACCAAATTTCGCTTTTTTATCGAAAAAAATCAAAATATTATAGAGGGGAGTAACTTTTGGAAAACACGCGATATAAGACTATAGTACAAAGGATATTGGCTACGAAATATATTTTCTATACCGGGTGCGTCTCAAAAGTGGCTCACCCCTATAACTTTTTTATTTTTTCAGATAACATTATGTTAGTAAATGTAGGTAATGTAGGTATGACATAAATTAGGATTGATTGACGTATTCAATTGTTTTCTGCCACTTCCTGTTTCACCGGAACTCACTACCACTTTTGATTTTTAAATGGCACCCTCGGTATTTTTTTACTTCATTTGATAGAAAATGACACTCTGAATAGATTGACATATCATGTCAACTTTTGACATTCGTCAATATTTGGATGAAAATTGGAGTTTGGGAGTTTTTTGACATGTAAAATTTGATTTTGATGCCAATATGTCTCCTATTTGTATTGGGCGCCACCTAAATGTGTTTTAGAGTGTAATAACTTTTCGTCCGTATATATAAAAACTACTGAATAAAATAATATACATTTCCGTGACATTTCACGTAAAAAATGTATCTTGGTAAAAATCGCTTCGAGCAACCGTTCTCAAAATATTTAGAATGGAAATAGTCAATAACATGTCATTATTGACAAAAGAGAAACACGTTAAGTAAATAGTTATTTGACTGAAATAATAAATTTGGGAAATTTTTATTTTTTTAAATTATTCATAAATTTTCTGCAAAAAAATGACGATAAAACCGTTTCTGGTGAACTTTTGACACAAAAACATTTCAAATTTATGATTTCAGTCTAATACCTACCTATTTAATTAACATGTTTAATTTATGTGAATGATTCTCATAGGTATTGATAATTTCGATTTTAAATAACTCGAGAACCATTACTCGTAGCAATTTTTACCAAGAGACCTTTTTTTACGTAAAAAACGTTGTGAATGTATATTTTTTTACTTTGTAGTTTTATATAGGTACGGACAAAAAAAGTGATTACTCTTCAAACCAGTTAAAACATATTCGGGCGCCATGGTGGCGCCCTCTACAAGTAGGAGTCATATTGACAAAATGAAATTTCTAAAGGATAAAATATAATTTGCAATATTAATGGCATATATTTAAAAAAATAGCCACAATTAGGCTCCACTAGCAAAACCGTTGATTAAAACTATGCTCGCTACCGCCGTAGTTGAACCCATCTAAAAGGTTTTTTTAACTCGAATAATAAATTACAATACAAGTTAGTCCTTCTGAAGATATCCATCAAATATTTACTTTTTTATTTTTATGTTAAGAATTTTCACAAATTATACTTTTAAACGAGCTTTTAACACTTTTAGAATAATTAAATAATAAGTTTTTCGTATTCTTGCTATTTAAATCTGTGTATTTGTAAGTACCAGTTGTTTATGATATTCTCCGATGGTGGCAGTACCGGCGGAGAATGCAACAAGCCTATAGACAGTGGCGGATTAGGCCTGTCGGGGACCCGGAGCGGCGAAGCTAAATGTGGCCCCCGGTCTGTTCAGATAATGATATACATCTAATGCACATTTTGTAAAAATTGAATGACGTATGTATAATGGTTGACAAAATTCAAGTATTTATACAGGGTGTCCTAGGCTGAGCCTGCATTAGAAGTTTCTAGGGAAGTACAATATCTAGATACGAGATTTTGTGCATTCATTGTTTCACAACGAGATCTATCGATTAAAAATATTTTCAGTATGGCTGCACTTTCGGAAGTACCGGAAGTTGACAGCAACTTTCTTATTTTAAATGGGTGAACCCATTTGTTATTACATACTTGAGTTCTCTGGAAAATTTTATGAATTTTGATATTAAACAATTTAATTATAACTCTATACCTAAAATGTTAACCGTTTTTGAGAAAAAAAATGTTTATAATTTTTGGAGGAAAAAACTGCCTGTCAAAAATATGTATATAGCCTAATAAACGTAAAATTTAGTGATTGTCGCAGCCACTGTACCATAAAGAGAAGACATATAGAAGACTATCTATGTCAAAATTTAAATTGTCCGAATGTCATATAATAATGGCCGCAGCTGTCATGGAATTGATAAAAAATTATCATAAATCATTTTTTTTTTCAAATGGAAATCCACTTTTTTTTTATTTCACTCGTGAAAAGGCTTTCGTTACTTTCGTTTGTAAAATTTGTTTGACTATTATTATTTATTATTACTTTTTGACTATACATGTTCCTGTGCCTAAAATAAATCGATTTTAAGTTATTTAAGATTTAGCTTTAAAGCGTATATTTTTCTTGATTTTAACCAGTAGCCTGTGACAGTATATTACCCATCATCATTTCCAAGCTAACTTTGCGCTGTTTTTTTTTCGATCGAACGGTATATTATTAAAATATCAACTATTAGATATCACTAAAGAACGAAAATAGGAGATATATTTATATTATAAATACACTTTTTAAACTTTAAAGCAGCAGTATTTATAATATAGGAAATTCAAATAATTCATTTTCCGACAGATGGAAATAAATTGTCTGACTGTTTGACACTTAATGTCAAAGGAAGCTAGATAAAACCAAGAAAAATATACGTTTTCAAACTAAATCTTAAATAACTTAAAAACGATTTATTTTAGGTATAGGAATATGTCTAGTTAAAACGTTACAAATTGAAAACCCTTTTCACTAGTGAAATAAAAAAGTGGGTTTCCATTTGAAAAAAAATATTTATGATAATTTTTTAACCGCTCAATTACATGACAGCTATCGCCATTATTATATGACATTTTAACAATTTAATTTTTGAAATAGATAGCCACATGTCTTTTCTTTATGTCACAGTGGCTGTGATAATCACTAAATTTGACTTTTAGGCTGTACAAATTTTTTTGACAGGTAGTTTTTTTCGTCCAAAAATTTTAAATATTTTTTTCTTAAAAATGGTTAATGTTAGATATAGTGTTTAACATCAATATTCATAGAATTTTACAGAGAACTTAAGTATGTAATAAAAAATAGGAGGCACCCATTTAAAATAAGAAAGTTGCTGTCAAATTCCGGTATTTCCGGAAGTGCCGCCATGTTGAAAATATTTTTAATCGATAGATCTTGTTTTAAAACAATGATGTGCAAAAAACCTTCGATCTAGATATTGTGGTTTTTCTAATGAAAAAACTTCTAATGCTTGCTCAGCCTGGGACAATCTGTATACTATAATAATTATAATAAAAGTGGATATAGATATAAATATGTTACTCATCAACAGTGCCGTCTTTACGTAGGGACCTGATGAGCCCTGGCGCGAGGAGTATTAAGGGCCCCAGCTCTAAAAAGGCTGCAGAAAAACGATAACATCAATTTTTTAAAGCTTATAATAATATTTTTAAATCGAAAAACGAATGCAATTTGATTTAATAAAACAAATAAGTGCAAATGTAAAGTGTTTTGGTGTATTGTGGTGAATTAGTGTTATATTTTGCTGTTGTAACACCAAAGGTTGCAATCCCAACTGTAATAAATTAGAAAAGTATTAAACATATATAATTTTGCTAACGAGTCATATACTAATTCACGCTCCTTGCAGTATTAGATCGGGATATCCCCGAGCGAATGTTCGTATGTATTTAATGACAACTTATGATAACAAATAGATGAAAATACCGCTTCCACATATGAGCCGCGTTACTTTCGCTACCGTTCCAGGGAAAAACCGCGACAAAATATCGCGATTTTGTAAGTCCTCCAAGATACGAGGGGCCCCTTCGCTGTCCCGTGGCTCCCGTTATAGGTACTAAAGCAGTAGTTCCCAAACTTATTTTTCTCGTGGGCCACTTTCAAAATTTTACTGGTTTCGGTGGACCCCCTGCTGCTACATTTCTACCACATTCTTAAAGTCGCCAAAAAATAAAAATTGTGTCACTTCTGAGTTCTGTCCCTATATTCCGATATGTAAAATAAAAACGAAAAATGGTACATTTTATATCACTTTATTTATTAAAAGAATAGAATTACAAGAAAAATATTAAGGTAATATAGGTTCAGGTCATAATTTTAATTAATGGGAAGGATGTATCTGATGGAGTGTCAGCAAACGATCAATGTTTGGCTTTATTTTTGTGAGCAATAACCGCAAATCCCCCGCTCTGTGATGTTTAATTTGCTCCTTTTTTTTTGTTAAGAGGTTTGTAACGGCACTAAAACTCCTTTCGATAAGGTATGACGAGGGAAAAGCTATTAAAAATTTCCTTGCGATTTCCCACAGTCCAGGATATTTTTCGGGTATTTCTGCTTGCAGCCAAAATGTTGGGTAGCCTTTTCTAAATTTCACCTTCAGCTCCTCATTAGTGCTTAGCTCGAGCAGCTCCTCTTGTAATACAACATTGGCCACTTCCGTTTCATCAAATGGATTTATGATCCATGGTGGTATATCCATCGTCAGTATATCTTCAAACCTGGTTTTGAAGTCATCATGCAGAGCACTTAAATGTTGACTGTAGGTATGGATATCCTCATCAATACATTCTACCTGCGACAAGTTTGGAAATTGAGAGAATTCGCGCCGACTAATGTTTTGCTTCATAAATTTCAATTTCCCAAGAAAAGCCGAAATTATCCCCTTTGTTTTTATTAAATTCAGGCTGTCCCCTTGTAACTGCAAGTTAATATCATTAAATTTTTTAAACAAATCTGTCAAATACGCAATGTCTGCTTTGAATTTGATCAAGTTTTCTTTTAAATCTGGATCTCTACTTTCTAAGAACTCTAATATGGAATCGAAAACAGAGTAAAATCTCGTTAAGCATGCACCTTTCGACAACCAGCGTACTTCAGTATGTAAGAGCAGTCGTTGGAAGTCTTCATCATTTTCGTCGCACAATTGAGCAAATAAACGCGTATTCAATGCATTGCTTCTGATTTTGTTGACAGCTTTTATTACAAAATGAAGAGATTGGTTCAACCTGTCACTTAAATGTTTTGCCACAAGATGTTGTCGGTGGATTACGCAATGAATAGCTGTAAGTCCTGGTATAATTCTTTTGAGATGACTTATAAACCCACGATATCGCCCGACCATTGCAGGAGCTCCGTCTGTTGCCACTGAAATAATGTTTGTAAATGGGATCGATTTTTCCGTAAAAAAATTACTCAGGACATTAAATATTGATTCGCCTTTAGTGTCAGTCTCCAAAGTTCTGGCAAATAGCAATTCTTCGTGAATTTCTTCCTCAACAATAAATCGGACATATGCCAATAGTAATGCTTCATTACTGGGTAACGTTGACTCGTCCAGTTGTATAGAAAAATGAGTTTTTTGCAGATGATTGCACAAAAAGCTTTCGATATCAGAGCTCATTTCATCAATGCGTCTTTGTACAGTATTGTTACTTAATGGAATTCTTTTTAGTACGTCAAATGGAGATTTGTGCAAAACAGTTTTTAAAACCTCTTCAACAGCGGGTAAAATTAATTGTTCTCCGATAGTGTGCGGTTTTCCAGATTTTGCTATAAGTAATGAGATATTGTAAGATGCCCGCAAGCCATCATCGTTACTTTGAGATGTTGAAGCGAACATACTGTGCATGGTGGGTCTCTTTCCATATTTTTCTTTCAATGTTTGAAAATATTTTAAATCTTTACCTATTTTATCAGTATGACACCTTTTTAGATGATCTTCGAGCTTTGATGGTTTCATAGAGTCATTGCTCAAAACTTTGTTGCATAATAGGCACATGGGCAATTGTTTGTCTGCCTCTGATGGAACAAAACCATATTTCAAATAATCGATACTATATTGTCGACATTTTTTCTTTGCTGTAGCCATGTTTCGTGTCAGTTACCTTACCTGTAAAAAATGTTTTAGTAACCAAGTTTTTTTCTGAATATAGGTATCACACCGCAGCCTTTGTCAGCACGCGGAAATAGAATTACGGCTTGTAAAGGGACCAACTAATAAACCGCTGAGACAAATACAGACGTTTTCACAAAACGGTATCAATTTTAAAAGTACATAATTTACCACTAATTTTTAATAGTATAAATAAAAATTGGTGTACTCAGTATCGAATACTGATCATATTTGTGTAGGAAAAAATAAAAGTCGAAATCCCAAAATTGTCCATAAAAACGATAACTAACATTTTATTAAATCAATGAGTTCACGCGCTCCGTGTATTTGCGTATTTTTGTCTGCGGCTTCATTGTTAAAACGTGACAAACTGGCATCGAAGTCCAAGCCCCGCCCTTTCCCGTCGCCCGCGCACCGCTCGCTCTTTCCGAAAAGGAATAGTTTTGATAAAATAGTTACTTCAAAACCAATTTAAAATGATTATGAAATTACTGTTTTATAAAATTAGTAGTTATTTGCAAGAAAAATTACAAAATTAATTGCTCTGCAATATTGCTTATTCGGCCTTTTTAGAGAGGCAGTGTTTCTCTCGTGAAAAAACAATTGAATAAAACGTGCCGTGTTTGTCTTCAAATCGAAAGAGGACAATTAAAATATCTGTAAGTTACTAAGTTACCTATCTATACAGGCCGTTGTGATCAACCGACTAGTACACGTAAACAAAATACTTAAGTACTATAACAAAAAAAGGTAGGTTACTTACTTTTCTCCGGCACTAGCAAACACAGATATAAATTTTCTCACAACTTTTTTTTCCAAATTCCGCCTTTTTTTTCGAAATTCCGGAAACAAATGAATGCGTTTGCCTTTGGCATCAAGTATTTATAGTGGTGATCAAGTTCATGTCTGAACAAGCATTAAGCATTGTCGGGCGGATAGCGCTTTGCAAGTCTGTACACGAAATTTTACGTAATATCGAATACGCAAGTTTGGACAAGTAACAGTCGCTTGCCTTATTAAAATATTATCTGCTTAGATAGGTACTTAAAACAATGTAGGTAGGCCCTTATAAAAACTATGCTTACATTTTTGCTCTTTACTATCAAAAGCAGATAAATTTTCGTGGACCCCCATTAACATCTTATGGACCCCCATTTTTTGTTCACGCCTACGTAGACCCCCAGCAAGTCTCCCGTGGACCCCTGGGGGTCCACCTGGACCACTTTGGGAATCACTGTACTAAAGACTTCACTGCTTATCATCGGTAAAGAAGCTAGAATACAAGTTATGCTGTGCATTGACTGTAATTTAAAATGTTTATTCAGTAAAAATAAATAATGAAACCATTGAAAAATAACTTAAAAGCTAAAATGAATAAATTCAGTCTCAAAATATATATAAAAAATAATAATTATTCGATATTTTAAACAAAGAAAATTACCCCTTGATTTAATTTCCTAAATAGAAAATGCCATTGACAATTACTGGGGCCTGATAATTGATAATTAAGTAAATATCTGCCTCCTTAAATATTAATATCCTTAAAAATATAATACTGTTTTAGTTTTATAGTTGGCGTATACGTATATGGTTTGCATACTCCATCTACAAACAGCTTTAAAACTATTACTGAACACATATAGGCTTTGTTTGCCAGTTGAATGAAAAAAAAACTTCCCCCCCCCCTTTAATCCGCCACTGCCTATAAAAAAACATGTAAATTTAGATCATCATAGGTACTTACATAATCCCATTCGTCCGATGAGCGAAAGTTTTTGTCTTGGCGACGTATCCCGGAGGCGTTCGTGCGGAATATGTTCGCGACGCGACGATTGGCGGAAACTCATCCTTTCCAGCAGATTTCTCGACATTTTCCGATAACTAAACCAAACCAAACGGTATTAAATTATTAAGTAACAATCAAATTAACAAATAATATACAAGTCAACGATTAAAAAAAACAAAAGACAGGACAGGACGTCACTAACGAGAACAATTTAATCGAGGTGGTTAAAGGCTGACTATTAAAAATTTTACCAAAGAAAACGTTAAGGCAGGCCATGGAATGGCTACGTTGCCAAAGGTACATAAAAATAGTTTAGTATTTATTGTAAATATTTCAAATGTAGTATCGCTTTTTTATGATATATTTCTACGGTCCGGAAAAAAAGCGTATTTAAAGATCATTTAAAATAAGCGTACCTACCTAAAATATTGGCACTTGACAATAATTAATAAATAAATATTTTATATTCTGGAATTACATATTATGCAGATATTATAATTATTATTTCAATTAGTTTTTTTTTAATAATTATAGGGGTATCCAAAATTGTTTATAATTGCCTAATTATTAAAGTACCTGCACTATATTTTTTTTTCGGTAGCGATTACTACTAATAAAATCATAAATATTTTATTAATCAACAGTTTATTTGAAAATAATTAAAATTGTATAGTTTTAAATTTAAAAAAATTGCTAAATTGATCGGACTACATGTGGTGACCTCTCAGAGAGAGCTTTTACATTAAGGAAACTGAGCTTTGCAGATTTCTTCGTTATGTCAAATTCGAAACCAAAGAACATTAGATAAATAGATAAATGTTTTGTTTCTGTCTAAATTTGTGGCGTCACATCAGGGTACAGCAAAATGAGTTTGTTTATAATAAACCTTCTTTATAGCGGAATTGCAATAATGGTCGTAATATATTTCATGAATTGATAAGTGGGCGTTTCTTAGATAAGGTCGGACGTAGAGATAAAATTTGTATTTTCAATAATTGTTTACTTTATCACATTTTTAAGATATTTCATACACCGTGATTCAAATATTTTAATAGTTTACATTAATATTGTATATTGTATAGATGTATTTTTATATTTTATATGATGTATATTTCATATTTTTTTAAATAAAATATCTTAGAGTGTAACTAAAAGAAAGTCGAACTAAAATTCAAATTAATTAAAATAAAATATAATTCTCATTATTTGAACAATTATTTTTTAATGCTGTTAAAACGTAATTACTAATAACATTTGTGCATACTTGTGCCAATACTGTACTTAATAAAAAGTAGTATCATAAGACAGTAATTATTAAACTAGAGGTTTTAAGATTAAAAAATAAAATCTTAATATTTTAAATAATACTGTTAGTTATTTAAAACTTCCATTGTTTTTCAATTTTGAGTTATTTACATTTCCTATAATCCGTTATCAAATAGAACTGAATCTACTTTAGTACATATGCACTTAATTAGTATATAACGGAAAATAGTATAAAAAACATTCAAAAATTATTCACAAGTAAAAAACTAAATATAAAAATAATTAAAATATTTTCTTTGCCCTGAAATGACGTCACTAACTAACTGACGCAAAAGGCTCTCAAGAATTTTTTGTTGTCTACTTGACCCGTCCTCTATGAACTTGATGTCACTGTCATTAAATTAAATCTGTGCCATTCATATAGGTTATGAAGATAAATTTTTATTTGTTTTTTTTAAACCATTTTAATAAATAACTAATTAATGATTTAGTTTATAAATAGTCTTAATAACAACTTGGCACTTGGCATTGAAAGTTTAATATAGTTTGTTTGCAACAAGTGTGAATATTCTTCAATTTTTGTTGTAAGTACATTACTTAGTATAATATTTTGCTTTTCTAAAAATTCACATTATTCAGTTACAAAATATATTATTGCGATTTTTGATTTACAATTTTGTGTAGTATACTAAAAATTGCTCTTAAGAATATTATAATAATTGTGGTAATTGTAGATTGGATGTTTTATTTGCAAAATTTGATATTGTTTCATCTTATTGTGTAACATTGTAAAATGTTATTAAACTCAATATTTTAACAGTTACATTAGTAGCTATTTCATATTTTCATATTGCGTTAACTTACGTATTTAATATCGTTTACCGACATTTGACTGATAATTAGTAGATTCCGAGTGTTAAACAAATATTCCCATGCCATTCATGCACAGATTATTCTCAAGGTTTCACAATTTTCATTTCAAGGTTTCAGTAATATTTATATAATAAATATAATTTCCGGCAGAATATTCATATATTAGTGTTATCTTTTCTAGATTGTGTCCATCTGGTTGTTCAAGTTTATTGAAGAAATTTAATACTGACTTCCTTGTAAAACTAGTTGCTTGGAGAAGTATAAAGTATGGAAAAGGCACAAAAAAATGAAGAAAATAAAATTATCCCAATCCACCCATATAAGAAAGCAAATATATTATCTAGAATATTTTTTATGTAAGTATTTTATATAAATTTACTTATTTAATATTTTTTATTTATTTTTTATGCTTTTAGACAGCTAGGTGTATAATGTGTTTCTTATAGAATAATATTTGTTATTTTTTAATTGTTTATTAAATGCTTAATGTTTAACATTTCTATAAAATAGATGTGTGTAAAGTTCAATTGAAAGAAGAATGTGGACAGACAAGAATAATGTTTTTTGTTTGTAGGATATTTTTTGTTAAGGATTCCATGTAGCAGCTCAAAAACATATAAAAACATCTGAAACACTGTTGCCAGGTGTAAAGGTATTTTAGACACAACCCAATTTGTTTGCAGGCATAAGTTTTAAGATATACTCTTTTTTATTTTAGGTGGCTACATATAAGTATAATATGAATATTATAAAAATGAAATTAATATTACTTGCAATTTTGTTGCAACAGAAAAATGAAATAGCCCAATCCTAAATGAAAGAAGGTATTTCCCCCTAGATCAATATTACATCTATACAATTTAATATTTAATATAGAAAAGATATATAGAATAGATAAGTTTTTAACTGTTAAAATCAGAGCCCACTTATTAAATTAATGATCTAGGTGTATGACAAACAAATGAAAAACTAGATTTAACTAATTTGGTGTGTGCAAGATTATGTAATATGCAGAATTGTTTCATGGAATTCCGACAAGAAATTTTTCTAACTTTATTTTTTGTTTAGATGTGCTACAAATGTTATCATCTTATTAGCAGGAAAATATTTAAAGTATAATGGGCTTGATAATATCTCATTTCTAAACAATACAAGGTAGTTCATTGCTAAAACTACAGGGTGTAAATAAAAAGCCAAAAAGATTCAGGTGATCAAAGTATTACAAGTGAAGTAGCTGTTCGAATACCCTATAACATATCCAAATAATAATTTATTATTTGGATATGTTATAATATACAGGGTGGCGCATCTCATTCGCCTCAGTTGATTATACGAAAACGGAAAGATGTGAAAATAATTTTTTTATGGGTATATATAGAGAAGCATTGTGCATAATTTAAAATTATTTTCAAATATACAGGGTGTATCAGAACTAAGATCCATAACAAATTAAAATTTTTTTCTTATGGAACACCCGGTATTTTATTTCATTTTTGGACTCTTGGGCATAAAATAAGGAATTTATTTTTAAGGTTTAATATGTTTTAATGCTTTAGTTTTTGAGATATTTAAATATACATACTATAATAAAAAAGTTTGTTAAGACCCTGTATGTTACTTTTCAGAGTTAATTCTTGTGGTGACTGTGAAGCTAGAGAAATAAATTTTACTAAAAAAATTAGTAGTTTCTTTCTCTGGCTTAAAATTGTAGCATGCATATTTAAATATCTTTAAGTATCTCAAAAACCAAAGCTTTTAGGTATAACAAACCCTTACAATAAATGCCTTATTTTATGTCCAAAAATCCAAAAATGAAATAAAATACCGGGTGCTCCATAAGAAAAAATCTAACTTTGGTATGGATCTTAGTTCTGACACACCCTGTACATTTCAAAATAATTTTAAATTATGCACGTTGCCTTCCGACATGTACCCATAAAATATTTTATTTCTACATCTTTCCGTTTTTGTATAATCAACCGAGGCGAATGAGATGCGCCACCCTGTATACCTATAATATTATTTGAAATTGCATACTAACTTTCAACTTTTTACTGTTAACTATTTATGAAATACTTAATTATAACTTCATTCGCCTAAGTATGAAAAATCTATTATTTAAAAAAAACTGGCCTGATTTTTTTTGCTCTTCCATATTTATTTACATCCTGTATATTGCTTAAATATGTACGTAATATTTGTGTTGGTTTGAAAAATAAAATTTTATTACAGAAGTAATTGAACATAACATACAAAAGCAAAGGTGTTTTGCAATTCACGTTAAGCAACTGTTTGCTGTCTCTTCAAATATACTGCTGGCAGCCCTTTTTGAAGCCAAGTTTGGTCTATTTTCACTTTAGTACTTGTCTTGTTAATTTATTATCACATTTTCGTTATCAGTGTATCACTGTAATGAAGCAAGGTACTGATTAACTGGTAATTTACACACTAAAAGCGACTGATAATAATTGGAATTATTTATTTCAGATGGCTTTTTCCATTATTCTACAAAGGCTATTATGAAACACTATCCGAAGATGATCTATTTCCTATTTTAAATGAGCACGAATCAACCTATCTTGGAAATAAAATTGAGAAGTTATGGAACAAAGAAATAAATCGGAAGAAAAGCAACTTTTCTTTGTGGAGAGTCCTCCTAAAATGTTTTGGAGCTGAGTTGGGACTCTTGGCTATTTGGTATTCTTTTAGTGAACTGGTTGTTAGGTAAGTATACTTTGGTTAATTAATTTTATTAATAGGTAAAGTCTATCCCATAGATAAAGGAAATAAATTTAGATTGGAAAGCCCGTCAAAATATACCGGGTGCGTCTTAAAAGTGGCTCACCCCTATAACTTTTTTATTTCTTCACATAACAAAAACGAGAGAGATTTGGTATGTTAGTATATGGGGGGGGACATAAATTAGAATTGATTGACATATTCATTTGTTTTTGGTCACTTCCTGTTTCACCGGAAATGACTACAACTTTTGATTTTTAAATGGCACCGTCGATATTTTTTTACTTTATTCGATAGAAAATGACATTCTGAATAGAATGACATATCATATTATGCCAACTTTTGACATTCTCGCTTAATAAAAAATCGTATTTTAAAATTCAGTCTAGAGTGCCATGGCTATGTTAAAAACAGTAATTCTTAATCAAGGAGCCTTGGAAAAATATATTTGATCGTCTAATGTTTATAGTGTCTTGTCCTGGACAGTTAGAAAATGCTCAAATCGTATTTTTAATCATATCTCAATTTTTTCAAATGGAACGAGGGTGGCTCATTAGCATATTTGGAAAAAAAGCATTTTTTACGAATAATTTGATACCACACACTTCGTATTTCGAGTCAAATTTTTGTTACGAACTGCAAGTTATATAAAATATATATATTCAGAGTGTTATTTTCTTTCGAATAAAGTAAAAAAATACCAAGTGTGCCATTTAAAAATCAAAAGTTGTAGTAATATCCGGTGAAACAGGAAGTGACCGAAAACAATTGAATACGTCAGTCAATCCTAATATACATAATATATCACATACTGACATACCAAATCTCGTTTTTTTATCTGAAAAAATAAAAAAAGTTATAGGGGTGAGTCACTTTTGAGACGCACCCGGTATAATTGTTTTGGGTCGGGACCGTTGTACGCGATCTGGCGCTTATATAGCGGTTTCTAAGAACAACCGCAAACCGTAAAGTAAAATCTTTCAAAATTCAAACCCCCCCATTGAAAAAATACCGAAAAGTGTTTAAAGCTTCCATTCTTAAAGTAATTATTGCTATCTTGTGAGTTTAATTTAAATTTTACTTACTCAAACCCTTGATAATTCTGAAAAAGTTGCATTAAAAACTAAAAAATTGTGTTGTGAACTGTGAACTGCAAAAACCATCGTGGATACAAAACACCGGTTTCCAATGTTTCAAGTATTTCACATGCATGTCCTTATGTAAAATATTTTTTTTGTATGCAAACATGTATGTTATTTATAAAATTAAAAGATAATAATAATAAATTTGAATGAATAATATTTGGCGACATAATTCCCGAAAGAGCCGAACCGATCCGAAATTATCAAAAGCTTTGGGTCGCGACCGTTGCAAGAATAGCGCCAAATAGTGGTTACATTCAGACATTGTCCTAATGGGTACTTTCCAATCTAAACTTGTTTCATTTATCTATGGTCTATCCAGTGATTGATGTATTTGACAGACCACATTCAAAAACCTTAGATCTTATAAACTTCGTGGATAAGTAAATTCCTTTGTAAATTCGCTTAATTTTTGTTGAAGACACATCAACGACATTCGACTATCTGATTATCTTTGTCTTTCACTGATTGACCAATGGTCTGTCTTTGTTTTGTATATATGTCATTTTTATGTCATAAAATAGAAAATGTAAATATGTAAATTTGAGAAAATAATATTGTTATTCGGATATTAATTATTTATTGGATAATATTTACTAGTATATTAACATGATATTAACTATTTAACGAAAAAAAATCAAAGGTAAATTACCTAATAAGTATTTAAAGTGATTAAGTTACCTAACATAAATATGTATTTCGCTGAATAAAAGTCAGTTGAAACGATTTTAAATAATATATATCTTGTTTTTCAAAAATATGGAACATACTTCAGAGGTTTTCATACTTTTATAGTGTTGTGGAGTTCTTTTAAGGATAAGATTTTTCCTATTGCGGACAGCTTCACATATAACACCTTTATCAGTCATAATGTCTATTTATCCACTAACTTTATCGCACTACAAAAACAAACTTTCAAAAAGAACACAAATCTAAAATATCTCGTCGGAATTCCAAATTAACTCTTTATTATCACGAGTCAAACAGTATACAAAAAGCACAAAATGTGACATTAATTAAATTATTTTATTAAAATATGTTTTGACTTTTCAATGTCAAAACATACTTTAACGTTTCCCTGGTTACTGATTTCTACGTGTTGCCCATTCATCATCAAAACATTTTTAAAAAAGAATTTATCGTTATATGATTTAATTTTTGTTTAAAATATATATAAAAAGTATATTGGAAATAATATGACAAATATTTTCAAAATAATAAATACACGTATCAGTTATATCTTAATTGAAAAATTTTAGTGGTCTTTTTTAGTAATTGTTGT
Source organism: Sitophilus oryzae (assembly GCF_002938485.1). NCBI lineage: Eukaryota > Metazoa > Arthropoda > Insecta > Coleoptera > Curculionidae > Sitophilus > Sitophilus oryzae. The sequence goes on along the minus strand of NW_022147434.1, from coordinate 6,778,931 downwards.
CAACGCAGCGAAAAAAACGCTCCAAGTTAGCATTTACGTCTAATATAGTTGTGCGCATGCTCAGTAGCGTACGCAGAGAGAAGGATAGATATATACGATAATCTTGTTCTAGAAAGAATCAAATAGAAAAATGCATGTGAAAGTCCCGTAAACAAAGTCGTGTGTAATATACTATGGCTAGATTTATCCACGAAGTTTATAAGATCTAAGCCAAAAACTACTTTTCATTGAAAATTACATCACTCTCTGTTATGATCCTATCCTTGAACAGACTATATAGGGTCTGGCAATAGTGCGTCGGGCACATATGTAGCTTCTATACCTAATAAAAAACTTAGGAATTTTGTTTAAGTGCAGACCTACAGTATGTATTAGGAGGTATTTCAGGAAAATATTTTAACTTAAGTAACTTAACTACAGGGTGGCCCAAAAAAAGAGTGAGTGGATTGCGATGATTTTTTTTTATTTGGAACACCTTGTATATTATTGCATTTCTGGCCTACTTTCTGATCACTTTACATAATCCTAAATATTATTAAATGTTTTGATAGTCTCAGAGATATTAACAAATAAATAAAAAATATATTTTTTTCAACCTTTTTTAAAATAATTAATTATTAAAAATAGAAGAAATGTCCTGAAATCAAGACTATACTAAGTATTTATTACAGTTGCTCTGTACTTACTTTCCTATAAATATCGTAATCTTAAACCATACAGGGTATTCAAAATTCTATGCCGAACTTTTTAATATATAAAATAGTTTTTTTTTGTTATTTTAAACGGAATACACTGTAGGTATGTCATTTCTTTGAAGAATTAAAAAATGAACATTTTTTGTATTTAAAGTATTTTAGAATTTTTAGCGGTTGTAGCAAATATTTGCCTTTTTATTACATATGGCTCTTTCAACGGTAAAATACCAGACAAAAATCATTACGGGCTTTGATAAAAAGTACTGTTGAAAGCCCTATATGTAATATAATATTACGCATATTCGCAAAACCGTTAAAATTTTTGAATTACTTTAAATACAAAAAATCTTAATTTTTTGATTCTCCATTTAACAAAGGAATATTGTACAGGGTGTAAATTGTAAACTATTGTGTAAAACTATTTTATATTTTAAAAAGTTTCGCATAAAATTTTGAACACCCTGTATGATTTTAGATTATGATATTTTTAGGAAAGTATGTATAGACCAACGATAGAAAATGCCTAGTATAGTTTTGATTTCAAGACATTTCTTCCATCTTTAATTTATTATTAGATTATTTTAAAAAAGCTGAAATGCATATTTTTAATTTTTTTTATTAATATCTCTGAAACTATCAAAACATATTTAATAATATTTTAGGGTTATGTAAAGTGATCAGAAAGGAAGCCAAAAATGCAATAATATACAGGGTTTTCAATTAAAAAAAATCATCGCGTGCCAATCACATTTTTTTGTGCCACCCTGTGGAAGTTAAAATATTTTCCTGAAATACATTCTAATACATACTTTAGGTCTGCACTTAAACAAAATTACAAGTTTTTTATTACGCACTATTGCCAGACCCTGTATATTGATAGTAATTTTTTTACTTATTACCGTTTTGCATTATAATTTGTCCAATGAGAGAAGATATGACTTCAACTGACGTCGTGTAAAAAAGATTGAAAAAATAATGTAATTTCAAATTAAAATGTGAGTACACTCATGTTTGTTTTTGGGAAATATGTTTGGACACCTTGATTTATAATTGTTGTAAATAATTTTTAAAGAAAATTTTTTAACAAATTTGACATATATCGCTATCAACATTTTGTTTTAAATGGGAACCTTAACTCATACAATATGAAAACCATGTCAAATATACTTAAAAAATTTAAGAGCTTTATTGAAATACAGATTGTCCCATTTTAGTGTGTTTTGCAATGTTTCTCGTTTAGCTACAAGATGCGGTTTACACATCACTGATGTGCTACTTTTTTATACCCTCTTAGTTCCTGAAATTCAGGGCGAAATTGAAAATGTTGCATTTTTTGATCCCTTATATTTATCGGTCTTATCGGTTATCTTATAACTTATCGAAAAGGTGAAAACTGAGTCCCATAGAGTTTTTCACATAGAATTCAGTGGTACAACTAGATTTTTGCTGCGAGCTGCCATTCTTGAAATATGACTCAAACTCATGTTTTTTATTTTTTAGGCTAGTTTGTGTATGAGAAATTATTGAACAAGTTCATCAAAAATATCAGTATCTCTGATTGACACCGTGTTATATAAAAGCAGCATAACTTCATTTTCAATGCAGTATATTAAGATTGATAGATAGATAATAATTTATTTGTTCCAAATAAATAAAAGTTACAAAAGCCTGCAGGCATGAAACATTGTGAAAATGGAATAAACAAAAACTTACGACATATAAAATACAAATAAATACATATAAACAAAGAAGACAAACGAGAATAATAGTTGACAACAAAAAAATATAAAATATATGATGAAAAATTATTGTATAGTTCTACTCGTAAATAAATAGTCTTTCTAATTACACAGATGGATCTCAAGAGTCCACATTATAATATCTACAAAAATAAAAACATGCTCACTAACATAAAAGTCGTTAATATAGCCTTCTCTACAAAAACATTCTTACGACTTTCAAAATGGCTCATCTCAAATATATTTCGAATACGTCTTTGTTGTAGCAGAAAAATTCTACTTAAGGTACATTCAGGCTGAGAGTGTCGAGCGTCGCGTCGCGTTTGCGTCGCGTCCGCGTGTCGAAATGGAATCAATTCACTTAAATTAGACCGTTCAGGCAGACAGCGTTGCGTTTGGCGTTGCGCTAGCGTCCGCTGAGCGTCGGGGTTCGAGTTCAATGGGGCGGATCGACGCAAACGCGACGCGACGCTCGACGCTCTCAGCCTGAGTGTATAGTGTACCTTTATATCAGTACAATTTCCCAAAATAACCAAGCCATATCTAATTTTAGATTACACAAAAGCATAATATGCTTTCAATGCAGCTTCTTCTACATTCTCTGAGACAACCCCAAAGCAAAGCTATGTCTCTAATTTTTGAAACACCCTTTGCAACACTCTCAACGTGCGCTTTCCAATCCAATTTACGTCAATAACAACCATGAAAAGCAAAATTATCTGGTTATATTAAATCAAATAAATGAATACTATTCTTTTAAACTAGGTTGATTTATGTTAAAAAAAGTTAAAATATTAATTTTTTGCCTTATTTATGAAAATACGTATAGAGTATATTATTAGTTTTTAAAAAGCTTATAAAAGGCAAATCAAATAAAAAATAATATAAAGTGTGTCTAATTAAAAAAAAATGTTTGACTCAATTACAGCTTCTAGCAAAAAACTAGTTACGCCACTGGTTTCTACGTAAAATACTCTACAAGTCTTCGCCTTTTCGATAAGTTATAAGATAACTAAGATACGAGGAGAGTCAGAAAATGCAACATCTTTAGATTTGCCCTGTATTTCAGAAACCAAGGGGGCTATGATAAATATGTGTGTAGCATTTTTAGTTTTATAAAAAACGAACACAGTGATATGAAGACCGCAGGGTATATTATTAGTTTTTAAAAAGCTTATAAAAGGCAAATCAAATAAAAAATAATATATGATATGAAGACCGCATCTTTTTATTTGTACTCATAAACGAGAAACCCCACAAAACATACGAAAATGGAACACCCTGCACATTAATAATTTGTACTAAAAAATATTTCTTATTTTTAGATTGGCCCAACCTCTTATTTTATCACAAATATTACTTTACTATGAGCCACATTCAACTATGTCTAAAGGTGAAGCTTATTTGTATTCTTCGTTACTGGTTCTATCATCCGCCATATCCATGATATCACAACACAACTTTATGTTGTACCAGTTTAATATGGGACTAAAAATCAAAGTAGCCACAACAGCGCTGGTCTACAGAAAGTCGTTAAAGCTTAGCAAGTCTGCATTAGCTAAGACAAATATTGGACAAATGGTTAATTTAATATCAAATGATGTTGGAAGATTTGAAACAGCGATCAAACACGTTCATAATCTCTGGTTAGCACCAGTCGAACTTTTAATTGTAATGGTTCTGATGTATTTTTATGTTGGAGTAAGTGGAATAGCTGGGATTCTGTTCTTAATAGCTTTTATACCATTTCAAAGTAAGTACTTTACTATTTTTGTTTTATTAAAAATTGTAATTTTTATAGGGTCAAGTGAAGTAAAAATCAAACACACCATATTTAGATAAAAAATGAGACATTCAAATAAAACTACTGAAAACTTATATTGGTAAATTTTCATGTTATGAACATTTAACAATAATTGTTTATAGATCATTTCCATAGTTTGATTAATCTTTGTGTGATGAATCATGAAAAAAGTAAAATTACAAATCCACTGTCTCGTTTTGAGGTTTAAAACTTTTGAAACTGACTACCAAATTTTTGTCAGATGACATCACTATGAAGTAGTAAGCATTCGACTGTCACACTGTGGGGTATTTGACACCAATAGTTGATCGAAATTTTTTTATGTAGACCTTATATAAATTATTGCTATTTTCAACTAAAGAGGAAATAATATGAACAAAATAAAGGATAATTCGTCGATTCTAAAAAAAGAAAGAAAAATCACTGTTCCAGTGTTTCCACGGTCAATGCCACTAATGCCAGTAGTAATATCGCAACTAATACTAAAGTAAACGTCACGAATGTTTGAGAGTGATTCATCGGTCGCTACCATGTGAACTAATCTGTTCAAGGACACATAAAACTTAATTCCAGTGCCGTGGTCTTTCAAATCATATAATAATCAATATATAATCTGTTGTAATTTGTTGTTTTAACTGTCAAAGTCTTGTCAAAACATATATTTGGTTATAAATATAAAATGGAATGCCCCATTGGTCGCACTGCAAGCACATCAATGGATTGACGCACAAAAACGAATCGGTCAAAGAAACGCGATATAGTATCGTCTTTGTCAATCACGCTAACATTTTAGAATAAGTAGGAGGAGCGCAGGCAGATGATTAGACCGGGCCTTTAAAAACCTACGTCTGCGGTAAAAATTTACATTTTTAATGTAAAAATGATAGCGCGCGTGTTGATTCTAACTTCATCAAGCGATGAATCACTCCCAAACATTCGTGGCGTTTACTCTACTAATGCTACGACTGATCCGCGACCAATGCCCATACCACTAAAGCCGCTACTAATGCCAAATTGTGCTGTACTGCTAATGGCACTAATGCGATCGCTTTGTAAACAACAATGCCATCGAGGTTTACCCTCGCATTAGTATATCACTGATTTGCAAATTAGAGGAAACCAAGAATGTTTTTCTCATTTTATCAGCAAAATCGCAAAAAGTCGCAGTATTTTATTTTACTGTATGAAAGTCCAATGTTTACTAAGTAAAACGTATATAGACAATATGCTGAATTCTTCGAAATGCGCAATTAAATTTCTAAGTATAATAAAAATGCCACAAATTTAATCAAATTTTTTGAACGCCCAACTTTTAGGGCGGATTTACCCAATTCCTTAATTGCTATTCCTTAATTCTTATTTCTTATTCGCTAAATTATAAAAAGATAAAATACGTGTTATGCAGTTAGTTTGGTTATACAATGTCTTAATCCTTAATTCTTAACCACGGTTCGTAATTCTTTATTTTGAAAGTTCCCAACTTTTAACTTTTTAGCGATTACGAATTAGCGATTAAGGAAAACGTGTAGATGCGCATGCGTGAAATTTTGAAATGTTAATTTTTTTGTGTATTTTGTGAACTGTTGTTCGTCCATTCCAAGGAAGGCATGTCTTGTATTAGAGTTCCAAAATTGCCTTCCATGTCCTTTCTTCTATTCATGGGGCGAACCCCAAATCGCCTACAACCTCGGTGGCGATTCACGAGAGTAGCGACACGACAAGCCATGGTTATAAACAAACCCGAAAGTGCTGCAATTTTTGGTATGGACCTCATTGCACACAATAACACAGCGAAATAAAAACGATTTGATTTGATCTACTAGTGTCAGTTTTAAGAATTAAGAAATAAGGATTAAGACATTGGATAACTGTCTCTAAAAAAATAAGGGATAAAGAATTGTGTATTAAGAATTACAAATTAGAGACTAAGAAATAAGAATTAAGGAATAGCAATTAAGAAATTGGGTAAATCCGCCCTTAGTTGCAAAAAAAATCGTTAGTATAGATAATATCAAAATAAATAATATGTTTTTGTAGAATACATACCTGCAGCTTGCTGAGCCGTAAAAGGAGCACAAGAACAACAACAATTTATAATCTTAAACATAAAATTTAGCCATTTACCTCTTATCTGTGAGAAGTAACAAGTTTGACGTTTCGTTGAAACAAATGAATGGAACTAAACAGACCCATAGCAACGCCATTCATGGCAGATATGAATTAATTTATCATTTATCATTTTTTGGGAAATCTTAAACACATTTGCTTTTTCGAATTTCGATCACCTTTTTTATGCTAATACTCCACCGTGTGTCGTCGCGTGCGTAGATATAGAGATGTGTAGTTCGTGAACGAACTAGTTCCGATTAACTATTACGGCTTTGGATTCGGCCTTGTCTATTGCCACAGCCGGCGTAATTACCACAGAAAATTTTCGTGGATACAGTTTTTGTTTGTTATTTAAATATTTTATGGGAATGTTTCACTTTAGGTTCCTACTTCCTAGAATTAAGATATATCTTATAAAACGAAGCAGATATTCTGAATTTTTAGACAAAAACAAGAACCTTGAGGAAAAATGCAGTTTTTCGTAAAATTTTCGTAATTCCAATTGATTTGTAGTTCTTTTTTAATTTTTTTTATCTGCAATAAAACTTACATATTATGTTTTTAACATACACAATTACACGTCTCGTTATATTTCGTACATTATAAAAATTATACAGATCATACTGTGAATAGTTCTGACTGACAACGAAACCCATTAGCAAGCAACGGGGATGTCAATGTTAGTCGGGAACTATTGTGAACTAAAGACCTAGTTCAAGGAACTATTCCTCTGGAGGAACTAGAATTCCCACCTCTACGTAGATAGGTTATGGTACATGGTCTAGAAAGGCAAGCAATTTTTTTGGAGGGATAAATTTGAGACATACAGAGGGGTAATAATGAGACAGAGGTAGGGTTGTGACAACTTAATATCATATATATTTTTAAATTTTAGTCACAAGTCAAAAAGTATACAGAAAAAGATTTTAAAAAGGCTGAAAAGTTAATCAGCAGCGGAGATCTAACCTTAATATATGCAGTCAAAATTTTTCATATTTAAGATTTCATTAATAATGTTTTAAAGAAAAACATTGTTTTAAAATAATTACCAACATAAAATTTGCAAGGCGCGACTTCTAGGAGTGCGTATATGTTGCTCTTTCAATAGATTTTGAGAAATATTTAGTTTGCCGATAATTGATTATATTTGTATTTTTTTGTTCCACTCTTTAAATGACTCTATTAATATTTTAATGTCACTATCAATTTATAAATGTTTTGTGACTATGTAATTTTATCGTATTTTGATTTGAATTATATGTAGGTGTTCATTATGAGTTTCGATTTTTTTATTTGAGTTTCACTAATAAAAATATACATTTCTATGTTTAATTTGTATCCTTCTAGTCTCATCTTTACTTCGGCATTTAATACAACCCATAGCAATACCTTCAAACGGGCGCTTTGTGACCGTCTCATATTTAACCCAGCATGTCCCATTTTTAGACTTTCTGGGTTAAATATGAGACACTCTTTGCTGCATACTGACTTTTTTAGGGGTACTTTCGGTATATTTTTACTTTATTTTTATTTGTCGAATTTTACAATAGTTTTGTTACTACCCAATGCCTTTTGCACTCCTGCCCACATTATCTAAGATCATTGAAAGTTAAAAAAGGCTTCTATCTTTTCTCCTTAAATATAAAGTACTTACTACCTATTAATTTGGATTTCTAAGTAACAGTTGCACAAATGATGCTATGTTCGACTTTTTTAATAATTTCTACTCTAGCCTGAATAACCATCACTCTACAGCTACAATTTTCTGTGATTTCTCTAAGGCTTTCGACTATGTAAATCATAATATCTTAATTAACAAATTGCAATACTATGGATTCAGGGGAGTTAGGGTTAAGTTAGAATGGCTAGTCATATAGAATAGTTAGTCATATCTTGGCAACAGAAGGCAGCTTGTGAGGATTGATTCGTCTATGTCTTCTTGTAAGCCTATAGAATGTGGTGTCCCCCAGGGTTCAGTACTTGGCTCTATTTTGTTTCTGGTGTTTACGACATTACAAATCTAGACATTAGCGTTAAAATCTGCCTCTTTGCCTTTGCGGACTAGTTTCTCTTGGAGCGGCCGAGCTGTTACGTGACTATATAATACTATATCCAGTGACTTATGCACCATTAAATCTTGGTGCGATTCTAATCTCCTATGCCTCAACCTATCAAAAACTAAAGTTTTGTCATATAAAAGTACTATACAATCTTTTGTACTTAATAGCACCACTATTGATGTGGTGGAATCTGTGAAATTCTTAGGACTTGTTGTGGACAACTCGTTAAAATGGGACTTGCACATCGAAGCTTTATCAAAGAAACTAAGCGCTGCCTGTTTTGCGCTAAGATCAGTTTCTAAGGAACTTAACTTATCAACCTCAAGTATAGCCTATTATGCCCTTTTTGAGTCACATCTTCGGTTATGCCCTTCCATTCTGGGGTACTTGCTGCGCAACAAAATTTGATCGCATTTTCAAACTTCAAAAGAGAGCAGTTCGATATTTATTGGGGCTGACTCAGGTAGAACTCACTGCCAGAATTTCTTTTAAAATTTCAAAATACTGACTCTTCCTTCTTTATTCATTTTTGAATCCGTTTGCTTAATCCGCAAGCACATATCTGCTATTCCCGATAGGCCATCTCACAACTATCCACTTAGGAATGCGGAGCACTATCTTTATCAGCCAACCCCGAACTCAGAACTAGTTAAAGGTTCAATACTGTACAATGCCAAAAAAATGTACAATCATCTGCCTTTGAATATCAAGTTGCTTTCATTCTTTCCCGCATTTCGCAAAAAGCTCTATAATCATACTTATTGGAGAGAGCCCTATATGCGGTAAACGACTTTTTTTGTTGATGTTTAATCATGAACAATTTTGAATTTTAAAATTTTGATCATCTCACACCATACACTGGTCAAAGGTCGGGTATTTCATATTTTACAAAACTCTTAAAATTATATCCATTTTCAATTTTCCTATTGTAAAATTTTATTGATACGCCTTTTTTTTGTGTTCTGTATTTGTCCATGTATGTTCTATTTGTAATTGTAATGACTTAATTTTTTTTTGAATTGTATGATTTGTATTGTATATTTTTTATTATTTGTATATTTTCTGTACTTTTGTTTGTTTTGTAAACGCTTTGTCGATGAAGCTATTTTGGCTTTTTGTACAATAAAGCGTTATTTTTTTGTGTGTAAAACTGTGAAAAAAACAAAGTTTTGAAAAATCTCACTTTTTTACACCACCTTGGCCCTATTAAAAAATTATAATTATTCCATATTTATTTAAATTACTAGCAATTATAAGGTACTACTTTCTTATTATTTTTTTAGTGTGGCTTGGAAAGAAAACCTCTGTATTTCGACTAAATACCGCTTTAAAAACCGACGAACGAATCCGCCTTATGAATGAAATTATTTCTGGAATTCAAGTGATCAAAATGTACACCTGGGAAAAGCCATTTGCAAAATTTGTTGAAATTAGTCGTAGGTAAGTTATTATATTGCTTTATTAAAACAAATTCGAATTTTTATATTAATAATAACTTTTTTTTGTAGGAAAGAGATGAGAGAAATTCAGAAAACTTCAGTTATTAGAGCGATAATAATGTCGTTTCACCTTTTTATCAACAAATCCGCAATTTATTTGTGCATTCTAGTTTTTGTCTTAACAGGAAATATTCTTAATGCACAGTATGTTTACGTTGTAACTGGATTCTATGGCGTTTTAAGAATTATAATATCAAAGCGATTTCCAGAAGCTGCAACCCAATTAGCTGAAGCTATGATTTCTGTAAGACGAATTAAGGTATTTTTGATGATGGATGAGATGGAATTTGACTCATCATCAACATTTTATAATAATTACAATGATAAATCTTCAGTATTGTCAAATGGCTTCCTAAAAGAACCTAAATCATCAGAAAATCTAGTTGACTTAAAAAATGTGTCTGTTAAATGGAACAGTGAATTAGAAGACTACTCTTTGGAAAATATCACTATGACTGCCAGTTCAGGAGATTTGGGTGTTATTATTGGTCCTGTTGGGAGTGGAAAGACAACCCTTCTTTACACAATTTTAAGAGAGCTTCATCCATTGGTGGGCAGCGTTCATATTAATGGTACTGTATCTTACGCCTCTCAGGAACCATGGCTTTTTACAGGTAGCATAAGGCAGAATATAATTTTTGGTCAAGACTTTAACCAGGACAGATACGACCAAGTAATTAAATCATGTTCTTTGGAAAGTGATTTTAAACTCTTCCCTTATGGAGACAGGACTGTTGTTGGAGACAGAGGCGCATCTTTGAGTGGCGGACAAAGAGCACGAATAAATTTAGCCAGGGCAATATACAAGGATGCTGATATTTATCTGTTAGACGATCCTTTATCAGCAGTTGATACACATGTAGGAAGATATATGTTTAAGGAATGCATTCAAGAATATCTTAAAGAAAAATGTGTGATTCTTGTAACACATCAGTTGCAGTACTTAAAGGATGTTAAGAAGATATATCTGATGGATAGTGGCAAAATTGATTTTTCAGGAACTTATGAAGAAATAGCAAAAAGCGAGAAAGAGTTTGCTCAGCTGTTTAAAGACCTAAAAGTTTCTGAAAGTGAAGAAACAAATGATAAAGATGATTCTGATGAAAATATGAAAGATGGTATAGAGGAGAGAAAAGAAATAAAGGATACTAAGGAATCTTCAAACAAAGAACCAAAGGATAATAGAGAGAATAGAGAACTTGGAACTATTTCTTTTGGAGTATATAAAGTATACCTTGCAAGTGGGGGCCACTGGTGCAAAGTAGTATGGATCCTTCTTGTATTCTTATTCGCCCAATTATTTAGCAGTATATCTGATTATTATGTTACATGGTGGTAAGTGTTGGAGTTTGATTTTTACATATTTTTTTAGAACTTTTACAAATTTATTACATTTTTCAATTGAACAATGATTACTAATGATCTAATTTATTTTTAGGGTAAATGGTGAAGCTATTAAGAAATCTAGAGGTGAAATACGAGGATTAGACTTATCTAATACAACAAATCCTCCAGAAATATTTACAAATACAAGTACTTCGGAGCTAAATAAAACAGTAGAAACGTCCGCCTTTCAAGAATTTTGGTTGAATAACATGACCGAAGAGCTCTGTATTATGGTCTATTCTGGGGTTGTGATATTTTTAATTGTATTTGCTATGGCAAGATCCCTGTTTTTCTTCACATTTTGTATCAAGGCATCTAAGAAATTGCATAACAGCATGTTTGATAAGATAGTTTATGCCAAGATGTTATTTTTCAATACCAATCCATTTGGTAGGATTTTAAATAGATTTTCAAAGGATATGAATCAAGTGGATGAAGTACTCCCTATAACTTTGATAGACACTATACAGGTAGGTTTATATTCATAATTCAATTTGCTACTGTTAAAATTCAAAATATTCATATACTTCCCCAAAACCTGAATAAAATTAAATAAAAATGCTATACATACAGGATGTTTCTCAAAAGTTGCTCAGCCCTATAACTTTTTTATTTTTTTTAGATAAAAAAACGGGATTTGATACGCTAGTATATAACATAAATCAGGGATTGATTGAAGTATTCAATAGTTTTCGATCACTTCCTGTTTCACTGAAACTCACTACATGTTGTGATACTACTTTTGATTCTTAAATGACACCTTCGGTATTTTTCGATTTCGAATTTATCTTATTACTTATTCGATAGAAAATGACATACATGCAGTAAAAAAGTTCTCTTGGCAAAAATCGCTAGGAGTAATGATTCTCAAGATATTTAGAATCGAAATAGTCAATACATGTCATAATTGACAAAAATTATACCTACATGTTGACCAGATGGTTATTACTCTGAAATAATAAATTTGAGATGTTTTTGCACCCAAGGTTCAACAGAAACCGTTTCATCGCATTTTTTTTCTAGAAAAATTCATGATTAGCTTAAAAAATAAAAAGTTCCCAAATGTATTATTTCAGTCAAAGATTTCAGTCAAATAACTATCTAGTCAATATGTTTATTTTTTTGTCAATAATGACATGTATTGACTATTTCCATTTCAAATATCTTGAATACGGTTGCTCATAGTGATTCTTTTTTATGCAAAGAATGACGGAAATGTATATTTTTTCATTCAGTAGTTTTATATAGGTATGGACGAAGAGTTATTACTCTTCAAATCATTTAAAAAACATGTAGGCAGCGCCCCCTACAAGCAGGAGTCATACTGACATCGAAATCGAATTTCTCATGTCAAAAAACACCCAGACACCAATTTTCATCCAAATATCTACCTTAGTTTAGAAATTATTTGGAAGAAAAACGAAATAAAAATTTAACTGCTGCACCCTGTATATCCGAAACGAGGCATTTTAGGGCATATACATTTATACGAATTTTTAGCCGACCATACCGATAAAAATTAGTAGGTAGTATTGGTAGGCTATTAGGATCGGCAAAAAAAAAGTTTTTTTAATTTCACTCAAAATGAGTTATTTGGGTCATAAATGACCTAAATACAAAATATTTTCATGGTGTGTGTCTGTCTGTCTGTCCGTCTGTAACACGATAACTCAAAAACCGCTGAACCGATTTTAACCAAATTTGGCACAAAAATACTGTGGCACCCGAGAATCTGGCCATTAGTTTTTGGTGGGGGTGGGGGGTTGGTAAGGGTGTATGGGAGGGGGTTATAGCGAAACGCTGTTTTTTTTAAATAAAAGGTATATACATATGTCTAGATTTGTTATGAAGTATTTTTAAATTGTTGAATGGCTATTTCTTTGTGTAAATCGACTAAATATTAAAATATACCTGAAAACACCTACACACTGCCTACACACAATACCTCCAGAAATAAATTATTTGTCATTGTCAGTGGTTTGTCAGTTAGATTATATATCAAGTTTTTAGATAATTTAGGGATCAGTTCATACATGCCAGCTTTTGATACATAAATATTAGAACAAAGGTTCGTTTAAACGACATTAGTGAATTAGCTACACAAAGCGATTTTAGGAAATTCATCCTCTTAGAGAGTAAAATTATGTCGGAACAATTTGTTGTTTTCCTTTTTTGAAAATTCCTTACTATGTGGTCTAGAAGAATGAAATCCTACAAAAAGAATTAGAAGAGATTTTTGAAATTCATCAACCAAATGGGTAAAGTTAGCAAAAATTGGCACAAAGGATCATTTAAAAGATATGAGTTAATTATTTGGATAAAGCGATTTTATGAAATTTATAATCTTAGGGAGTAGAATAGGGAATGAAAGTTTCCTGTACGAAAATGCATTACTATAACATCTACCAGTATAAAATTTTATACAAGGGTTTATTTAGTGACACATCAATAATATAAACGAAATATCTCTTCTTCAGTTATTTTTCAAGGAATAAAAAATAACTATAAATGGAGTATTAGTGCTCTTAATAAACCAAAAAAAGAAATGAAAAATAAAAAAAATATCAAGGGAGTAAAGCGACAATTGAAAATTTCAAATATTCATTTGAAAACTTCATATTTCAAAACTATTTATTTTAGTAATATAGTTTATATGGGACCATAGGTAGGGGTTCTATCTATAGAGGGTAAATAATCAGTTCACTATTTATTATTTTGGAGAGATTTTATTTTTTCAGATTTTGCAAAATTTCTTTGAAATTGACTAGTTCGATTTCGAAAATAATCTATATATAAATAAGAAATAAAAACCGCCCTGGAAGATCGCCATCCGTTCTCTATCCAACCATATATAATTAGTTTCAGTCAATGGAAATAGTTAGAAAAAATTGAAAAAAAGTGTTAAAAAAGCAAGATTTCAAAAACATTTTGTGGCCAAAATTGAACTTCTTTGAAATACTTTGATTTCGATAACTTTTAGAATTATTAAGATTTTTTATTTCAGACGGCTCTAATCAAAAGTTTTATTTTTGGTATACAAAGTGTGTCATAAAGTCATATACAGGCGATGAAAAAATAAAAAACGGTTTTTAAATTTTCGAATTTTCTTAAGTACATAATAATATTTAAAGAGAATAAAAATCTCTCTCTACTCTTGAAATTGGAATATTGACGGCTTTTTATAAATTTTAAGTAAAAAATATGTAATAAGTCAAAAATAACAATATCGATTTTTTGTCGAGCGAGTCTTAAATAAGTGCAATTATTCTTAGCGAAAAATTTGAAAATCTGGAATTTTTTGAAAAATCTTTTGGATTTTTTTTAGTTTTTAGTTAAAAACCATAATTTCTTGATAATATGGCAACATAGATAGGTAGTAGATTAAATTTACAAGACAGAAAAACCCGAAAAGCTGCAGTGGTTCTCAAAATTTAAGCAAAAAATATTTTTTTTTTTGGAAATTTTTAAAGTAAAATAACTCAGTTATTTTGGAGTTATTTGAAAAACGGTAAAGAGGAAATATGTTTTTTTATCGAGATCTACCAGCAGTACCAGCCCTGAAAATATTTGCAGTTATTCAAGACTTGCTCTGTATAATACCCAGAAAATCGACAATTGATAACTTTCATATGAAATACGAGTAGCTCTAAAACTCTTAAAAACATAGTTTAAATAGGGCATTTGTAAGGCTCACTAGCTCTATATACAAAGTAAATCATTTAAATCAATGCATGAACTATTCGAGGTGTAACGCGAACGTAGTCGCGGGAAAAACCTAGTTTGTAATAATATCAAAATCAGTCAAAGTCGCAGCTTTCGAGATATTAACATATTTTAGTATGGGCGGCTATACGTGCCTCCCAGCGCCAATTCTTTTACTTCTTTTTATCTGCACATCTTTTTTTAATCAAGGAGCATTGGAAAAATAGATTTGATCGTCTAATGTCTTTCGTGTCTTATCCTGGCCTGTTAACCCTCAACTGGAGTGGCGGGGTCCAGCGGACCGCAAGCACTATTTAAACCTCTGTAAAATGTTTACGTTTAAGAATTAGGCCTGGCCGCGCCATTTACCTTTAAGTTAGGGTACCAACATGCAACTGTTAAAGGCGCACTTGATTTTATCAAGTATTGTTCCCACTTGCGCAGCGGGGGCTAAAGTTTCATTGGGGTCTGTGTGGCACCACCACGCCAAGAATGTTACGTTATTAGGATGGTGGGTAGTCTAAAAAGTGTGCCTGACTGGGACGCTAATTTTGAACTTAAAGAAGCTTAAGTGAGATGAAGACCATTGAGACATTGATTTTTCTCCGAAGAGTAACCATAACTCCGATTCTGAATCTCTTATAGAAGAGAGAAAATTGAATAATCAATACCAGAAAAGAATGAGATGTGGTATATGGCAACCATATGACAATGAAGAAATGATAAAAAAACAAAAATCTCATGAATCAAATGTGCATGATCCATGTGCGGCAAATGCAGATCCTATATTAGCATGAACTGTATTTGAAAAAGTTATGTACATACAAGGTTTGCAGTTTTGTTGAAAATAATTTATGTTTATTACTTTAGCTTCACATTTCCGTTGTTTGTACTTTTAATAATACGGTAAAATTATAAAATATATATGTTTTTAATTTCTTAGCCAAGTTATATTTCTGTTGTCAAAAATTCCTAAAAAATGCGTTTTACTTTATTTTTGTGTCCGTTCTTATTAATTTGTTGAAAATTAATGAAATTGTTTGTTAACAAGTTTGAATATATTGTAAACAGTGTTAAAATAACAATTTTTTTTATAAAATCTCTTCATCATGTAATTTAAAATGGAAAAAAGATTGTGGCCGTCGGACCCCAGCACGCCATAAGCGTTACAAAAATTCACCACGCCAGTTGAGGGTTAAGATGCCCAAATCGTATTTTTAATCATATCTCAATTCTTTCAAATAGAACCAGTGTGGCTAATTAGTATATTTGGAAAATTCATTTTATTATGAATAATTTGGTACAAAACTCTTGGTATTTTGAGTCAAATTGTCGTTATGATCCGTATGTTACAATTTCAAATAAATCATATGCGAAAATGTCAAAAGTTGACATATGATATGTCATTCTATTGAGTGTCATTTTCTGTCGAATAAAGTAAAAAAATACCGATGGTGCTATTTAAAAATCAAAAGTTGTAGTCGTTTCCGGTGAAACAGTCAATCAATCCTAATTTATGTCAAGTACTAACATACCAAATCTCGTTTTTTTATCTGAAAAAATAAAAAAGTTATAGGGGTGAGCCACTTTTGAGACGCACCGGGTATAGAAAAGTACTTACAAATTGAATGATCCAGGGGAAAACATGATAAGCGCCATTTTACTAATTTTACAAAAGAGTACTGGGCGGCTGGTGGTTATTAGGTTCTTTCCGTGTATTCTAGATTTTTATTAGGCATATATATCATAGGATTTAACAACTTATTGCACTGCAGAGTTTATACATTTTGTAGGGATCAGTTAGACCTACTATAATGTTGTAAAATCCTAAAATTAAGAAATTGGCGCTTATCATTATTATAAGTTTTTCTCCTGGACCCTTCAATTTATGTAAAATCCAAACAATATATTATTATATATTTCCGGTGTTACT
The DNA here is from genome assembly GCF_002938485.1 of Sitophilus oryzae. Lineage (NCBI taxonomy): Eukaryota > Metazoa > Arthropoda > Insecta > Coleoptera > Curculionidae > Sitophilus > Sitophilus oryzae. The sequence continues at coordinate 6,762,004 of NW_022147434.1, read as the reverse complement.
AGAAGTTGGAAGACTTTAACCACAGAATATCTAGCTACGCAACAGAAAAATACTCGAAATGAAAGAGCTAAAATTGCACAAATAAAATACTAGATGGTGCGACAATATCATAATCAGAATATAATTGGAAATTTTGAATTTTCGGTTTTGGATCGACGGCACGTCGACGGCCTAAATATGCACAGTTGCCAGATTCAAAAAGACTTTAATTGGCATGCCATTCTTTTTCTGGTGTATAATAGTTTCTTTCTATTCTTCTTTTCTTGTCAGATACACTTATATTAATTATTCGTTTGACTTTTAAAATAGTTTTAATTATATTATTACAAAATATATATTCATAAAATACATTTTTAATATATACTACCTTATATTGGTTACTAAGAAAATACCTTTAATTACCATTAAAAATGTACAGGGCGATTGATAGTGATATTTATTAATGCTGGAACGTTAATAATGAAATATAAGTTTAATAATAATGGAAATAATTTATTAAAATGTAGTACAAAAAATGTTAATTGACTATAATAACAAATTTCTTCTGTTTGCCACGTTATTTATATAGACCTAGGTAGATTTTAAAAAGTGACACAGGTACAATTAATAATATCATAAATCCAGGAAATGATATCATAATATTGTACTATATTATGGTACCACTCGATATGCTTCAAGGTACCATAATATTGCAATGTCACTGAAAATCCGTAGTATACCAAGTTTAAGCCCAATCGAACGCCAGGAAATGGTAACGTAATATGGTACTACATTATGGTACCTTTTATTGATATGCTTCATGGTACCATAATATTGCAGTGTCATCAAACATACACAAGTATATATCAAATACGAGCCCAATCGAACGTCAGGAAGTGGTATCATAATGTAGTACTATAGAAGGTACCACTTTATATGCTCCATGGTACCATAATATTACAATGTCACCGAAGATACATAGTATATCAAGTTTAAGCCCAATCGAACGCCATGTACGTAATATGGTACTATATTATGGTGCCATTTGATATGGCTCATGGTGTCATAATATTGCAATATCATCAAAAATACGAAATTATATGTCAAATATGAGCTCAATCGAACGTCAGGAAGTGGTATCATAATACGGTACGATAGAAGGTACCACTTTACATGCATTATAGTACTATCATATAATGTCACCGAATATACGTAGTATACCAAGTTTAAGCCCAATCGAACGCCATGTACGTAATATGGTACTATATTATAGTACCACTTAATATGCTTTATGGTACCATAATATTGCAATGTCATCAAAAATTCGCAAGTATATACCAAATATGACCCCAATCAAACATCAGGAAGTGGTAACATAATATGGTACTATAGAAGGTACCACTTTATATGCTCCATGCTACCATAAAATTACAATGTCACCGAAGATACGTAGTATACCAAGTTTAAGCTCAATCGAACGCCATGTATCGTAATATGGTACTATATTATGGTATTTCCCATATGAATTTACATATAAAATGACAGCTATCTTCATTTCATAGGCATTGCTAACGCCGTTTTTTCCCGGTCATACGGTATAAAGAGGTATAAAGTAAGAACACAATTGAACGTCAGGCAGTGGTATCATAATAGTAGAACAATACTTATTATATTGTCGCCGAATTACAATCAAAATTCAGGATTCAATTTCAATCAAACGGCAGGAACTGATTGTAATTCAGCTCGTAAGATTTAACTACAACTAACATGGCAAGTTAAATACTTAAACGTGTGAAAAAAGAGCTCTGATCTATTTTAATATGTTTAAATGATGTAGCAAATTTGAAGGTAGGCTTTATCAGGAAGTATTACAATATGAATTACACAATGGCAACACTGCACAAAATTCTTTTAAATTTTGTTTGTAGAAAACTATTTTCTTTAAAATTTATCGCCCTCTATTATGTAGTAGCGAAACTACCGCATCAAAATATCTGATTTGGAGATAGGCTTTAAAAGCCTGTCTCCTTTTGATACCTACAGTTTTATGCATGTAACGAGGCTTCTGTTGCGTAGCTAGATATTCTGTGCTTTAACCCACCTTAACTTAAAACATTTTTTTAAATTATATTGTTAAAATGTGGTAAACAATCTCGTATCTTAAACGAAATAACTATATTAATATCAATTTCTATTTTTCAGAATGGCCTTACTGTTTTGTTTACAACAATTGTTGTAGCTACTGTCAATCCTTGGATGCTAATACCTACAGTTATTATCTTATTTCTGTTCTATCTTTTGAGAGTTATATACATGGCCACCAGTAGAGACATCAAACGAGTGGAGAGTACAAGTAAGTATTTTTTTTTATTTTTAAATTGCGTTATATTTAGTCATTTATTTTCTTCTAATTGTGATTTTATTTCTAGCGAGAAGTCCTGTATACTCACATTTTACTGCTTCACTCCAAGGACTAACCACAATAAGGGCTTTTGGCGCTCAAACGATCTTGAGCAAGGAATTTGATGCGCACCAGAACAGAAATAGCTCCGCCTTCACCACATTTCTGGCCTTAGGTAGATGTTTTGGTCTCTGGTTAGATTTTCAGTGCGTTATTTACATTGGTCTTGTAACAATGAGCTTTTTAATATTTAAAACTGATGCTCTAGGAGGATTCGTTGGCTTATCCATAACACAGTCTCTCACATTAACTGGTATGTTCCAGTGGTGTATGAGACAATGGGGCGAATTAGAAAATGCTATGACAAGCGTTGAAAGAATAAGAGAATATATTGATATCGACCCAGAAACTACTAAAGTAACAAAAGACCCTCCAAGCGATTGGCCATCAGAAGGAAATATCACTTTCAAAAATCTAAGTCTGCGATATGATATAGGCGAGCCTAAGGTTTTAAAGAACCTGACCTTCAGTATAAAAGGAAAAGAAAAAGTTGGAGTTGTAGGTAGAACAGGAGCTGGAAAATCTTCTTTAATTATAGCTTTATTCAGGCTTGCTGAGAACGAAGGAATAATAGCCATAGATGATATTGATATAAGTACAATAAGTTTGGAGTGCTTAAGGTCGAAAATATCTATAATACCTCAGGAGCCAGTACTGTTTGCTGGAACATTAAGGAAAAATTTGGACCCATTTGATGATTATGATGATAAGGTAAGTTAAAATTGATTATAAAGGATATTTTTATTATTCACTAAGTTAACTGGTTTTGTAATTTGCAAAATCAAAAAATGTATAGTTTGTCAAGTGCGAGAATATATAACTTTGATGGGCAACAATTCTCAGTGTCTGATGTATATTAAGTAAGTGCAAATACAATATGATCGAAAAAAAAATGGAGTCAGTGATGGCTATGAAATAAAGATCGCTGTTACTTTATATGCAAAATTATTTGAGGAATGTCATCAACCGTTATTTACAAGCCAACTGAACCCTAGTTTTTTTTCGATCCAATAGTATTTTAAAAGGTGGTAGATATGGATATAATAAACATTTTCTATTTGCTCTTTTTAAAATAAATTCATAATAGCCGGAATAATCAACTTTGAAAATTTAACTCCTACCGTTTGATAGCCTTCAGTATCAACCATGTGTAGCCATAACCAATGTTATCACATCTGCAAGAAAGTATGTAACCAAGTTATTTAACTTTGAAAATAAAAAAAAATGCCTACATTTTGACAATCGTTGATATCTGTCGACTCTCAGCTAATACAACTACTAAGCTAATACCTCCCCACACCCTCTGTCCATGATACATGACCACAGACAGTAGAGGGTGCCTGGTAAGGTGAACAGGGTAGTCCCATCCGGCATCGTTATACGTCTTGGTGCAATTCCCGGGCCACGACACTACAACCAGGGACAAGACAATGAGATGCCCCTTAGACCCAGCCAAAGTGCTAGAGGGGATTCCCCCTAGCACCTGACAGGAGCTTCCCCACCAACGACAAGGTCTCGCATCTCCTAGAGGAAGATGTATAATTATTTAACTTTGAAAATAAAAAAAAGTAATGCCTACATTTTGATAATCGCGATATTTTTGACATTGTGGGCCCTCTGCTTATTGATTCTTATTATAAGTACGCGTTCGTGAGTAGCTCCCTATATTAAACCATACACCATACCATAACCATAAAATAAAAGAAACAAAAACTGATCTACAATATTAAAAAATACCGCTGGAAAACCGATGTTATGATCGTCGTTATTATTTTCCGTTTTTTCGCTTTTTGTCTAAATTCTCAATTCTTGATTGTTTGTTAAAATAGCTCAATGGCTCTTTCTTTTCAATTCTATGCAGACAAGAGACGGTAGTATTATTTCTTTATTAATCATAATAATTGTAAAAATAGTTTGGGTACCTTGGAATCAGACTTAAATGAGTACTTGGGATTCACAATCCAATCGGTAATTTTATTATAGGCGGTTGAAGCGTTGTGCTAGCCACACCTTCGTAGTGTACCAACGGCTCTAGTATGGCAAGCTGTATCTCTACCTGCTATAGCAAGTTACTGCCAAGAAATATAAACGATTTAACGGGAGACTATTATTATTAGTGTATATATGTCGGCGTCAAACAGGGAAATGCGTAATTTCCTGAAATGCTTAGTCAATTTACGTATTATGCGTTTATTGAAATTAAGTTGTCTTATAATAGTGCATCAAAGTAAAATATTTTTTGTTATTACGATATTTCAATATAAATTATTATTAAGATAAAAAATACGTCGAAAGGTTTCTAGTTAGTAGCATTGTTGTAACAGAAAATTTATTATTTTAAAGTGTAGGCTATTACATATTATCAAAACGCTTTGTAGGTATATTCAAACATGCAACAACTAAACATACAATTTATAGAATACAAAAATAAGGGATTGGGAACTAAAAAGTATCGCTATCATTTTTTCGCTAGGTTTCAAGGCTTTTTATCTTTATTGAAATAATATTAATCTAGTTTCTTCTCAGATAGATTTTTCTATTTCTACATAGAATACACTGCAGATGTAAACTACTGATGGGAAAAACCGATTAATTTCAATAATCGAGTGACCGCTCGAGCGAAATATCACTCGTATTTAAAAATACGGTTTTTCACCTTTCGGTTGTTGTAAATACTCATTAACGCCAAGCCCCAAGCAGTAAGTTGCGTGCGCAGGGCACATATTCTTTCGGTGATGAATAGCAAGTAGCAAGCGTCGAGCGATTCGCTTGATCGCTTGATTTAGTTTATTTCAAAGCATTGTCGATGTAGGTCGTAAAATTTTGTCTCTTAGATACGCAACGGATAAATATATATGGTGTCGTATAAATTTGCTACATGCAATGTATGTAGAAAATTCGCTCGGCTTTTTATCGAGTATGTCACATTAAAATCGGATTTCAATTTATTTCATTCTAGGATCGCTTGCTTTCGTTGCTTGAAAACAGGTTGACTGAAATGATTCAATTAATTACGGCGTTTCGCTGAAGGAATTCTAGAATTACAAGGAATGCCTGAGATCTATAGTCAAACGCCGTGCCAGCTCGAGAGTAACGCTGTGTGCCGTCATTACTTGTATTATGTATTTCAGGGAATGACGGATTTCAGTATATGATGTCGACATATCAATAACTGTGACATTTGACAGTGCCATTTTTGGTTATACATATTAAAGTTCACTAAAACCCCTATTATTTTTTATTTTTATTGGAATCATTTTTTAATACTTTTTTGTATTAATTTGTATTGTTTTCAGGTATTATGGAATGCGTTGGAAGAAGTGGAACTGAAAGATGTCGTAAGCGATTTACCCAGCGGTTTGGAAAGTCGCATAATAGAGGGCGGTTCAAATTTTAGTGTAGGCCAAAGACAACTGGTGTGCTTAGCTAGAGCGATAATAAGAAAAAATCGCATATTAGTTCTCGATGAAGCTACTGCAAATGTGGATCCCCAAACTGATGCCCTAATCCAGTCAACCATCAGAAATAAATTTGCTGACTGTACTGTCATTACAATTGCTCACAGACTACATACTATCATGGATTCGGATAAAATATTGGTCATGAATGCTGGTGAAATAGTTGAATTTGGAAAACCTTTTGAATTGTTGGAAAACACCAATGGACAATTTTATGATATGGTACAACAAACTGGGAAGGCTATGACAGAGAATCTGTTATCCATAGCAGAAAGGGTAAGGTTTTTATACTAACTGATTATTGTATTTTATATCTAATATACTGTTTATTTTAATTTCAGACTTATAAAGGAGTACCTATGTGATATTGAAGATATTGTAGTGATAATCTAAACCTACTTAATACTCTGTGTTAGATGTAAGACATACTTAATATTTTTTTAGCTGAATAAAATGTTCATTGTTCCTGATTTCTTTGTTTAATTTCCTGTATTTAAACCCTTGAAAAAAACACTTAACAAAATATCTTTATGTTTGGGTAGGCGTTATACAAGATTGTCCGAACTTTTTTCGGGGAACTTCGGCAGCATATTTTGCAGATAAAAATAAGTAAAAAAGTTCGTAAAAATGCATATCCTAAAATGCTTAGTTTTGGAGATATAGGGTGTATTTTTGGAGATGCAGGGGTATCAGGTTCTTTCCGTGTATTCTGTATTTACAAAACAAAGCAACCAAAAACCAAACCCAAATATTAACCTGTTAATGTCGATATTAACAGGATATCGGACTTTAACCGTAATATGCAGGGTGAGTTTTAAATAAGTGCAAATATTTTCAGGGCCGGTAGATCTCGATAAAAGAAACATATTTTCTTTGTACCATTTTTCAAATAAGTCCAAACTAACCGAGTTATTTGAGTTTGAAAATTTAAAAAAAAATATGTTTTTTTTGAAAAATTTTGAGAGCCACTGGATTTTTTTCTGTATTTGCATCTCTTTTAGTGCCGTAACCCTAGAGTAAAGCTGTAACTATGGTACTATCAGAGATTATAAGAATTTATACCGTGGGAAAATTTGCGGTGAACAGGCATTTCTAAAAAGTTTTCGAAAATATACAGGTAAATTTAAAAGAAAATGCACGATTTTCAACATCTTTTTTTGCGAGAAAAACTCATAGACGTGCTCCTGGGTCGAAATATACTACCCCTGAAAATATTTGTACTTATTTAAGACTCACCCTGTATTTACTTGTTAAAATAATATTGTATTTTAAATTTCAATCTAGGGTGCCGTGGCTGTGTTAAAAACACTAATTTTTAATCAAGGAGCCTTGGAAAAATAGATTTGATCGTCTAATATTTTTAGTGTCTTGTCCTGGCCGGTTAAAAAATGTCCAAATCGTATTTTTAATCATATCTCAATTTTTTCAAACGGAACGAGGGTGGCTCATTAGCATATTTACAAAAAGATTTGTTTTATGAATAATTTGGTACCACACATTTGGTATTTCGAGTCAAATTGTCGTTATGAATCACATATTGCAATTTCAAATAAAGTTGGCATATGATATGTGTATCATTCTATTCAGAGCGTCATTTTCTATCGAATAAATTAACAAAATACCGAGGGTGCCATTTAAAAATCAGAAGTTGTAGTCATTTCCTGGACCGAAAACAATTGAATAAGTCAATCAATCCTAATTTATGTCATTTACTAATATACCAAATCTCGATTTTTTATATGAAAAAAATATAAAAGTTATAGGGGTGAGCTACTTTTGAGACGCGCCCGGTATGACAAAGCTACGATTTAAATATTCTTCCATGAACGGTATAGTCTGTCCAACGACAAAATCCTTGGCAGTGACAGATGTGTCTGTCATTTTAATTTCAAAGTAGTTTATTTTATTTTACAAAGAAATAAGTTGGCACAATTGGAACACATAATTAATATATTTAAATTTTGAGTGAAAGTGATCAAAATATTGTGAAAAAAAACGTATAAAACTGAAAAAATCTGATCTTGGTTAATTAACTTTAATCTTATTTTTTTCTGCTAGTACTAAAATGTAATATTTACCTATCGTGTGATGTTATTTTACAGATACTCCAGTTTTTGGTACCATATACGAGATGGTAAACAATTTTATTTGTGGCTAATACAACTCTCTGGCCATAGTCTCTGGCAAACTGTGTTTTGGCGGTCTCTGGACAGCGAATATTAACTGTAAACTATGGTCTGGATCAACACTTAATTTTCCCTCGAGTTTTCTTCCACTTAATTTTAAAAAACACGAAACATAAGTAACAACACAGTCCAAAATGCAAAATGCAAAATATTTATCATTTCCAATGACTAAAGAATCCAAGGACAAATAACATCCTAGAGCAAATTGTGACGATGCCATCAAACAGTGCCGTGGCACATATTTTTCTTAACCTAGCTGTTTGAAGCAATATTTATATTTTTTGATAATTGCTTTGACTACGCCTATGGTGTATCATCCTAATTAATTACGAAAAAAACTTATTAAAATGTTAACAAAAGGTACAAAACTAGTATCGGCGTATAGCACATATCAAGTACAAATAGATATTAATTGAAATTGAAGAATAATTATCGAATTCAATAAGAAAACGCTAAAAAGTTGGAGTGGACTGTTTATTTACCTATGAAACGTAACTCCTGGCTCTTTCTTATCGCTGCTGCTTTTACACTTGAAAGCTGAACAACTAATCACCATTATAATAAAGTTTATACAAAGTTTACTACACACAAACTATTAAAAATCGCTAAAATTGTCGCTGGTGACCAAATGATGACTCATTGTTTGCCACCAAAACAAAAAAAGGTCACAAATTCTGCTGCAGCCCGTATAGGGGCGGTACATGTCCTTATATTCCTATTCTCTGTTATATTCTTTAGTCATTGATCATTTCTATTTGACACAAAATTATAACCTATAATTTGGCAAGAGTTTGACAATTCTCAAAAATCTTAAGTCGAGTTCATACGCATCGGAGTCCGTTTGTCGTTCATCGTTGCGTCAAATCTTTGAATAAGAAGACTAAGGAAGGAGCATATCAAAAATCTTAGGTCCACCGCGATAGGCCTCAAATATGGCCGACTTAAATTCCGGTTTATCAGTGCCGTTCTAATTTTATTTAAAAAATGTAAAACTATGATGTAGGGTAGACGTGGGGTAGACTCAATAATATGTTGTTTTATTTGACGTTGTGAATAAATGTTGGTAGTTATAAAATTGTTACAAAAATATATAATTCTAATAAAAATAGATAAGTTATAATAATTATTTATTAACACAAACATCCGATACGCTACTGAAGCAGGTAAATCTGGTAAATCAAATTGACGTATCTAAATTGTATATGTCTAAATTCTTTGACATCTAATCTTTGACAAGTAGTAAATAAAAGCAAAAATGCAAGAAAAAATATATAATTAGTTAATTTAAGTGAATTTCATAAATTATCGGTTTACTACACGTATGTATATTATATAGTCACTTACTAGCGACAAGTTGTTCCATTATTTCACTCGATTTTTGCTGAGATCTACTGCACGCTATACAACCAACTATTTTAGAGCCTTTTTCGATAAATCGCGATAGTGTCACTGTTAATTTAAGTTCTGCCACAATTTCCATCTAGATTTACTACCTTTATACAACTATCAGTAGTAGAATAAATAATAAATAACATAAAATATGCTCCGTAAAGACTGGCAAATCCATAAAATTTCAAATCAAATTCAAATGTGTCAAATGAATCGTCAAACAGAACTGTCAAGGATCCCCACCCTAGAGTGCTTTTTCCGCCCACCATGCATGAATACATGGATAGCATTATGCTCCTTCCTTAGTCTTCTCATTCAAAGCGTCAAACCAATAATATCTAAATATGATCTGTCGTTTTTGTCTACGCATGACGTATTTACTTATAAACCCATCCATAGTTACCTTAAAAAATATTAGAAACTTTTTTTAGTGAAATAAATGGATTGGTATGGAAGTCATCTGCTTTTTTTCTGTCATCGTCTGTCGAAATCTTACCTTAGAAAAAAACAGAGAACTGGGTCTGCGTGAAATACAGAGTTGGAAAGTTCTGATTTCCGCCGTACAGAGCACTGCTGTCGAAATTTTGACAATCGACTGAAATGCACCAAGCCTTTTTTAAATACTATAGATTAATATCATATTAATTTGTTTTAGTGATTTAGTATTGATAAAATTCTTATATAAAATTAATTAAGTGCTATATTTAAAAAAAATAGATAACACAGAAGCACGTAATTTATTATGTAATAGGTAGGTCAGACTGATAAAACGTGAAATGAATAACTTGCGACAAACAAATTTTAAGCCTTTTTGAATTGTCAAGGAATTTTAAAAATCATAATTACTCCTCTGCAATCTCTTCAATCTCGCTGATAATAAATTCGCGTTTCACGATTTTTAATCACATAGAGTAATAAAATATTTATATCACCTCTACGTATTTGCTTTATACTTAAATATGAATAACTACATGTAATCTATTTGGGATTATTTGATATTATTTATTTGATTATATTACTAATTATGCGATTCTTATTATAATAAGACTGTGATAAGGTTGTCATTCATTCAGTAGTACATTATCTTTTAGAATAGGTAGAGTGAAGTGAAGCAATCGATGCTGTAGGTTTAGAACAGTATTTTTGTGGACAATTATGGACAGTTATAAAATTGGAACAGAGAAACCTCTAAAGAAACATCCGTTTAATGAAGCAAACTTTATATCGAAAATATTTTTCCTGTAAGTTTTATTGCAAGTTTAGTGTAGTAAATTTTGTGCAAATACTTAGTGTGAATAACTAATAGTGAGTGAATAAATATAATGTGAAGGTAATTATAAAACGGTTTAATTTCCGTACAAATTATATATTTAAACTGTCTTGTACTTAGAAAGGGAACAACTTTAAAATCTTTTTTGTGTCCGTCTATTTGCGCTGATCTAAAACCATTACAAAATAAAATTCCGTCTATTAGTTGAATCAGTTCTAAAGTTTTTTTTCAAAAATACCGTATCAGCAAGAGACAATCTTTAGTCGGTTTTACATGTTTAGGAGCGATTCTATAAGATTTTGTAAGTGGGAGAGAGAAAACTGTGAATAGTTATTAAATAATCATTTAATTCGACGCTGTATTTCATGCTCTCTAAAATACTTATTGCTCTTCTTTCTTTGTTCAGTACATCTTATAGACGTAGAGCTGGCTACATAAAATCCTTATCATCGTTACATGACTATTTTTTTGTGTGAAGTATCCTTTTGTGTAGCCATTGCGAAATAGTCATGTCTGCCAGCGCGATCCCGCCCAAGTAGCAAATTTTATTTTATAAAGGCTGTATAAACAGCTATATGATCATTTTTATAGGATGCCTCAATTCGTAAAATAACTTTTATTAAAAAACAGAATGGTCGAAACCAAACGCTTAATAAAATCAAGCAGTCCTTAAGACAACGCTATTCGACTGTTATAAAATAATTCAATCCTTTTAGAATTTCTTTTTGCTACTTGGGCGGGGCTTAAAGCGGGGGTTACCAACCAAATCAAAAGGGTGAAATTATGAAACCAAAAATATTATAAGGTACACGAGTTATAATTGTCAAATAGCTTTTATTTATTATTAAGAAACATGTAAAATTGTTGACAAACATATTTCTCGTGGTTAAAATGCCGGCAGACAACGCGAAAGAGCATGGAATTTTGACAAAAAAAATCATCGCATACATATGCATGTCGATTGGTGGAATGTCATATTTATTTATTTAAAAAGCCATATGCAAAAGGGCAGACAAAATAATCGTGGCTCAATCAGCGGTAGACAGTTATAAAAAGCGCGATATTAGATATTACTCTACAGGGTAAATCTTGAATAAGTGCAAATATTTTCAGAACTCGACTAAAGAAACATATTTTCTTTTTACCGTTTTTCAAATAAGTCCAAAATAACCGAGTTATTCAAGTTTGAAAATAAAAAAAAAATTATTTATTTTTAAATAATTTTGTGAGCCACCTGTTTTTTTTTTCTGTATTTGCACCTATTCTTTTAGTGCCGTAGCCATAGAGTAAAGCCGTAAGCATGGTAGGTTAAGAAATAATTACACCGTGGGTAAATTTGCGGTGAACAGGCAGTTCTAAAAAGTTTTCTAAAATATACAAATTGTAAACTTGTAAAAGAAAAAAAACGCAAATTTGTAACAAGGATTTTCTATATCTTTCTTGCGAAAAAATAACTCATAGACGTGTTCCGGGGGTCGAAATATATCACCCTTAAAAGTAGAATAGTAAATATATGATATCTGTTTTGAAATAATAAAAAAATAAATTTATAATATACATGATTTATCTATACTTAAATGGATAAGGCAGCGAGCGTTCCCTGAAAGCGCTAGAGTAATATCGCGCTTTTGATAACTGTCTGCAGCTGATTTAGCCACAATCTTTTTGTCTGCCCTTTTGCATACGGCTTTTAAAATAAATAAATATGACATTCCACCAATCGGCATGCATGTATGCTATAATTTTTGTCATTCTTCAAATTTCATTTTTTAATAATTTTTAAAATTTCATGCCTTTTTCGCGTGGTCTGTCGGCATTTTAGCGACTAGAAAAATGTCTGCCAACAATTCAATCCAACGTTTCTTAATAATCCGCGTTTCTTAATAATAAATAAAAACTATTTTCGCAATTATAACTAGTGTAGTTTATAATATTTTTGTGTCAAAATTTCAGCCTTTCGATTGGCCGCCCCCGCTTTAAGTCCCGGGATCGCTCTGGCAGACATGACTATTTCAAAATGGCTACACAAAATTATTACTCAAAAAAAAGATTACACACAAAAAATTAGCCATGTAACGATGTTAAGGTTTTTTAAGTTCTCTTAGACTATTAGAGCGCTTTAACACACACCGGCAAAATCGGTGCGGGCGTCTGTTTTTTTATTTTTTTTCTCACGTTTCTAAAATAATTATTAATTGATTTAATTCTATAGTAGTCGCCGGCCTATGCTGCTGGATCGACTAATTTGCCGGATTGCAGTATAAGCGAAGGAGCTAATTTATTTATATTGCAATCGACTCAAGCACCGACACGGATTTTGCCGGTCTGTGCACAAGCGCTCATATGCAATTTTGAGTCGGTCGATTGTTTAGTTGTAGAAGTAAAAACCATACAATACATTCTTATTAAAGCTTGATTTCCATGCGTCCGTTCCGTTGATACGACGACGGACGGTCCGACGACGGCGCGGCGGACTGATTGGTCATAGCGTTTTCGCGCCACTTTTCATCCGTAAATTTTTTACGGATGTCAACGAAGAAAGATCGTACGATAACGGACATTTTGACACTTTTTTGACAAATTTAATATAACCTTAAGAGTCCATTACGCTGTACTGTTCGGGTCGCTATCCCAACTAGCAAATATAGTTCCCAGTCCTTTTTAAAATGTCACTGCCTCTAAAGTATAGTTCCTAGGCCCACTCTGCCACTTAAAATGTTACTCTATAAGGAATAGTCGCTTTGAAGTATATTTCGAGAGTGACCGGTTAGTGCCTACCTACCATAAAAGTGGAAAATAAACACCCTGATTGGAAGTCGCAAACATGTACTTTAAAGAAGTGTCTGGAACTACCCGAATCTTTAAATATGACTCCATAAAGGACCAAAAGCTTTATAGTAACTTTTCAAAGTAGGGGTTACTAACAAGTGCTACCATAATGCCTCCATTAAGTTTTTGTTACTTTATAGTAACAAATTTAAGTTACGCGGTAGTCGCGGCCACGACACCTAGTTACTTCTAATTTATAGTGGCATTGAAAGTAGCAAAATGGTTACTGCTACCTTCCTAGGTCACTATAAAGTAGCCGTCACTCATCCATTGCCACTAAAAAGTCACGGAGGTCAAAAACGGCTACTTTATAGGGACCGTAACTTAATATACCCTAATTAATGTAATTGCCTCAGAATGCATCGTGTGCTGCTCTATTTTAGTATTTTCTTTTACTTGCTTTTAAGCTTTATTAAAATTTTGTAAAATCCCTAAGGTGAATAAAAAGAAACTTATATATTCTAGTACTTTCTACCGAAGAATTAAACAAAAAGAATCACTGTGAGCCGATACATCAACATCAGAAACAAAAACTACATCTTTCTATAATCCTACTGATGAACATCATAAATCAGGTAGTGACTAAGACGACATTTTTGAAGCTGTTTCTGTAGATGAGTTAGTTCATCTGAAACTGAATCTCAGAGGAGAACTAATTTGAAAACCAACAACAATATAAAACAAGAGCTAAAAGAATGGGCGTTAAAATACTCTATACTTCATGTAGCTCTGAATAATATAGAAACACTAATAATAGAAAATGCAAAATAAGTAAAAAATAACTTCAAAGGACAAGGCGGAACGTTATAGCCTTAGATTAAGAATAAGTTATAGCGGCACCAATGGAATGTATAGTCACAAGTATAGTCGCCACCGCCGCGATCGGTGTAGCATAAAGCTTCTATTAAGTCGCAATTTGGTGGCGCAGGAAACTTTCTTGGAAAAAAATCACTTTATGGTTCCAAAGAATCGTTGATCATGTAGTTCCAAAAAAGTTATTGTTTTTATAAAGTCGCCTTTGGTTAGCTACAATTGTCACTTTATCAATCCGAAGATTTTAAAGGTCCAAACGGGTAGAGTTGGCCTAATTTGTTATTGTTCCCGGTACTTTGTGGAAGCATGTGGAACTATAAAGTATTTTTCGGATTAAACGGCCATATTTTTTTCATGAATTTTTAAACAAACAGCCAAATGGCTCAAACATTATGCGTTTTTAAGCTAAATATACGTAGATTAAAGATTTTTTCCTTAGTTATTTTGTTATTTCTGACGGTGGACTAATATTTTAAAGTTTGACCCCGGTTTCAAGCAAATTATTATTATTTTTTAATTACAAACATGAATTTCTATTGCAAATAATATAATAATTTGAAATGTAATTGTAAATGTAATATAAACCTACTATTTTATTCAGTAAAGTTGATTGCGTTCTGGAATTTACCTAAAAAAGGCGTTAAAATCGCACTGTAAATACCAAATAACAAAAAAATAATAATGGCTTCCATAATTATTTTCCATCATGACATTTATTTTTATGAAATGTGAAATTGCATGAAGAGGTCGCTGCGAATAAAGTTCAACAGTTTCACCCGTTCAACAGTTCAACCCGCGACTAGGCAGCTTCGTAACGGATAAGTCGCATTCACCAGTAGGCTACTTTATCGTAACACATCATAGTAACTCTTTTAGTGGCAAAAACTACCCAAGACACTACCCGGCTACTCAAAATTTTTCCCCATTTTGGTCGCAGTTACTTAGCAGCTACGAATATACGACGTAGCCGCCGATGATCACCGCCCACTTTGTAGTGGCTTTGATAGTAGCAGTTACGTATCTGCCACTATAAATGCTAGTTGGGATCAGTGGTCGGGTAAAGCGGGTGTGTGACCGAAGGAAATATATATTATATTTCAGAAATCTGCCGAAGGCTTAGCCCGATCTTGTCGTGTAAAGCCACACCTAGTATTCCAAACACACGTGCTTGGATTAAGGCTTGATCAAGGTTTGCAGAGCTTCAGCATTTGCCATAAATTAGCGAGCAATTTGTTAGAAAACAATATAAATTATATATCACTGTAATCAGAAAACTTCAATCTATTTCCGTATTGTAACGGAATTTTAAATTATGTATCTATTTTCGAGAAAATTTAGTCCAAACATAAGGAATATTTTGTTGATGTTTGACTATCAAAATCTTAAAAATAGAGAAGTTATCTTAAAATGTGCTACAATACGGATATGGTATAATCCTTTATCTTGAATTTCCTTCTTCATTTGTGTAAAAATATCTAGCCAGTTTTACATAAAACGGTAAATGCCGAACATTTATTTTGCTACTTTTTCGAACTAGGTGAAATGGACTCTTAATAAAAGTATAATAGTTTAAGAGTTAGGACCGTCGCGTCGTCGCGTCGGGAAAACGACAATTTTAAGAAAGCTGGTTCTTTGTATATATTGCTATGCTCTCCTGACCAATCTGCGGATCGTCTGGCTGCCGGTAGTCTACTGCGGTTCACTACTTCGCATCTAGTCCATGGTATCTCATTTTCGTGTGTTTTATGGGATTACTCGATTATGAGTAGAGATAGAATGATGCGATTTTCACATTACTTTGCTTTTTTTTATGAAACTAAATATGCTACACATAGGTGTGTCCTAACCTCCTTAGTTCCTGAAATACAGGGCGAATTTGTGATGCGCTGTAGTGAACAGATGTTGAATATAGATACGATGCGTAGTAGTGAACGCAACGTCTACCGGCAGCCAAACGGTCCGCACTCTGTTCAGGAGAGTATAGCAAATGATACCGGGTGCGTCTCAAAAGTGGCTCACCCCTATAACCTTTTTATTTTTTTTTCAGATAAAAAAGATATTAGATTTGGTATGTAAGAATATGATGTAAATTAGTCTAATTTATGTCATATACTAACATACCAAATCTCGATTTTTTATCTAAAAAAATAAAAAAATTATAGGGGTGAGCCACTTTTGAGAAGAACCAAGAGCAAATCGTATATCCGATGAACGGACGCACGAAAAATGAAAATGCAATAAATTTAAGAACTGCTTATAGTACGTTGATATTAGAATATTTAGAAAAAAAAATTATAAAGTATATGTTGAGGTTATACGTACTAAAAGGAGACTTTTTAAAATCCAAAGAGTTCCTAACTGTAAAGTGTGAGCTTCACCCCCAAAAACCACCCCCAATACGCACTGCGGTGGTTTTTCTCGTTTTTCTCGAAAACCATTAATCGCACAGAAAATTTTATTCTTGTCAAAAATATTCTTTAAAATTTGCTACAAATAAGGTTCTATCCATTATTTATATTTATCCAATGTATTTCGAGCAATAACCGTTTGACAAATGGAGTACAAAAAAATACAGGTCGCCTTTCAAATTATAGTCTCTCAAGGTATTTTAACGTGTTAAATATACACTCAACAGATATAATACTGTATAATATAAACAAAAACATTGCCTATTCCACTAAACTAACATCATATTTTCATCTACATATTGTGATCGTTTATAGTTTCTAGAATGTGCTCAGTATTCGAACAACTTTGCCCACGACAGATTTCGTACATAGTTGTACATTTCATGCCGGCTTTAATGCAACTGCATCTTTTTACACAATCTTGTTTGCTGATGTTCAAATTATTCGTACTGCCATCCAAATATCTGAGAAAAATGAACAAGTTCTAGTCGTTGGACAAGATGTCGATCTTGTTGTTTTATTAGCAGCACTTTCCCCCCGATGAAAATGACATTCTTTTTCTGAAAGAAGCCATAGGTAATGTGAAACAACGAATGTATAGTTCGAGAGACTTGCAATCATCCAGTATTATACGTAATTTAAAAAAAAATCAATTTTATTTATTCACGCTATTAGCGGGTGTGACACAACATCAGGATTTTTTGGAAAAGAAAAACAACAAGTACAAATATTTCATAAAGAAAAAGACCTTGATAGTATCGTCCATATTTTAACAACACAAAGTCAACACCTAAGGAAATTGAAAAAGCTGGAGAGACGTTTATACTGAAACTATATAAACTTCAATCATCTGAAGGGAGCCTTAGTGAGCAAAGATATGCTTGTTGAAACTAAGACACGCTTGTTAACTAACTTATTGAAAGTTAGTTGGTCAAGCAAACAGCACGGTACTTTTATCAAATTTGCCTCTCACATCTACTGCAGCTAGGCAACATTCCCGGAGAAAATATCTTCAAGTACAAATGTGGCAAGAACAACCTATAAAACCCGACCAGTGGGGCTGGAAGAAAATCAACAACACCCTGTCACCTTTATATATAACAGAATCGCCCCCGCCCCTGCTTCAATTATATCATCATTAATAACGTGCAGCTGCAAACAAGATTGTGTAAGAAGATGCAGTTGCATTAAAGCCGGCATGAAATGTACAACTATGTGCGGAACCTGTCGTGGGCAAAGTTGTTCGAATACTGAACACATTCTAGAAACTATAGACGATGACAATATGTAGATGAAAGTATGAATGTTAGTTTAATGGAATTGGCAATGTTTTTGTTTATATTATACAGTATTATATCTGTTGCTTGTATATTTAGCACGTTAAAATACCTTGGGAGACTATAATTTGAAAGACGACCTGTATTTTTTTGTATTTTATATTTTTCAAACGGTTATTGCTGGAAATGCATTGGATAAATATAAATAATAAATAGAACCTTTTTTGTAGAAAATTTTATAAGGAATATTTTTGGTAAGTATTTTTTGTGGGACCAACGCGTTCTGAGAAAAAAGCGAAAATCCATCGAAAGGCGTATTGGGGGTGGTTTTTTGTGGTGAAGCTCACACTTTAGAGTTAAGAACTCTTTTGATTTTGAAAAGTCTCCTTTTGGTGCGTCTAATTTCAATATATCAAAACTTTATAAATTTTTTCTTCTATTCGGCTATTTTAGGTCTAATATAAATATACTATTAATTTTCTAACCAATCGAAGTTTTTAAATTCAACCAATAAAATTAATATCGTATTATCGTATCGTAGGATATAACGGATGCATAAATCAAGCTTAAATCGATCGCCCGACTATTTCATTGCATTACTGCGCAGCTTCATATGAATGAGATGTCATTTAAAAAAAATGATTTAAAGAAAGAGTGGTTTAGCTAGTAAAGGAATCTTTTAATAAATAATAACTGAAAACAGGATATGTAAAAATTTTAACAATTATATTTAACCAGAGTGGGCCGTATATTAATAAAGCTTCAATTGGCTGTCTAAATGAGATCATTCAAAAATGTTAAAAAAACGTCCATCAGCTTTTAGTACATGGCAATTTTCAGCAGTCGTGTAACATTTTTGTTTGTAAAGACTTTCACATACGGTCTGCCAAGAAAATATAGCAGGAACATTAAGTATTTGAAAAAATACAATCAATTATTTCTAATGGATTTCGAGATATCGATTTTTGAATTCACAGTTCTAATAGCTAATAACTTCCTGTTTCACCGAAATTGACTACAAATTTTGATTTTTAACCTATTTTGGTACCTACCCCCTGTATTTTTTACTTTATTTTTTAGAAAATTAGAATTAATTCTTAATAGAATGATATAGTCTGTCCAACGAGAAGATCCTTGACAGTGATAGATGTGTCTGCCATTTTAATTTCAAAGTAGTTTATTTTATTTTACAAAGAAATAAGTTGGTACAACTGGAACGCATAGCAGGAAATATTTAAAATTTGATTGACAAGATGACAAGTGATTACTTCAAAATATTGTGAAAAAAACTGTATAAAACTGAAAAAATGTGATCCAGTTATTTTATTTAATAAAAACGGTATGTGTTAATACAAAACAAACAAGAACAAGACACTACATACCAAAAAAATATAAAAAAGAACTTATTTACTTTCAAGCTTTATGAAACTACCCGCATTTATGATTATATTTATCAATATAACTTATGTACAAATACAAATTTGTAATATTCCACAGGAATAAATAAAACAACATAGGTAAATAAAACAAACTATTTTATTAATAATAACACCTACCAAATTTTATACCTTAAAGGTTGATTTATTAACTTTAATCTTAATTTTTTTAAACCAGTACCTTTTGGCATTATTTTTCTGCAGTACTAAAATCCATTATCTACCTACCGTGTGATGTCGATATTTTACAGCTACTCTAGTTTTTAGTATGTGTTTAGTTTGATCCTTCTACCATATACGAGATGCACTTATCTACGACGAAATGGTATACAAACTTTATCGATGGCAACTTCATTGGTGTATAAGACTTTCTGCCTGGGCAGCGAGTATTAACCATAAACTGTGCTCTGGGTCTACAGTTAATTTTCACTCGATTTTTCCTCCACTTGGCTTCAAAAGACACAAAACACACGTAATAATACGAATCAAAATGCATCATCTTCCAAAACGCAGGGTATTTAACAAAAGTTGACACAAAATTATAACCTATAATTTGGCAAGACTTTGACAAGCGTCAAAAATGACAAAAATCTAAAGGCGAGTTCATACGCATCGGCGTCCATCGTTCCGTCAAACCAATAAAATTGAAATACGATCTGTCATTTTTTGAATAAACCAATAAAACTGGTTAAAAACAACAAGACACGACGCATGACGGATTTATATTTAAACCCGTCCATAGATAACTTAAAAATAATTAGAAACTTTTTTTAGTAAAATAAATAGATTGGTATGGGACGTCATCTGCTTTTCTTCTGTCATCGTCTGTCGAAATCTTACCTGAGAAAAAAAAACAGAGTATATATCATATGTCAACTTTTGACAATTTCAATTAAGAAAAATAGCATTTTAAATCCAATCTAGAAAGACATGTGTTAAAACAATTAATTTTTATTCAAGAATGTTTGGAAAAATAGATTTGATCGTCTAATGATTCTCTTGTCTTTCTGGTCGATTAAAAGATGCCCAAATCATATTTTTAATCATAACTCAATTTTTTCAATCGGAACGAGGGTGGCTTCGTGGCTTGATAGTATATTGAAGAAAGTATATTTTTTACAAATCTTTTTTAAAAAGCGTGTTTTCCTGCATGTTCCAAGAATAATTATTTAATTAAATACTTGACTTATCTAAATCTGCGAATCTTTGCGATGATTTCTGTCATCACTACTAAAGATAGAACTGTATTTACATTATAAACAGCATTAAAATACTATACATATAAGATAACATTATAAGATTAAGATAAAATCTATATTATTAGTCCAAAAAACTAAAAATCATTATTTTTTTTATATCTTCTCTCTATGTTTCCTTCTCTTACGATTTGTTTTATAAATATCTAAATCCATTTACAAGGCTATAATCCATAGATTACCTACAGCCTAACCATAGTTTAAGGCAAAGCGAATATTTATAACGCTTAATTGAGAATATCTGAGTCACTTTCAATTTTTTAAATGAAAAAACGATACCTACTATACATATAAATCCCATTTATTAATCTGGCTGATTTAATTTCATAAAATTAATCTGGGGCTTAAACTTTAAACAGTTTTATGATTCTGATGAAAGTGATTCTAATTTTCGTCAATCTGATGCTACTATTTGAAGATTAGCCTTTTAATAGTTTTGTGTGCCATTAGTCACAGAGGAGCTCGTTTTGATGATGCAATACAACAGGCAACATGTTTGATGAATATTGTCTTGTTAAAATATGCAACTTAAATGTTGATCCCATCTGATCTATGGAGTTTCAAATTTACAAGAATATGAAACTTTAAATATATCGCTCTCCCTGATTAAGCACATTAACTTGAGAACAGTTGATCAGATTCGGCCGTTTTGTTTTGACGTCAGAATATACGTTTTTATGCACAAAAATTTAAACTGACAAAAAAATTGGAGAATTCTGATAAATACTGAAGTTGTGTCTTTTTCTGTTGATTTTTTTCATAACCGCAGACTAGAACTCAGCCTTCGACCAATATTGTATATGCTTTTGGAAGAAAAATCGAGATAGTTAGATTATTTCTATGGGTATTCAAATTTATCAGTAAAAATCTAGCCGCCATCTGTTTAAATTTCTATAGACAGGGTGATTCACGGCCTTGGCACGTTAGGCATTTATGATGAAACACACAAAACCCTCCCACTACTGATACGGTAAGAGACCAAACGAAATTATTTTCAGAAATATACATCACCACATGTTTCGACACAACCACCTGCCAGTAAAAAAATCCCTGAAACAACAACACTCTTAACAACCACTACTACTAAAACCACCACTACGCAAACTACCACTCCCACAACCACTACAACTACCATCTTGCGTATAACCAGTCCCACAATTAAGTCAACCACTGAGAAGTTGCAAACAAGCACGCAAAAGAGGGATCTGACCACAACAAGGCCAGCAGTTCCCGCCATCCAGCAAATTAGAAGTACGGAGAGGCCAAGAACTACCACTGATACTTTCCCCACACTGACAACTTTCCCCACATTCTTGCCATCGACAATTTTGCCATCGCTTTTGACCACGTTATTCCCTAATTTGTTGAGAGTGTCGAGTCCCAAACCATTTGTGTCAAGTGCCGGAAATCCTTATACCAGTCCTGTTTTCTCTAGTACCACAGAAAATCATCGATTTGAGGTTCTCTCCGCTGCCGGTACTACTGTACGTATATCATTCCGTAAATTCTGATTAAGAACCGATGCGATGATAGAATTTTTTAAACATTATTTTTTTGCATAAAGGTACCTGTTCCATCTTTTTGCATAAAGGCACCTAATCCATCTGTCTAAATTATTTTCAGCATTACAGTGTTGCCGCTTCATACTAAAAGTGGTAGCATCTTTGTTATTTTAAATGGAACACCCGGTATATTATTATATTTTTTCGAAACTACTTCCATATCGCAAAATTTTTCTATTATGCTAACCTATATCAATCTCTAATAGTTTTCGAGATTCTTAGTTTGTTGCTAATTGGAACGGCTGAATATTTCCATATTTTATTGAGTTTGGTCATGGAATTACGTGCTATATACAGTAGGGTGGGTCAAAAAAATCGACTACTTTTTTATCACTGTTCTTAGTTAAACTCAGGCTAAAAAAGGTTGGTAGACAATTTAAAAAAATTCTCTCCAAGTATGAGCTCTTAATTTTAATAGGAATGTCCGCCGACTTTCAGTTTCTATTTTTTTCTTATCTATTATTTGAAAGAAAAGTTCATATCTCGGTATATCTACTGTATTTACTGTGAAAAAAATATCTAGTCTCGTATCATGTGGTCTTAATCCGTTGGTTGGAACTCGAGTTTAGAATGTATTTTTTGAAACTGAAAATATACTTATTTATGTTTCGATTTTTGTAAACAAAGGTAGTTGTAATTGAGTTCGTCTGGTGAAAATCCCCTTTGAAAGCAATTTCGTATCATTGGGTTAGTTAGTATTAAAAATAGAAAAAAGATAAAAAAAATGAGTAAGGATAATAGTGGAACAAAAAAAATTGAGGAGATGAGAAATTATAAAAAGAAGGGAATAAAAAAAATAAAACCCACATTTGAGGATGAAGACAATTAAGACCCCTCTATTCTTTCATTTTTTTTTCTTTTTCTTTTTTTCTTACTTCTTCTTCTAGTGCAAATCCATTAATGAATGTTTGCGATAATATTTTCCATCGCTTCTCTGTTCCTGGCGGTGCCGGTGTTTATTAAAGACTGTACATCGTGTTGGCCTGTCCACTGTCTAACATTCCTCAGCCAAGACATTTTCTTCCTTCCGATACCCCTCCGGCCTTCGATCTTGCCTTCGATTAACAGATGCAAAAATTTATATTTTGGGTTCGCATTATCCTGTTTCGTGTCCAGGTCTGCGTTTTTTTCTTCTTAATTAATTCAAACAATTCGCGCTGTTTGTTAACACGTCTCAGAACTTCTTCATTTGTTAACCTAGCCGTCCAAGGTATCTATATACAGGGTAGTCCGAACTGTTTTCCGGAAACTTCGGCAGCATATTATGCAGATAAAAATAAGTAAAAAAGCGCTTATAAATGTATGTTCTAAAATGCTTGGTTTCGAAGATACAGGGTATAGAAGTTTCATTTTTATTTCGATTTTTTCTAAATTATTTCTGAAGTAACGTCAATATTTGGATGAAAATTGGTGCCTGGCAGTTTTTTGGCATGAAACATTTGTTTTTGATGTCAATATGACTCCTACTAGTAGAGGGCGTCACCTACATATTTTTTAACTGGTTTGAAGAGTAATAACTTTTCGTCCGTACCTGTATAAAACTACCGAGTAAAAAAATATACATTTACGACGTTTTTTACGTAAAAAAGATCTCTTGGTAAAAATCGCCACGAGTAATAGTTTTCAAGATATTTGGAATCGAAATTATCAATACCTGTCATCATTGACATAAATTGAACATGTTGACTAAATAGTTACTAGGCTGAAATTATAAATTTAAAATGTTTTTGTGCCAAAAGTTCAATAGAAACGATGATAAAACATATCATCATTTTTAGCAGAAAAAATTAGCATTAATTAAAAAAAAATGAAAATTTCCTAAATTTATTATTACAGTGAAATAACTATCTACTCAACGTGTTTATTTTTCGTCAAAAATAACATGTATTGACCTTTTCCATTCTAAATATCTTGAGAACGGTTGCTTGTAGCGATTTTTACAAAGAGATATTTTTTGCGTGAAAAGTCACATAGATGTATATTTTTTCCTCGGTAGTTTTATACAAGTACGGACAAAAAGTTATTACGCTTCAAAACAGTTAAAACGCATGTAGGTGGCGCCCTCTATTAGTAGGGGTCATATTGACATCAAAACCAAAAAACTCCCAGACAACAATTTTCATCCAAATATTGACGTTACTTCAGAAATTATTTGGAAAAAATCGAAATAAAGATGAAATTTCTACACCCTGTATCTCTGAAACTAAACATTTTAGGACATACATTTATACGAACTTTTTTACTTATTTTTATCTGCAGAATACGCTGCCGAAGTTTCCGGAATACAATTCGGACCACCCTGTATAATGGCAGGTACTTTTATAATGTCCAACCTTCCATACCATAAAGGAGCATCGACCACACGTAACACTTTACGAATCTTTACGAAGGTCAAAATCAAAACAGACAAGTGCTTTTTGAAACCTCAAGAATGCGTGTCGAGCTTGTTCGATGCGACATTTAATTTCCTTGTCTGATGTCCAATCTTCGGTGAGCCAGATGCCCAAGTACTTAAATTTATCTACCCTATCTACCCTTTCTATCTGCAAATGTTATAATGGAGTTTTTAAACACATCTGGACTTCTGGATATTATCATAAATTTGGTTTTCTTGATGTTCATGTTTAAACCCATTGCTTTGCTCAGTTCTCCTACCTTGTTGACCAGTTGTTGTAGATCGTGTATATTATCTGCAATCGAGACCGTATCGTAGGCGTAGCGGATGTTATTAATCCTAATTTTTCTTACTAGAATGCAGTAAAGAGAGCCATGTTGACGAAATTTGTTGTCTCAGAAAGAATCAACAGAATCAAAAGAATCAAAAAATAAAACAAAATTTAATAAAATTTATTAAATTAGACATAATTTGTTTTTGTCCCTAAATGTCTATAACATTTATTTTTCATTTTCAGATGGATATTTCCACTATTTATAAAAGGTTTCAAGAAAGACCTCCTTGAAGATGACCTTTTTCCGTCCTTAAAGGAGCACGATTCAAAAATTCTTGGGGATAAACTGGACCGAGAATGGCATACAGAACTGAAAAAGAAACCGAATAATCCATCGTTATGGAAAGCTTTGGCAAAAGTTTTTGGAAAAGAACTCTCTATTCTAGGCGTTTGCTATTTGTGTATCGAAATATTTGTAAGGTATGCAAATCCAAGAAATTAAAAAAAGGCAATTAACGATTGATTTTGGTACATCCATATGAGTGGTGAGGATAGAGACTTATTATATTACCCTTGTATATATTATAACAATTGAAACATTGAACTATTCACAACAAAAATAAAAGCAATGGAAGTCCAAAATCAATCCTTTATCACTCATTGCTTTTCTTTTCTTTTCTCCAACTTTCATACAACTTAATTAATCATTTCAGGCTGTCACAACCATTGCTTCTCTCTCAATTTCTTTTGTACTACGATCCCAACTCTACCATGACGAAAAAAGAAGCATATTATTACGCCGCTGGTATTTGTGTAACTTCGTTTCTATCATCTGCATTTCAGCATTCTTATATGTTACGTATTTTCCATTTAGGTAAGTGTACAGTGTGACTTAACTATTATATAAAAATGTATACATTTTTAATAGTTAATTCGGATTGGAAGAAAATTCTCCAAAAGAGAACTTAATAAACACCACAATACAACAAAACACTTTACTTTTGCATTTAACCATGTTAGCGTCATCAGCAGATGATTAAAACTAAACTAATATTTGAGGAGCAGACTCTAGATGCATTTTGTCAGTTTTTTCGAATTTTGACAAATAAAGAAAAACTGCTACGCTTTTTGCAGGAAACTTACTGAAAAACTAGTAGACTTAAAATAATAAATAATAAAAATAGTACACCTACCTACATATGAAAAATCTAGTTTTTATGATACCTGAAAAAAGTTAAAAAAACTGTTGAATGTCTTTTAAATCTGAAATTTTTCTTTATTTTTCTGCTACCACGGTCCGTATTCCCAACTACATAGTTCCCAGTCGTAGTTCCATTCATTAAAGTAGTATTATTCAAAAAAATTGAGAAGTTGTAGTACAAATAGCTCTTCATCTGGCAACGACAAACAAATAGCAGTATTTCCACAGTATCTTACTGACCTTGTGTATATATATAGGTAGTTTGCTCTGCTAACTTTGGTTGAAAATCTTAAAAAATGGACAAAATGCATTTTGTAAGCCTGTTCCATCATTTACAAATTGAGCATTTAAATAGGCGTTCTGTTGGCACTCACCAAGCGTGGGGAATCTAGCCAAGCGAGACAACACTAACAACGTCACAATTAATTATCGAGACTAGAGTAATAGAATCAGGAAAGAATTGGATTATTATCTCTGTTCATATTATCTAAAGGGTTACCTAATTATAAAACACATGGACTGGAAAGGTCGGGTATTTATGAAATTTCATATAATGATTGTAATCAAAAATATATTGGGCAAACTACGTAGAAGATTAATGTTAACTAAATTTAAAGAACATATTGTCGTAGATATCACGAAGTGGCGTAACTCATTTTTTGATATTTTTCAGGAGAGCGTAGCGGTTTAAAGTGTTTTACGACTTTATATTGTATAATCGAAGGCCTTCTACCCGAAGGATTAGCTTCTAGTAGTTACTTCTTTCCATAAACAAAATGTTACCTTTTGTCTTGCTTCGGCGTAGCCGATCCCTCTAGTTTTCAGTAATTTTGCAACATTTTGATCCCAAGTAGTTGCAGTTAGGTTTGCAGGTCTACCCTTTTTCCTCTTTTCCTACCTTTTTGTCATCTATACTTCTATACTCTTCTTACTGGCCTCTCCTTGTGTAGTCTTGTCAAATGTCCGTACCATCTCAACTGACAGTTTTCGATAGTTGTTAGTACCGGCTGGACTTTCAGCTGCTCTCTAATATCGGAATTGCTTAGTTTATTCATCCTCGTAACCTCTAGCCCTTTTCGTAGGTATTTCATTTCTATTGTTTGTATTAAGCTTTCTTGCCTCAATCAAAACCTAATTCTTACTACCGAATGTTAATACTGGTACGAATACTGAATTAAACACGCTGATTTTGGTCGTCAGTGATATCTCTTTTTTTTACCTAGAAAGGTGTTCATTATGTTATGGTATAGATTTGGAGCGCTTTGAACTCATGCAGTTATCTTTTGGTTTTGGTGTTCCTGGCTTTCTTTTTGGACTCCCAAATATTTGAAAGAATTTACCTGCTCTAGTATCTGATCATTTATTTCTATGTTAACTATTGCTTCACTCTTTCCGCTAATCATTATTTTTGTTTTGTTCTCATTTAATTTAAGGTTTTTGGGTAGATAACTTGTTGTTCCATGTATTGAGGTTCCTTTTAAGTTTTATTTCGTTCCTTGCAAATATAACGATGTCGTCAACGAAACCGCATTCATTGATCCACACAGGTTGCATATTCTGACACTCAACAAGAAGTTTAGATGTCTCTTGCCCTTTCTTTCATGACATCATCCATAACCAAATTGAATAGAATTGGGCTAGGGACACATCCCTATCGAACAGCTTCGCGAATTGGAAACTCTTCTGAATGCATAATATCGGTCCTTACATAGCCTCTAGTGTCGGAATAAAAACACATTATTGCTCGTCTTAAGTTTTGGTCAATGTTTTTATATATTAGGGTTTTCCGAACTTCAGATCTTGGAAGTTTTTCAAAGACTTTTTCAAGATCAAGAAAGGCTTGGTAAACCTGGATATTTCTATTTCTGATTTTTTCCGTTATTTGTTTGATAATTGTAAATATATGATGGTGTATACTATGGCCTTTCCTAAATCCACTCTGCGATTCCTCGAGTTTGTTGTCAATTTGATTTAAGAGTTTTGCTTCCAGTATTCGCTCATACACTTTAGAGTCAATGCCAAGAAGTGTGATTCCTCGATAGTTAATATAATCCTTTTTGTTACCCTTTCTGAAAGTTGGTACGATTCAATAAAAACCAAAATAAAAGGTTCTTAATAATTCTTTTTTTGTAAAAGAAACAAAGTGTCTAGAATATATTTTCGTTGGTATTGAAACAAACGTCGTAAAAAACTTTAAAGCTTTTTTTTAGTTTTAATCATCTGCCGATGATGCTAATATAGTAAGCGACGCGCGCCTAGTTCAAAAAATCAAAATATTGATTAATTCACCACAATTCATCAAAATAAAATGTTTTGGTGTATTGTGGTGAATCAGTGTTTTATTTTGACTGTATATAACTATTAAACTATACATTCA
This sequence comes from Sitophilus oryzae, assembly GCF_002938485.1. NCBI lineage: Eukaryota > Metazoa > Arthropoda > Insecta > Coleoptera > Curculionidae > Sitophilus > Sitophilus oryzae. The sequence continues at coordinate 6,733,433 of NW_022147434.1, read as the reverse complement.
GGTGCAAAAATACGGGTGGCGACTTCAACATTAGTCTACAGGAAGGCCTTGAAACTCAGTAAAAGTGCACTGGCTGATACAACCGTTGGGCAAATGGTCAATCTGATATCAAACGACGTTGGAAGATTTGAAACTGTCACCACGCACATACATAACTTATGGCTAGCACCCATTGAAACTATAGTTGTTTTGATATTGATGTATTTTTATGTTGGCCTAACTGGAGTAGCTGGAGTTGTATTCATGTTGTTATTTATACCAATTCAAAGTAAGTCATCAATTCAGTTTCAGTTAAATGAAATATTTTAAATTAATATAATAATATATTTTATAGTGTGGATGGGCAAGAAGACTTCTAAGTATCGATTGGCTACAGCCATTAAAACTGATGAAAGAATTAGGTTGATGAATGAAATCATATCTGGAATTCAAGTCATTAAAATGTATACCTACTTGGGAAATTCCCTTTGCCAAGCTTGTTGAAATCAGTAGAAGGTTAGTTGAGTAAATTTCTTATTTAATAGACCTATATCTAACATGATACACAATACACAAATACAGAGTTAACAGTTTATTAGTTTGTAATTAGTAGTTATAATAATAAAGATAAAACCATGCAATGTCCACAAACGCGAGATAATTTTTTGCGAAGCCAAAGGATGCAGTAACAAAATTATCAGATCTTTTAGTTAATATGCTACAGAGTAATAACGAAAACAGTGCAAATTTAGATGCCTCATACATTTCACTATTCTGAGAATTTATTTAAAATGCAAAAATGATTTCTTAAAAGTTTTTATGTAGAATTCAGTGACATAGCATATTTCTGAGTATTTTGCTTATTGAAATATTCACTAATGTTCAGTTTTCATCTATATAGATATCCCTTTTATTTGCCAATAATTTAATTTGCCTTTTTATAAGCTTTCAAAAAATTGTCCAGTGCCGTGTTATTATTATTTGTACTATTCATATATTTTTTTCTTGACTTTCTTTATTAAATGTTTCTAAACAATGTTTGATTGAACTCTATCGTTCATTTATCAGTAAAAAATAATCAAATTGGAATTATAATGCACATGAACTATAATTGGTTGACTGCTTTTTGAATATCTAAATATAAATTAAATATGTACTAGTATTTTTTTATGCATCGCAAAAAGCAATTATTTCTCTGTTAAAATAAATCCCAGATTATGCCGCTTAAACACATAAAAAACAGCATTTAACAATAAAACACAAAAATGTTAGCGTTGTATATTCAAATAGACCTATATAGATTAGTATAGGTGTCAAAATTGAAAGAATTTTTTAAAACGTCCTTAAAAATTTAATTAAGTTTTTGACTACAATGATGATCCATTTACAGAATATATCGGTTGGTAAATATTTCAAACATAGAAATGGTAAAAAGTTATATAAGGAGTCATCTTTATACAGGGTCAGTTTTAAATGGGTGGAAATATTTTTAGGGGTAGTATATTACGATCCCAGAAACACGATTATGAGGTTTCTTTGGCGAAAAAAACATTTTAAAAATTGAAATTTTTGGAAAAATATTTTGGATTTTTTTTAATTTTTTAGTTAAAAACATAACTTCTTGATAATATGGCAACATAGGTAATAGATTAATATAGTAATATATATACATAAAAGATCCAGTGGTTTTTAAAATTTAAGCAAAAAACAATTATATTTTTTTTAATTTTAAAACTTGAATAACTCGCTCATTTTGGACTTACTTGAAAAACAGTAAAGAGAAAATATGTTTCTTTTATCGAGATTTATCAGCCCTGAAAATATTTGCACTTATTTACGACTCACTCTGTATTTAGATATGATGGTTGCCTTAATTACCAAAAATATAAAAACAAATTTCGGTTTCATTAAATAAGTAGGTTACAGTTGAGGGTTGGAACCTTTGGTGTTACAACAGCAAAATAAAACACTAATTCACCACAGTACACCAAAACACTTTACTTTTGCACTGGACGTGCGTTTCGCTAACCATGCGAAACGTGTGTTCAAAAATATAGTGTTTTGGTGTATTGTGGTGAATTAGTATAAAAAAGTAGGCACTTTGCATTTATTTACTTAGAAAGTTTAGATTAGGTATATTATTAGAAAGGCGAGTTTATTATAATTATATTAATAGAACATTTTTTTCATTTTAGGAAAGAGATTCAACAAATCAAGAAAATATCTGTAATAAGAGCCATCATGATGTCATTTAATATGTTCCTAAACTCGACTGCCATATACATATGCGTTTTAGTGTATTTCCTTACTGGGAACGTATTAGACGCTCAGTACGTCTACGTAGTATCCTCTTTTTACGGTATCCTAAGAAGTACCGTTACCATGTTCTTCCCTCAAGGCGTCACTCAATTTGCCGAAGCGAATATATCAGTAAAAAGAATTAAACAATTCTTGCTGTACGATGAAGTCCACCTTGACTCAAGTTCAACATTTCTAAATGCTTTTCAATCTAGTGAAAAGGTAAAATCGATTAGTACCCAAGAAAATTTGAAAAGTACCAAACCAGTTGGTATTCATCTAAATGATGTTTCAGTAAAATGGACTAAGTCACTTGAAGATAATTCTTTAGATCATCTAAATGTTGATGTGGAGTCTGGTCAGTTAGCTGCGGTGATTGGCCCAGTTGGAAGCGGTAAAACAACTCTGTTGCACGCGATTCTCGGTGAATTAGAGGCAGTGTCCGGTAGTGTGGACGTGAGTGGTTCAATTTCGTATGCGTCTCAAGAACCGTGGTTATTTGTGGGTAGTGTACGACAGAATATTACTTTCGGTCAACGCTATGACCCTCGGCGATATTACGAAGTTGTTAAAGTGTGTGCCTTAGAAAGAGATTTTACTCTATTTCCGTATGGTGATCGTACTATAGTGGGTGAACGTGGTGTGTCTCTTAGTGGCGGTCAAAGGGCTCGTATCAATCTCGCCCGAGCGGTTTACAAAGAGGCCGATATTTACCTGTTAGACGATCCGTTATCTGCCGTCGATGCCCACGTGGGAAAACAGCTTTTTGAAGACTGCATAACCGGTTACCTGAAAAACAAGTGTGTTGTTTTAGTTACCCATCAGTTACAGTATTTGAAAAGCGTCAAGAAGATCTACCTTCTTGGAGGAAAAACCATCGAACATTCAGGCACTTATGAAGACATACAGAATTCCGGCAGAACCTTTACGCAACTTCTTAGTGATCTTGAAGAGATCATTGACGAAGAAGAAGATGATGAAGAAAACGAAACCAAAGAAATTGAAGAAATCAAGCCAGTCAGAAGACGAAGAGTGTCAACAAAGGAAGTCGTGCCAAAAAGTGATAAGGTGGTAAAATAGAAATATTGAAAAGTGCTTGTCATATAAATTACATAATTTTTAGGATCCCCAAATCGAAAAGGAATCTAGAGGAAGTGGTAATATTGGCTGGGATGTATACAAGTCGTATTTTGTTTCTGGAGGTCATTGGTGTAAAATTTTAGTATTGTTCCTAATATTTGCCATGACGCAAGCTCTGGGAAGTTTATGTGATTATTTTTTGACATTCTGGTAATATATTTTTTATTTTTTAATATATCTATAATAAAGTACTTGAAGGCTCACTTGTCAGTCTTCCTGATTTATTATTAATGAAAGACGAAACAGTGATGCGCTTGAACTATTCACACATTTTATTTTGCTGGTTGAGTAAATTCATTTGATCTATACTTCATATCAAATAAACTTTTAGTCACGTGATTAAGCTTGATCGGCACATCGTTGTCCACTTTTACATATTTTCTTTTAATCAAAATATTTTAGGAAACAAAAATAAATTAATTATAAATACAGGGTTGTTCACCACATACGACACGGAGTATTGTAGCTAAATGATTAGATTTTTACAAATTGTAAGTTTTGAGTGCGTTGAGGGACTATTAGAGGTACAATTTAAAAATATTTTTACAAGATACAGAGTGTTCCAAATAAGTAAAAATTATTATAGTTGTATTTTTTTAAATGGAACACCCTGTATATTATTCTATTTTTAGATTCTACGGTTGAAATAAAGGTAAATTTGATTAAGGTTTATTACACTTAAACCTTACCGTTTTTGAAATAATTTCAATTTTGTGAAATTTCAGTAAAAAAATTAAGGCTTCATTTCTCGAAAGGTATTAAAGGTTTTAATACTAAATATTTACTGAAGTTTATTTATTGATTAGATATTGTGTTGGAATAATAAAAATTATACTACCTTATACAGAGTGTCCAAAAATTTATATTAAATAATTACTAGCTTTAAACGGCAATAATTTGTTTAATTTAACTGGAACACCATGTATATTTTACGAGAATCAGATGCACAATTTAATTGTCTATCAAAATGTATTATATCATTTTTACCTATCTCTTCAAGTTTTCATAGAAAATGCATTTTCTTTTAGACCTGATTTATCACTATACCCATGGAATATTGACATTTTAAATTATTTTTAAAGATGTAACAAATTTTCAAATGGTACAGATACTAAGATTGTCGATATAGTTCGCTTATTTCATTAAAAGATAAAAAAATTGTTTAAATATTTTTTGTTAAAGGGGACCAATTAATATGATCCCACTATTCAAACTACATTAATTTACCGTTTACGTTGATTAATAATAATTGCTCCAAATACTAAAAAACTGAATTTTGTATGTATATTTATATTATTGTATTAGACAGTGTGATAAAAAGTAACACCTTATAAATTTTATTTCATTTTTTGACAAATGCTTATTTATAACAACAGAGACGTTCATTTTCATAACTTATTATTGTATCGATTTCTGAGTCAAATCCACATTTATTTAGAATCATTTATTTATTAATTAAAACAATTAAGTATGTAATTAACTAATTTTTGGGCGGAAATAATGGTGGTATATTAATAATCAATATTAATGGGTATACTCTTTTACAAAGATTTAAATAGTTTTCTTTTTGTAAACAAATGAGCTTGCAATATTATTATTTTTACCACTTGTATATTTTGTAAATATGTTGATGTAAAAGAATCTAAAATGTCCATATTCCATGGGTATAGTGATAAATGAGGTCTAAATTATAACAAAATGCATTTTCTACGAAAACTTGAAGAGATAGGTAAAGAATGATATAATACATTTTGATAGACAATTAAATTGTGCATCTGACTCTTGCAAAATATATAGGGTGTTCTACTTAAATTAAACAAGTTATTGCCGTTTAAAGCTAGTAATTATTTGATATACATTTTTGGACACTCTGTATAAGGTAGTATAATTTTTATTATTGCAACACAACATCTGATCAATAAATAATCTTCAGTAAATATTTAGTATTAAAACCTTTAATACCCTTGGAGAAATGAAGCCTTAAGTTTTTTACTGAAATTTCACAAAATTGAAATTATTTCAAAAACGGTAAGGTTTAAGTATGATAAACCTTAATAAAATTTACCTTTATTTCAACCGTAGAATCTAAAAATAGAAAAATATACAGGGTGTTCAATTTAAAAAAAATACAACTATAATATTTTTTACTTATTTGGGACACTCTGTATCTTGTAAAACAATTTTTAAATTGTACCGCTAACAGTCCTTCAACGAACCCAAAACATACGATTTGTAAAAATGTAATTGTTTAGCTACAGTACTCCGTGTCGTATGTGGTGAACAACCCTGTATATAAACAGTTATTATTTACATCAACATAACTCACCTTTACTTACCTACTAAATTTTTCTGACTCTTAAGCTATCTTGTACACTTCGCACTAAAAGAGGTTCTAAAAAGAACTTTGGTCGACTGCCTAGTTGAAATTTTTAAGTTTAAATTATCACAACACAACTCATTTAAACCAAAAACTCGTAATACAAAACTAAAGTGTCAACACGAATGTTTAGCACCTGAATGCTCAGAGGGAAATTTAAATTCCAGTTAGTCAGCTCGGTGCAGAATATGTCCATGGTTGGCAACAATAAATTTAAAAATCGCGCCCTCGATTACGTAACTAAATTTAATTGGTATCGAATATAGACACCCTTCATTTATGTCTACAAAACTAGAACCAGTTATTCGTAAAATATGTATACAAGTAGCACATGAGTTAACATAACACTCCAAAATATTCGGATGTATCAAAATTATGAATGAAAGGACGTTCATGGTGGGTTAGGCGTTGGACATTAAGCAGAAATAAAAGGAGTGCTAGTGAAACTATATTAAAACAATTAGATTCGGCAGCCAATTCTGTCAATAGTTCTTCAAAACTTGGAAAACGGAACAAAAAAATATTTTCACACTTGCGTTTGTATACGTGGTTCGGCCGTAATGAACTAAACTAGAACCACATTATTATACAGATTATACAGATTACAATCTTTGTTTTTTCTTTATTGTTTTTCGTGGTTCCAATTTTCGGAATCGGGCACTAGTTAGGTGACTAGTTTGCGCACATAGCCCGCCCACTTATGGCCTCTAAAATTGTGCACAGCGCCTGCCCGGCACAGTTATTAGAGAGATATCGGAAAACCGAAGAGCGTCATCCAGTATTTACGCGTACCTTATCATGGTTACGATATGCGCGAGTCAATTTTTAACGCAACACCCGCTAATAACGTTACCGCCTGACGTAATTTGCGGATCAATTACATCAAGTGCTCTTTCTAAATAACCTCTTATAACGTTTAAAAATTGCTTAAATGGGCATGTGCGGGTATTTGACAACCGGAGCCGGCCGGCGAGATCAATGACTAACGAGATCTTTTATTTTAGGTTATGTTTGAATTGTTTTGAATTATTACTTTATTTTTATTAGGTAATTTGATATTTAAGTAGCTGGGATTAGTTTTAATTAAATAAATATGGCTCAAAATATGGATTCCACCTCTTCCAATACTAAAGAACCTATAAAGAGTCTTAGGTTTACAGCAGATGACGACTTAGCCCTTCTAAGAGAATTTGTTGCTTGTTGCCCTAAACCCACTGGCAGACGTTGAACAATAAAGCACTGGAAATAAGTACTTTAGGCCTTTAGTTTTAAAATACCTAGTAAACAAAACAATTTCAAAGTTTTAAATTCAAAGTTAGGTTAAGTTTAAACAGCGGACGCGACGCGATCAGCATTCTTTCCGATCCGATAACTATAAATGAAGAGAGTTAATATCACCTCCCGTAAAGGAAATAACACCTGGCCTTATTAACGTCCATGCACGCTATTCGGTTTAGCGATATCTCTCTATTACGCTGTTTATTGTTATTTTACGCGAGTTTATTTTTGCGCACAGGAAATTTGACTCGTTTGCACATCGTCATAAAAAACAATTTTCGTACCATGAATTAGGGACAAGATTTTTATCTGTATACTTATAGGATACCTAATCTGTGCTAGAACTATAGCTTTGAGTTTTACAGAAAGTATGAATATACTGATAATTTACACTGAAACTGTGTTGTCATGTTCTTTATTCGACCAGTAACTTTGAAGCAGTGTTATTGATTGACAGGTGAGAACCCGGCTTTGTGATCCATTGGATTTAGAGTTTCTTAGATTATTAAAAGAATTCTTATATAATTTCCCATAAAAGTTCTTTATTTTTCATCACAAAAAGTATATAAATATAGAATGTAGAATGTTTGGGAGTATTAATCACCGCGATCTTACAGATCTATTGTGTGTCTCCCTTTCTTGAGTATAACGAGTCCTAACTCATCATACATTCTTACGGCTTTGACAAAAGCCAGTATCTGAGACTGCTTCACAGAGGCTAGTTTTCCACCAAAGTTTATGATAAAGCAAATGATCCTGGTATAAAGCAAAAATCAGATTTAATCAAAAAACTTCAAGACCATTTTCCATGAAATTCTCTATTAACTTTTGTTTTGTTCGATTTCTTATTGTGTTTTCTTGTGCCAACTATAAAAATAGTCCGGTTTATTTATCTTGTGTTTTTAAAGCCCGTCAAAATTATCCTGAATTCCACTTCTGATTGCAAATATAAAATATACAGAATGAGTTTTAAATAATTGCACATATTTTGAGAGCTGGTAGATCTCGATAAAAGAAGAAAGATAAAAAAGTCAACAAATAAGACCAAAAGAGCTAGAGCTTTCCACTTTAAAATATATTTTTTAAATATTCGGAACCACTCTTTTTTTGTTCCTCTTAATTTAGTCTAATACCTATGTTGCCATATATTATCAAGATATTAGGGTTTTTAACTGAAAATTTAAAAAAAATATTTTTTTTCGAAAAATACAAAATTTTTAATTTTTTTGCAAAAAAACTCTGTAGAAGCGTTCCTGGAATCGAAATATATAATAATAATAGCTCCCGTATATAGCGTTTTACGCCTTGGGAGTAGCAAGGTACAGCTTGCCATTCTAGAGCCGTTTGGTATACAAGGAAGGTAATATGGCTAGCACGACGCTTCAACCGCCTATTATTACCTCAGGATTGTGAATCCCAAGTACTCATTTAAGGCTGAGTCGACCTAGGTACTCAAACTATTTTTATTTTAATAAAAATAGTCGGCTGATGAAATGCCTGGTGTGGGATTCGAACCCACTACCTTGAGATTGGTAGACGAATCGAAACTGAATTGAAATATACCACTTCTAAAACTACGTACACTTATATAAGATTCACCCTCACTATGTGATGCATATTTTTTTTTAATTCTAGTTCATATCTATATTTAAAAAACTGCAAACCAGAAATAAGTTTAATGCAATTATTTTTTTTATTGTAAGGTAGTAGACTTAGTAGTTATTTTTATTTTAGGGTAAATATGAACCAAATCAAGAAAATGGAAGAAAATGAGGCGTATCTTAAAAACCAAGAAATATCTAGAATGGTCAAATTATTAGAACATGGAACTTTCACCGTTGATCCTAACACATATAACGATTCGAGTTTCCTCTCCAAAAATAACTCCATTATAATTGAGCATACACCTTTTCAAGAATTCTGGCTTACACATATGACAGATCAAGTTCTAACAATAGCATATACAGTGATGGTTTTCATGGTGATATTAATGACAATAACCAGATCATTAGTTTTCTATAGATTTTGTAACAAAGCATCAATTAGGTTGCACAATAATATGTTTTATAAGATAGTATATGCCACAATGCGATTTTTTAACACCAATACTTCAGGAAGAATCCTTAACAGATTCTCTAAAGATATGAATCAAGTAGATGAAATATTGCCTCTTACTTTACTTGATACTTTGCAGGTTTGTAAAATTGAGTTTTTAACGAATATTAAAAACTAGATTATAATTTATCCATAACGAGTGTTTTTCAAAAGTATGTTTTGAAAAACCCTATAGCTTTTTTATTTTTTTTTGTAAATTGATTGACGTATTCAATTAGTTTCGGTTGCTTCCTGTTTCACCGGAAATTACTACAACTTTTAATGTTTAAATGGTACCCTCGCTATTTTTTTTTCTTTATTTGATAGAAAATGACATTCTGAATAGCCTTCGCTTAAAAATTTTTATGTTAAATGTCCATCTAGACTGCCACCGCAATAAATATAACGAGGATCGAGGATTTAACTCGAAATACCATTACCCAAGTAGCATTTTCACGACTTGCGACCACATATTTACTAAACACAACGTTGGATTAGTTACAAAAAAATAGTTAGCTCCGTACCTTGGGTATTAAAATAAATGTAAACGTTGTTGTAACGTTGTTGAACTAATACTACAACAAAGTAAAAGCTTCTGCGACGTCGAATAAACGTTGTCTTATAACCTTTTTTGTTTAAGTGATCTTTAGGTGATTCGGACAACATAGTTACAATGTTGGGCAATAAAGAGTTTTCCGACGTCACTTTCAGCACCTATTCCAACGTTATGCAAACGTCGTCTGTTTTACTAATTCCAACGTTGTTTAGATTTCCTTATTCTTACGTTGGTAGGACGTCGAGCCACTACCTTTTTGCAACTGTATTGAACCATAACCTTAAATCTTAAATTTTTAGTTCATTTTTCTGTTCAGTCAGACAGTTCAGTGCTGTTTTTGTTTTTATAAAAAAACTTAATTAAAATGGGACATAAGAAAGGTACATATAAAACTAAATTTAAATATTCATCGACATATTACCGATACTTTATCCACTCCCTCGTTTATTTAAAATATAGAGGGCTGCACAAGCTAGACTCTAGGATGACTAAATTAGGCAATCTTGCGACTAGTATACTACCTGTTAAGGCTGAACTGCGACTTTATTAGTCCAGTATGCGACTACTCGAACTACTCCATCTTAATCTCCAAAACAACAATAGTTGCAATTCAACATAGCAATTCCTGCTTTTTGAATACATTAACTTGAAATATTTGACCCTAAACAACACGCGGAAACAATTTTTTCGACTGCGAATAAATTATTCTCATTTTACTAAAAAAAATTCAAAAATTTTTTTAAAACTTCTGTAATTTTAAGGCCCATTAGTATTTTTCAAAGTAGAAACAATACATTTATCAATAAAGTTGTTTACGTTTAACTTTTTTGCGTTGGGTAACGAGTTACAGAGTCGATTAAAGTGTTTCAATAATTATGATCTTCAAACATCCTCCACACTTAAATACTTTTGTTTTGTTTTCCTTTACTGCCATCTGGCATATGTCTCTAACTAAATCATAAAAATAATATTTTTACTATAATTATCCCAATTTAGGATAAAACGCGACTTAGACGCCATATTATTATAGTTTTGTATTTCTGTGAATTAGGATTTTAAACAACGTTGCAGTTTGTACTAAATTTGGCTGCTAGCCAACGTCGTTTCGACCCTAAAATTATTGTCCAAACTAGTGCAGACTAGGGTTGGCACGAGGTTGTGCCGACGTTGCGCCCCGACGTTTGGTTGCGTGACACAACGTTGTCCCGACGTCCAAATGCTGCTTGGGTATGTGGTATGAAATAGTTCGTAAAAATGTTTTTTTTCCAAATATTAAGCCAGAGTTCTATATTTGAAAATATTGAGTTATGAATAAAAATTCAATTTGGATATCTTTTATCCTGCCAGGAAGACACGAAAAATATTAGACGATCAAATCTATTTGTCCAAGGCTCCTTGAATAAGAATTAGAAGTTTTATAAAAGCCATGACATTCTAGATTAATATTAAAAATACTATTTCTCTTTTTAAGTGAAAATATCAGAATTTGACATAAATGAAGAGCCAGGGGAAAATAGCAGGTTGGCCAATTTCTCCCTAAAATGAGAATAGACTTAATGTTCAAAATGTTACAAAAATAGTACTGTTTGACTTTTTTTCGTTTATAGTATAACTTTGACGCTGTATATCTTCTGACTAGGCTGTTTTTTTCTTAGTTTAGCGTCTTCTAAATATGCTTACACTCACTCTGAACCGAATGCTCAGAATATTTAAATATAACAATAAAATAGAATTACATGCTTTTTTCCCCTGACCCTTCATAATATGTGATTCTATTGGAATTACATATCATGAAATTTTCTATCAAATAAATTAAAAAAATTCTGAGGGTACCATTTAAAAATTACTAATTGTAGTAATTTCCGGTGAAGCAGGAAGTGATCGGAACTCATTGAATATATCAATCAGCCCGATTTATGTCATATACTAACATACCAAATCTCGTTTTTGCATCTAAAAGAAATGAAAAATTTATACGGTAAGCCACAATTGAAAAACGCTCAGTATTTTCAGTTTTACTAAGGGTTGAAGTCATAAAAATTTCTGACATTTGTTATTATTAAAATGTAATAATTATTCATAATATGTATTTCTATATTAAAAAATTAAATTTGGTTAAAGTATATTTATTTATGTGTACTTTTAAACTGCCTGTACTATTCGTGAAATAACCCAAAATAGCTCAAGATCGAATAGCGATGAGGGATATTTTGTATTTCCTCGTCTTGGCTTATTTTCATCAGATGAGAAAATACAAAATAACCAACCCTCTTTCCAATTCGATTTTGACCTACTTCGGCCTATTTCGCGAGTATCGTAGTGGCCGTTTTAGAGAGTGAAATTAATAACAAGAAGGAATTTATTTATATATTTTTTTCTTTAACTATTTATTGGGTTTGGGGATTATAAATAGTCTCAAAAGAAGTCAGGACGAAATATTATTTAATATTGTTATTGTTATAGATATCGCTGACCGTTGTTGCTATTACAACCGTAATTACGACAGTAAATCCTTGGATGTTGTTACCAACAGTTATAATGTTGACAATATTCTATTTTATGAGAGTGGTATTCTTAGCTACCAGTAGAGATATCAAACGACTAGAAGGAATAAGTAAGTATCCTTCTTTATTGTTATATGCAGCTTTTTAGTTTATGATATAAATATCTAGTATATTTGGTCACAATTTGGGAATTTGGTAAATTTGGAACGTAATAGAAATCAGGAATATTTCTTAAACAATATAATATATTATCAGGAAAATCTGAAATAGATATCAAGAAATTGGAGGATAAACCAAGAAGAGGTACTTATTCTTCTTCTTGGGTCGTCGTCTTCGTTGGGGGTTGGTGATCCAACTGGCTATATGATATGGACGATACGATATCGATATCTTTACGACGATACTAGTTTCACTTGGAGCGGCCCAGATGTTACGGCACTATATGATACTATATCCAGTGACTTACGAACCATTAAATCTCGGTGCGATTCTAATCTCCTATGCCTCAACCTATCAAAAACTACAGTTTTGTCATATAAAAGTACTATACAACCTTTTGTACTCAATAACACCACTATTGACGTCGTGGACTCTGTGAAATTCTTAGGACTTGTTGTAGACAACTCTTTGAATTTTAAAATTTTGATCATCTCACACACAAAAGTCAAGTATTTAATATTTTATAACTCTAAAATTATATCTATTTACTGCGTACTGTTCTGCAATTGTCCATGTATATTATTTTTGTTATTTTAATGACTTAAATTTTTTTGAATTGTATTATTTGTATTGTGTATTGTTGTTTGTATTTTTTTGTGCTTTTGTTTATTTTGTGAGTGCTTTGTCGATGAAGCCGTTTTGGCTTTTTGTACAATAAAGCGTTGTTTATATAAAGTTTCACGCACCATAAATAATATGGTGCGTGAAACTGCACCTCTGAAAATTTCAATAGATGATCTTCCAAACCAACGAGGCAGATCCTTAAGTCAGGAGTTTTGTCTTCTTCACACTAATTTCCTGCCCTCAATTTTACCTTCAGTGACCTGTTTATATCTCAAAAGCGTTATATATTTTATTTTTATATATATTTTTTTATATCTCAAAAGCGTTAATGTTTTCCATTGTTTGATTTTTTTCAAAAATATTACTGATGAAATTAGTAATATTTTTGAAACCCAGTAATTTTGGCATTCTATTTGATAAAAAAAAATTGCAAAGATCTCAGATATATTGGAAACCAAAGCTGCTCCGTCTCGAATTATTACTAAGATGTGTTCCCGATTTCTACGCTTCAAATTGCCACCCTTAATAAAGAACGAAAACCAGATCGACACAAATTTTAATAAATTAACTGTATTTTAGCAAGAAGTCCAGTTTATTCCCATTTGACCGCATCCCTTCAAGGCTTAACAACTATTAGAGCATTTGGAGCCCAAGAGATACTAAAAGCTGAATTTGACAGCTACCAAAATTCCTACAGCTCGGCCTATTTCATGTTTTTGGGGGCAAATCGTGGGTTTGGATTCTGGCTTGACATGCACTGTGTGGTTTTTATCACTCTAGTCACACTTAGTTTTCTATTTTTCGATACAGGTAAGTAGGTACTATAATTAAATGATTATTATTACTACTACTACTGCCATTACTCGCTGACGAGTATTATTTGACATACATCAGTAGATGGTTACGCTAGGCGTTTTCCTTCGAGAGCTTTCCTGTGATTGAAAAGCCCGATCCGTGATATTATCTCTCTTTCGCACTCCTGACATTCAAAAATTTCATTGTTTGTTGCCTCTTTACTTTTTGGTTGTCGCTGTTAACTGTGTTTACAATTATTCTTCTCCATTGCGTTCTATTGTGCGCCGCTCATTCCCGCTGCATTCTTATTCCTTTTAAGTTTTTGTGGAAAATATCCTTGTACCATATGAGTTGTCCACCCGGTTTCCTCTTATCGTCTACAAGCTCACCGTAAAGAAGAGATTTTGTATACTTGCATCTTGCATACCAGCCCATCTTAAGCGGGATTTAGTAACCAAGGACCGATACTTTTGAGATATGGTGGAATCATTTGATTCTTAAGAGTTGTCTAAGGCTAAGAACATACTGGAGCGACGAGGATAGCGGCGAGCAAGCAGCGCGATATTGCGTCGATCAAGCCTGGAGGTGCTAAAACATAGTAGAGCGGCGAGGAATAGCGAGGTACTTGCAAATTTATTATTTTCATTTGCTTATTGATAATTTAAAATGTTAACAGTGGCTAAAATTCTGGGCAGTAGTGTCGCAAACATTTGGCTGATTCGAAACCAACAAACCAGAAGGTGTAGTGTACATGAAATTTTCAAAAACCGGAGAGAGTGTGGCAAGTTTTATAACCTTTACGAAAATTTGTTGCTACTTCATATAAGTTATCTAAAATGTACCAGTTATGGTGATTACTATCTTTTTGGTCCCATAAAATATCTCTTACAAACACTAAATCTGTTAATTTTTGGGAATCCATCGTTTTCGACAGAGCGACGAAAACAAAATTATTTGAATCGATCTCGCCGCTCGATCTAACCGCTCGAGCAGATCGCTTTACTATGTTCACACGTACTTGTCTTCAGAGGCTTGTTTTGGACGCGGTGTCGCGCTGCTTGCTCGCCGCTATCCTGGTCGCTTCACTATGTTCTTAGGCTAAGGTGTCTCTGTTGCAACCTGTTTAATGCGTTCGTGTGTCGACGGTACGGTTGAGGCGCTGCTAATCTTGTATTCCATCGCCCTTCATAGTCGATATTGGCCTTTTTCGAAATTAAACTACTGAGGTAATTGAATTCCGCTACATATTCCATTAGTTCTTTTCTGATTTTTATAGCATTGTTGTGATTTTTCAGGGGAGTGCACATGATTTTAGTTTTATCGATGTTCAGCTTAATGCCTCAGGTATATGTGTTCAGCATTTCTTGTAATTGCTCTATCGTTTTTGTAACTAGAGAGCAGTCATCAGCGTATTGAAATTCTGTGATGAATTTTGTACGTGCTTTTGCCCTGGGTCGTTTTATGTTGAACAGACTGCCGCGCGGCGCGCTGTCGTATCTGTATTTAATGCCCATTCCTCATTCCTGCAGTTTGATGTCAAATGATTATTACACATTAGTGTAATAATCATTGGACATCAAACTTGACATTAGTCAAATGAAATTGACATTTTTTTTGTATTTGACTAAGAGTGGGTCCCATAGGGGACCCTCCACTGAGGCCGCGAGGGCCTATTGTGGCTCAGTTTCTACAAGCTCTAATTTACAAGAGCATCAAAGTTCATCCTCAAGACCCAGCCTCTTAATATAAGGCGTTATGTCTGAGGGCGATATGTCTCCTAGGTCTGATGGGTCTAGCATGGGTTTGCCAAACATCTCAAACCTGGTCCTGCTCCCAGCGGGGCAGGTACACATAACGTGCTTCATTGTTTCATCATCTTCCATACAGAGTCGGCATTCGGCGTCTTCCACCAGTCCCGTCATCTGTAGGTGAGATCTCAGCCGGCAGTGGCCCGTGTACACTGCAGTGAGCACACGCGTTCCATTCCTACCGGCCCTTAGGAGTTCTCCTGTTCTATGTTTGGATGGCCCTGCTAGGATTTTCTTGGCATGTTCCATTCCGGGACTGTCATTCCAGTCCCGGAACGTCTCACTCCTAACCCATTCACAGAGCCTGTCTCTTGCGAGATTTTTAGGAACGCTAAGTGTCGGTTCTGGGCCCACGAATGGCGAGCCTGCACCAATTTTAGCGAGGGAATCAGCACGTTCATTTCCCTCTAGGCCGACATGTCCTGGTATCCATATTAGCGACACTTTGTTCCTATCTCCCAGTATATTGAGTAGTTTCTTACAATGAAGAATCGTCATAGACGTGCTTTTCGTTGCCTCAAGTGCTTTCAGCGCAGCTTGACTATCCGAAAATATGCATATTGTTTTCCCGGTGTATTGTTGTTCTACCAGCAGTTGCACACAGGTTTCAATAGCATATAGCTCAGCTTGAAAGATCGTGATGTGTTTTCCAAGACTGTGGTAGATCTCAGTCTTTGGACTGCTGCAGTAAATTCCTGCGCTAGATCCTTTTTCGTTTTTGGATCCGTCCGTGTACCAACACATTTCCGCATGTAATAAGCCGTTTCCCGGCTTATCCCATTCGTCCCTATTCGGAAACAGGACGTTGTAGGTGCGCGTCAAGAGTTGGACTGGTGGTGTAAGATCCGAGATCATTCCCATAATCTCATCCGACTGTAGTTCTTCTATTAGCGGTTTTGTATGAACATAATTGTTCCTTGGCT
Source organism: Sitophilus oryzae (assembly GCF_002938485.1). Classification (NCBI taxonomy): domain Eukaryota; kingdom Metazoa; phylum Arthropoda; class Insecta; order Coleoptera; family Curculionidae; genus Sitophilus; species Sitophilus oryzae. The sequence goes on along the minus strand of NW_022147434.1, from coordinate 6,716,898 downwards.
TCCTCGTTCTATATTTAGAAACCTATATGTAGCCCATCTCGCCTCTCTTTCCAAAAGAATTTGAAGAGGAGGTAGATCGAGTAGGGTTTCCATAGCTTTTGACGGCGTGGAATGGAAGGCACCAGTCACCGCTAAGCATGCTTGTCGTTGTAGTTTCGACAATTTATTCTTTGCCGTTATTTGGTTGGCTTTCTGCCACCAGGCAACTGCACCATACGTGATAATAGGTCTGATGGCCGTCACGTATAGCCAGTACATATTTTCGGGGTTTAATCCCCAGTTTCTACCACAAATTCGGCGGCATGCCCAGAGAGCATAGCAAGCCTTTTTTGATGTTTTTTCGAGATGAGAGGTCCAGCTAAGTTTTTTGTCCAGGTTTAATCCCAGATACTTAACTTCCTCCGCAAACGGAATTGTCTCACCAAGAAGAATGGGCGGTTTCAGTTTGTCTGTTTTCCTTCTTCTGGTGAATGGTATGATCACGGTTTTTTGTGGGTTTACACTTAATTGTTCCAGTGTGCACCAGCCGTGAATTGCATTTAGGATTTCCTGTATGTTTCATATACCAGGGTCCACAGAAGAGGAGAGAGAACTCCTCCTTGTGCGGGCATCCCCTGCCCGGAACAAACCTAACGGACTCACCACTGAGCGAGGTCGTTGCTACTCGATTTTTGAGCATTTGCTCAATCCATTCAGTTATGGTAGCTTCGACTCCTCGTGCTTTCACAGCGCCTAGGATCGATTGAGGGGTGACATTGTTGAATGCTCCCTCAATATCTAAGAATATCCCTACCGCAATTTCTTTGCGATCAAAGGTACTCTTAATTTGCCCTACCAAATTGTTGAGGGCCAGTTCTGTTGATTTTCCCTGTTGATAAGCATATTGTCGGACATTCAGGGGATTAGACGTAAGAATCCTCCCCCTAATGTGTCCATCCAATATCTTCTCCAGAGTCTTCAGCAGAAATGATGTAAGGCTTATTGGTCGATATGAGCCAGGTTGTAGGTTTTGTTTCCCCACTTTCGGTATGTATACCACCTTTGCTCTCGTCCAGTCAGCTGGCAGGTGTGACCATGCCAGACTTGCCCTAAAAATAAGCAAGGGACGATAATGTTCTCAGCCTTCTGCAATAAAGCCGGAAACACCCCGTCCTCTCCTGGGGATTTGAATGGGTCGAAACTTTCGATCGCCCCTTTAGTCTCCCTATAGGTGATTACTTTCTTCGCTATCTCCCAATCCTCTTTTTTGGGCCGATTTTTACGATGCATGAGTATCGGGGGGGGTAGCTCTTCATCAACTAGTATCAATCAGCCTGGGAAGTGTTTTTGGGCCAAAATCTGTAGCGTTTCTTTCCTGGACTCTGTGAAATTACCGTCGGGGCGCTGTATCGTCCCTAGCTCATTCACTGGTTCTTTTGAGAGAATCTTGTGAATTCTGGTGCTTTGAGGTAGATCGACCAGACTCCCACAGAACCTTCTACAAGACTCTCTCTTCGCCCTTCTTATTTCCTTATTGTACTCCGCCAACGTCGCACGATAAGTTTCCCAGTTACCTGACACTTTAGCGCGGTTAAAAAGCTGCCGCACTTCTTTTCTTCTTTTGTCCAGTTTGTTGTTCCACCAAGAGGACTTCTTATTATCCTTCTTTGTTTTAAGTGGACAGTTTTCACTATAAGCCGTTATAATTGCACATCGCAGTTGCTCCGCTGCAATCTCGATCTCGTCGCGATCTCTCACTTTTGCAATTGTGGGTTCCAGCAGA